>NC_040906.2:2512370-2812370 GCF_004126475.2 Phyllostomus discolor | reverse complement strand
GGTGATGCAAAGTTCAAAATTCAGTGTTTCGGGGCTTAACTACAGGTGGGCTCTGCAGGGGCAGCTGGGAGTCTGCCCTCTGACCTGCGGCCCTGCCGTGGGGGTGGCGTCGATGTGCACACGGCTGCCCAGTGCGGCAGCCCCGCCCCTCCCCCACGTCCGTGGTGGGTTTCCCACCGGGTGGCGCTCCTGCAGCAGCGCGCCCCTTTGCTGCACCCCGCAGCCCGCGCCTCGTGAGCTTGTGCTGCGTGAGCTCCGGCAGACGCTGCCGCCGGAGGGCCAGAGGGCCGGCCCTGTCTGCGGCTGTGTGACCTCGGGCAGCTCACTGAACCGCTCTGAGCTGGGAACAGCGGTGGGGGCGGCAGAGGCGGTGGGGCTGCTGGGAAGACTCCCTGGTGGGGCAGGGTCTCTGGGCCTCGCTCTGATTCTTCCTCACCACCACTGACGCTGGGCAACCAGCACCGACCGAGGACAGCGGCCGCTGTGGAGGGCCGAGGGGAGGGGCCCAGCTCTCCGCAGAGGACGGCGCACGACCCGTGCTGTGGCGTGTGCATGGGCGAGCTGCTCTCCTGTGAAATCTCTCCAGACGGGCCACCGGTGACGGAACAGCACCCCCCGCCCCACTCTGTCCCACCCTGACGGTGCTCTTGGGCTCCAGGCGGGGAAGGTGTCACCTCAGGAACAGGCGTGCCTCCCTCGTGACTCAGCAGACTGAGGGACATCACCACCCGAAGATGGGGAGGGGGCGGGAGGGACACCAGTGCGGTGGGAGGGCGAGGGCCCCGACCGTGGACTTGCCCGGAGTGTCTCCTGTGTCTTGGCCACCCCTGCTTGGGTACGGCGGGAGGGCAGGACGCCGGCTCAGGCTGCCGCCTCGGGGAGAGAGATGAGAGTCCGGGAGGTGTCTTTAAAACCAGGGCTGTCGCTAGGGGGGCTCCAGCGTGCCTGTCCCCGCCTGTTCAGGCAGCTCCAGAATGTGCCAGAAAACAGTGTCCTGGACCCTGCTGCCCCTGGGGTGACTGACGAGAGGGAGCTGAGGGGTGGGAAGCAGCCGAGTGATAATCATTCAGTGAACAGATGTGTGCTGGCCCCGGGCTGTCCGCGGGGCCTGGTGCCCGTGGGCGTGGACCCCACGTGCGGGCGAGTTCAGAGAACGCAGGGGTCGGGGGAGAGCGGGTAGATGGGGCCCCCTCGGCTTCCATCCGGGAAGGCGCCGCAGGTGCCGGAGCCAGTGAGAACGCCTCCTTAACCATGTCACGGTGAGCGTGGCTGGCGGCACGGAGGTCTGGCCCTGGAGCAGTGCCTTGATGCTGTTCTTGCCTTGAGACGCTGGGAAGCTGCGTGCTTGGGAAGCGCTTTAGAGACTGCATCCAGCCGCCCCGCAGCTGCTCGCAGGGACGGGGTCAGGGGTCATGGGAGGGGCTGCGATGGGTTTGCTTCTTGGCCTTCAGGAAGCCGCTGGGGTCCTGGGCATGGTGGTTAGCGGCCTGACTCGGGCAGTGCCCCAAGGTGGCAGTGGCGGTGAGGGGTCGGCACGTTTAGGCTGGAGTTCTTCACAGCTCCACTAGGTGGCAGTGTCAGCCAAGGGATGGAAAGGCAGCTGGTTAATTGCAAGATTGTAGCAATTAAGAAACTAAACTCCCATTGTTCCCAGGTGTAACCGATCTCAAACACCTGAACTCAGACTCTTCTTCCCTGGTTGATATTGGTGGTCTTCTGGTCTCAATTGGCCAAAAAAAAAACATGTTTATATATAAAAGCAGGTGGTAGGACGAGTGTGCCTCACACTACACCCTCAGGAGAAGTTCGGGCACCCGGACCCGCCCACCTTGTTTGTTTGAGCCCCCTGGAGAGGCGACAGTTCATCGCACTGCACACGTCAGTTTTCAAACACGCGTGTCTCACGGAGCAGGCCTGTGGCGCGGGCCAGGTGGCTGCTGGGGTTTCCCTTCCTGGCTTCTGGGCCTACCTGGGACACAGTCAAGCATTTGGGTAAAGGAGGGAGGGGTACCTAGACCGACCTTCACCTTCCTCCCCTTGCACTCTGTGTCCCGAGCCCAGGCAGCCCCTCTGCAGGCCTGCTGCTGCCCCCCCCGGGGGGGGGTTGCTTTCCAGTCGTGTGTGTCGGGACGCACTACTGTCCCTTCTCTGGACACGGGTGGCAGGGGCGACTGAGAGCTGCTGGTTTCCCGGAGCCCTGTGAGCAGCGGCGCAGGCGGTGCTGCCGGGACACGTCCCAGAGCTGGAGGGGGGGGCCTCCCTGGGGACATGTGCGTGCGGCGGCGGCACCCACCGTACAGCAAGTGCGATTCCCTTCAGTGGCTGGACGTCAGGGTTAGGGACATACATGCCAGCCCATTGTCAAAAGGTGACCGTGGGCCGAGACACGGCAGGCCTCCCGCCCTGCAGCCCGCCTCCACGTCCTCCTCGCCGGACGCCCGAGTGGCCCGGGCGTTTTCGCCTGGTCTCGGCAGTTGCTCACTCCCCCCGAGGGTGGAGGTCAGGCGCTGCCACAGCTCCTCCTCCTGGGGCCCCGCCTGTCCGGAACCCAGACGCCCCGCTCCCAGCCACTGTGGGGACAGATGGGCTGCCGGGAGGAAGACGCTAATTTCTTGTTTGTTTTGGTAATTATTCCGGTTCATAGGGAATAATGGAGATGGATTTCCAAACTCAGAATTTATAAAATTCCAAAAGTACTTTGAATGAGCTCTTGTTGGTTTAAATGTTTATAAATGTTACGTCTGTGAGCTTTGAGTCTTACTTCTAATAGGGAACCCCGAGTCCCAGCTTCCCTGTAATGGAGCTGTGGGGGAAAGAGCATTCAGGGCGACCCCACAGCCCTTACTACACGTTATTAGCGAAAGACTGAGAGAAAAGGGAGTCTCTAACCCCTAGCTAAAATTCATGACAAGGAGTTGATAAATGTCTCCATTTCCCTTCTAGCCCACAGGGGTAAGCCTTCAGTTTTACGTTCTCCTACAACTTTCTGTTCGTGGCTTGTGTCATTGTGCGTTGCCTCACTCCGGGCTCACGCCGTCCTTGGAAAACGGCGTGCGGTGCCGGCACCTGGGTGCTCCATAAGTGTCAGCCCTGCCGTTGTCAAGGAAACTTGCTCCATCTCATCCTCACCCGAGGACAGGCTTACTGGCTTTTAGAGGGAGGGGGAGGGCGAGAAAGAAACATCAATCGGTTGCCTCTCATAAGTGTCCCAACCGGGACCGAACCCACAACCCAGCATGTGCCCCGACCAGGAATCGAACCCACAGCCTTCGTGTGGACAGGGCGGCGCTCTAGCCCACGGAGCCACCCAGCTGGGGCAGGAGCGCGCCTTCCCACGAGCACCTGTGCCCGTGGGACATGCTACCTGGGGTGGCGCCCTGGGGACTTTCTCCCTGGGCCCCACGGGGGTGCCCCCCCGGACAGAAACAGAACCGGACGCCCGCCTCACGCCCCGGGAAACGGGGTGTCGCCCGCCTGTCCCTGCAGCGCCGGACACCTCCAGGTCTGCTCATTTCATACATCATCTCAGATTTGAAAAGCACGCGAAAATGTTTCTCCATTTTCAATATTGCGTGAGTAATGTTCCCATTGAAAAGTAATGGAGTGAAGTTGTCACTTGTCAGCGCGGTTATTAAGGAGGACGAGTCTCCGATCCTTCTCTCGCGATGAAATAAATCTGCCAGGAGAGCGCCGCTCGCGCTTCCTCCTGCCGTCGAGCAGCGGGGCCTTGGCCGCGCCGGCCGCCCCACTTGCCCAGGCCCTGGTGGGCTCCCGGTGGGGCTCTCCGGGTGGGCGGCCCACCGGTGGGCCGCCAGCCGTGCGGCCGGGAACCTGTCCCGGCACCCTGGCCAGCGTTGAAACCGCTGGTTTTCCCCCCAAGCACTGACTTACTGTCAAAGACACTTTCAACTTTCTCTTCCCGTTTGTTAGTTTCTGTGCCGTTAAACCCTGGTTTGACTTGGGGTTTGCTGTGCTCCCACCATGCAGAGGCAATAAAAGGAAACATTACCGGCACCTTGATAGGAGCCGGGCGTGTGCCGTCACATTGCACAGCTGAGTCGCTAATAGAATTTTGTGCGGCGCTTCAGACGTTAATTAAATGTGTGCATTTGTGTCGCGGGCTTCCCAAACAAGCCGCGAGGAGCCCCTTTCTCCTCGGCTGGATTCACTGCAGCTCCAGGACGTGTGTTCCTGTTGGGCGTTACTGTTCTGTATGGTCCATTGGTCTCCAGTAATTGAATTTTGAACTCTTCATAAAAAGAATTAAAAGATAATTTTACTGGGGAAAAAGTTTAGAGTGTTCTCTGTGGAACGAGGCATCTGTGGAGATGGAAGAGCCCGCAGCCTGTGCGGGGGGGGGGGGGGGGGGCGTGTGCGTGTTTGTGGGCACGCGTGCATGCACACCCCGCCCGCGGGGCCTGGGCGTGTGGGAACCTCACCGATGAGGGCAGGCCTCGCACCCCCCGTGAAACGCGACCCCGACCGAGGGCTAACTCTGTTTTCGGTTTTGCAGTCTCGGAAAGGGAGCGACCCGGACAAAGAGAAGAAGGGCCTGGAGAGCCGGGCGGACAGCATCGGCAGCGGCCGCGCCATCCCGATCAAACAGGTACGCCAGGCCCCCGCGCCCCGGCCCCCCTCCCCGGAGGCCGCGGACACGCCCGGTCCCCCCTGGCCCGGACGCCGGCTCGCGCGCCGAGGTTTGTTTGATGTGCTGTTGATGAATGTGGAAGTCACTCACTTGACATCAATTAGAAGAGGTTCCTGTGTGTATTAAAATGGGATCATTAGAATGAGAAGAGGGAAAATGTGACAACAGACCTAATGAAGTGCGGTCTGCCCGCCCGCACGCGGCGCGCGCGTCCAGGCTGAGCTGGCTTCAAAGGCCGCCTTTGTAGCCGGGCTTTGATTGGGCCGCGGGCCGCCGGGCGGCGGGGGTGAATCAGATCTCCGCACAAGAGCCCCTTGTGAGCCCGGGAAGAGCCCGGCGTGGCCCTAATTTGCTCGCGCAGACGGACATCTGAGCGCTGTTCCCGGCTAGTTTGTAACAACGAGGCAATTAGTTGTGATAATCATAGCCGGTGTGTCAGCTGTGCGCTCTTGTTTGTGATTTGCTAATGAAGGAATTGTAACTTTGATTAGGTTCAGTTTCATTTAGACCTTATTACATAAAGGAACATTTACAGCTGTAATGTGGGGCCTTAATTAAACTTCCTCATTACACGCGAGGACCGGCATCCGAGCATTTGTTTTGGCCTCGGCCGCCGGCCGGGAATGGGTTTTCATTAGCCCGGAAACCAGACACCGCGTCCCGGTGTGCCGCCAGCAGAATGGGGCCTCACGTGACCTCGCTGGCTGCCGTGTTTCCAAGGAAAAGGGAGAGTTTAACCCGGCACCGCGGCTGCTGAAAACGTCACCTTTGGGTTCGCCACAGAGGGCCCATTGGCTGAGACCGGGTCCTGCCTGGGAGAGGGAGAACCCCCGGGCAGGACCCTCGCCCTGCCCCACCCCCGGGGATGGCTGGGGCCGCGTTGTCCCCTGGGGCGTCACTCCTGGCTGGACTCTCCGGCAGATGCCCTGGCGAGTTTTCACATGTTTCGGGGACTTGTGTGGGCGGTGGCCGCCCTCCTCAAGGGCTGGGGTCCTTCGGGAAGGCCTCTGGAGCTGGTGGGGGCAGGCACGGGCTGCAGAGAAGGGGTTAGGACCCTGTTGTGGGCGGGGGACCGGAGCAGGGAGGCCCCGGGGGTCCTTCCGAGCCCCGTGCACCTGCTGGGCAGCTGCCACGTGGACTGGCGCCCGGCCCCGTTAAGGAAAACCGCCTTCGTTCTCATGGCCGTGGGGGCGGACGTCTTCACGGGGTGGGGGGGTCGTGCCCGGGGAGCCCCAAGCATGTGGTCGCGTAGTCTTCCTGTGTGTGCGTATCGATCAGCCCGGCTCTCTGCCGAAGGTCATTGTCACGTGCAGCTTTCATGCTGCCGTACTGTTTCCAGCGGAGTGTTACAGAAACCCTTGCCCTCTCCTCCTCCTCTCCTGTAGTGGTTGACCCTGGGCCGCTGCCCTTGGGGGACGTTGGAACCGAACCCTGGACTGCTTCCGTGATTCACGTCTGTGGTCGGTTGGGGTGGGACTCCTCAGGCCGTCGGGTCCCTGGTGTCCCGGGGGCCGTCACTCGGTCTGTAGACCCTGCTCGTGGGTGGGAGGGGCTTGCTTTGCAGGCTCGGCTCCCCCTGCGTGGGGGTGGCCCTCGGCCCTCGGGCGTGCAGTGAGGATCGCCCAGCCCTCGGAAGCCTGTTAACTGTGAGTGCTCAGAGCAGTCTTGCCCAAAGCTGTGAGTCGTGGTGCGGGAAGCCCACATGGCTCCTGGTTCCTCGCAGCTGCCCCCGAGTGCCCGCGGCCACGGACGTGCCCCCTTCTGGTGGGCCCACGCCAGGCAGGGGCCCTGCCCGGGTCCCATGAAACACTGGCATGTGGAGATGCCAGAGAGAGTTTGTGAGTTCCAGCAAACCTGGGGCTTCAGATGAGTCGCATGCGGCACTTCGCCCGGGCAGCGAGGGTCAGTGTGTGGGTTTGTGGATGGTTGTGAAGATCTGTCTCACACGCGGGTGTGCCCCCATTTGTGAAGGGGCCAAGCTCATCAGCAAAAGACTGAGTCCCACTCCCCCAGTGGGGTGGCCTGGGCTCACAGGGGTCGAGGGTGGGTCGAGGGGAGGGGCCTCGGGACGGCGCTGCCCAGCATGTCCCAGACGCCCAGCAGGCGTAGCACGAGCGAGGGAGCCATGAAAGGAGCGTTTATTGCTCGTGAAACACTTTGCCTGGAGCATCCCATCGAATCCCAAACACGGCCAGGCTGGGGCGCCTGTGGGTCCTGCACTTGGGCTTAAACCCAGGCGGATGAGCGGGGCCAGGATGGGGCCAGGCCCTTCTGCCTGGGGCCCGTGCTCCCTCCACCCACCGCTGGGTGGACCGCCTGCGGGAGTGGAGCTGCGTGTTTAAAACACGGGAAGCCTGACCCCAGGCCGAGGTGCCCGTCTGTGCTTCTGCGGAAGAGCCGCCCAGGGCTGTCCGCAGGAGCCACCTCCCTGGGGACACCACGGCCTCGCTCGTCGGCCCCTGGGGGTTGTGGGGGGGTTATTGCATCCCTCGGGGTGTCCGCCGCACCGGGGCCCTGCCCTGCGGGCCGGCCTCGGGGAGAGCATTTCATCCTGATGCTCTGCAGGCTGCAGCCGGGGCCTGGGTTCTGGGGGCCCCCCTATGCCCGCCCCACTCACGGGTTTTTCAGAACCTTGGCAACCTCCGTGGGGGTGGGGACGGGGACGGCGCCTGGGCTGGGCTGGACTGGCCGGTAGTTGTGACCACGGCAGAGCCTTGCTCCCCCTCTCTGTGGGAACCTGGTCACGGGCAGCTTAGGACCCAGACGAGGCCCAGCGTGTCCCCGTGACCTGGGTTCCCGTGCTGCGCCCCCCCCACCCCCGCACTCACAGCCTGCTCACTGCACGGATGGGCCCCCCTCGTCTGGGGGCTGCAGGGTCACGTGGGCAGGGACATCGGCCTCCCCTCTTCCCCCAGTCAAAGGCTTCTCATCAAGGAGACGACTTATTTTCTGCAAAATAACTTCGTTTCTGGAGGGCCTGGGCCCACCGCCCCTTTTTTTCGTCCTTCCTGAGGCCTTAGAGGAGATTTGGTCCAGACAGTTTTTCTTTTCTTAATAACCAGATAGGGTCTGCCGGAATAAAAATGAAAAAGCAAAGCAAGAAAAATAAAAAGCCAGAGGCCCGGCCGGGCGGCACGGCCTGTCACGTATGAATTTTTCATTGCTGCGGGGACGTGTACATACATAATCGCCTGATTGCGGTGGGAGCTGGGGAGCTCCCGTGGTGTCATTTGCATAAATCTTGTTAAGTCAATGGCAGTTAATGAAGTACAAATGAGCCCGGAGAAGGTGACATGCGAGCCGTGGGTGGCAGATGGGAGGTCTGTTTGGGGGACGGCAGCTGTGTGCTGTCCTTTCTTCCCTTCCCTTCCACGGTTTTCAATCTCTATGTTGTTGGGCAGGCCCGCAGCCTGGGCCCCGGCCCCCCGCTCCCCGCACGCAGACTCCGGGCCAGAGCCAGGCCCCCCGCTCCGGCCCCGAGCCCTGACACCCCAACGCCGGCCCCTCGGAGAGCAGCAGACAGAGGGCCGGGCCTCCCCGCCTCGCTCGCACTGACCCGCGCCCCCGAGGGTCCGCGTCACTGACGGCTCGCTCAGTGTCTTGTCCCACTTGCACAGGTGTGGGTTTTGGGGTTTTTTCTTTTTCATATTTGACGAGGGAAAATAAAATGCCACTTTATTTTTTTTTTAAACCCTCACCCGAGGACACGTTTACTGATTGTGGGGAGAGCAGGGGTGGGGTGGGGAGGAGAACGAGGAAGCGCATCGCTCAGCGGCCCCCGAGCACGCCCCGGCCAGGGCTCGAACCCGCAACCCAGGCACGCGTCCTGACCTGGAGGCGTCCTTGCGGCCTTTCGGGGTGTGGGGCGGCGTCCCGGCCAACCGAGACCGCTGGCCAGTGCCCGCGGCATTCTCTCAGGCAGGGTGCTCTCTCGTGGGGGATTCCTGAGTGAAAATGAGTAGAAAGCGCTCTTCGCTGTGTTTCTGTTTGGGGGCCTGTTCTCCCGTAAGACAGGCGGCGGCGGTCATCCAGCTGTCATCTGCATCCCCGGGTCCCTACTCGGCCTTACGGGGTGGTGCTGCCCGGGGCCGGCACAGCATGGGGGAGCAGGCGGCGTACGGGCCGCCGCAGCCTTTGGCCACAGCCAGGACCCCTCGCCAGGAGCGCAGACCCTGCAGGATGGCCCCCCACAGGCGTGTCTCAGTCAGGGCTCGTGTGTCACTTGCCTGGTGGTTTGGTTTTTTTTAAAGATGTAAGTGCCAGCAGGACGCACCAAGAGCTCTTAGAGATTTATGGGCAAAATGCCGCACGGGCTTCCTGCTTGTCTCCTCACTCGGTTGGTGCTTGGAGAGCGCGAGCTCCGTCGGCACTGGGGAAACCCCAGCGAAGAGGTGTGCACACGGGGCGATGTGAGCTGTGGTGGCCGTGGTGGCCGCCGTGGCAGCCACTCGGGTCCCCCACTCCGTCGGTTCTCGCTTTGCCACGCCAGGGCACGCGCTCTGCTACCTTGGGCCCTGCGAGTTCTGCTGCGGAGCAGGTGAGTCTGCGTCCCTTCGGGATGCTCCGTGACCCACTGGCTTCATAAGACTTCTTAGGGTCTCAGTTTTGACCTTGAACCTGGACGTCATGGCCACCTCCGGAGTGGACAGTCAGAACAGACGTTTCTTAGCAGCAGCCACCTGTATCACCAGAAAACCCTTCCCCAGGCAGCAGAGGGAGAGCCAGCTGGGGTGGAAGTTTCTGGAAGCCCTTACCATCGTCCTGTGCGCAGTTTTGAAGCTGTGCAGGGGTTCGATTCTCAGTTGAGTGGGAGGAAGCAACTGTTGATCGAGCACAGGGCACCTCTGGGGTTAGTCTCTGAGGCTGTTGGCCATAGGTCGCTGACCCACGCTGTCTGGAACCCGGACTCCACGCAAGGGGGTGGATTGTACGGTGTCGACAGATTAAAAGCCGCCTGATGACACTCGCTTTAACGCCTCCTGAAGGCTGGGCGTCGTTTGCAGCCGTTGCATGCTCTCGGGGAGGAAGGGAACCAAACCAGGCCAAAACTTGAGAGAGACTATAGCGGGGGGAGAGGCTGGGTGGCCTGCTCCGCCCCCCCCCCCACCCCGCACCCTGGGACAGCCGATCCTGCAGGTCCCCGTGCCTTCTGTGCCTCGTCCGCTGAGGCACCGGGACTCGGGCTCCTGTTTGTTGAGCCTGACCCCTGAGGAGCCAAGGGGAGCAGAAGGCGCCCTGAGAATACACTGTTCGCCTGTGCAGCAGGTAGACCAGTGCTGCCGGCGCGTGGGGGGCCCCTTTAGTCCCCTGCAGCGGGTAATTGCCGTGGACCCGGTGCCCTGAAAGCTAAATCACTTCACGTGGGTGGGCAGCTCCCTGGGAGCATTGCGTCCACCCAGCCTGGTGCACCCCAGGCGCTCCACCAATTACAGTTGTTAATGTAACGGGTCGGGTGGGTGCATCACACGCCTTCAGTTCGACTCCTCAGGTATCCTCCCGTCGTTGGCAGAGCAGAACAGTGGGGACCTCTGGATGCCTGCCTAGCATGCCAGCAGTCTGAGTGGTAGGGCCCGCCCTCCCCGGCGCCCTGGACCCTTTGGGCAGTGTGGGTGGGTGGCCGTGGGGTCTCTGCAAACTGCTCAGTGGCTTCAGGAACCAACGTACAAAACCCATCAGTTAAACACCAACCTGCGGAACAGTTCTAAAGAGTGCTTCCCTTGACGGAGGTCTGCGGGAGGGTGATACAAAGTAACGGGTGCTGCAGCGCTTGATACAGTGTAGACTGCCGTGCAAACAATGTCATTTCCGAGAGGGAGGTTCGCTCTAAGATTCAGTGCCGCCTCTGTGTATCCGTAATCCAGGAGCAGGGATAATATCTGACTAAGTGATGCATTTCGGCAAAATGTTTATTTTCAAAGTCCAACGGTGGTGATGAAACCCAATTCCTTATGAGCTCAGAAATGTAAACTCACATGCAGATGAGAGGAGCATTCCTCAAAGCTAGCGTTCGCTTATATTGCCAGGATTACTTTTGTCTCGATGCGTTAGTGCAATGCTTTAATTTCGGCCTTGTTTCCCGTCAGCCTCAACGCTGTGCAGACGCGCCCGGGGCTCGGGGGTGGAGGAGAGGCCGGTGACCCAGGCGGGCGGGAAGCCCCCAGCCGCCAGGACCGTTGGGTGGGGGTGCAGTGGAGGTGTGTTCAAAGGACCCTGGAGCTCAGGAGCGGTGGGCACGATTGAGCTGGAAAGAGGAGGGTGAGGGAGATGGAGGTGGGGACAGTCCCACGGGCCCTTGAGGTACCAGTGGGCGGTCCCCGGAGGCAGGAGTGGGGAGCGAGCCCCACAGCGGGAAGGAGGGTGCAGAGGAGGCACAGGAGGGGAGCCTGGGAGGGCGGTGGCATCCAGCAGCCGAGGGCTGTGGCTCGAGGGCCACCGGAGGGGTGGTGACACATTCTCTCACACAGTGGCGGCATGAGAGTGTGGGGCTCAGGGCTCTCCCCCGGCCCCCCCCGGCCCCCCCCAAAGGAACGCTTGCAGGCAGCCTCCTGGGGGCCGCTGTGCCTCTGCCTTCCCCGATCTGAGGGGTCCTTCGCTCCTGCTACTTCCCCCCGTAGTGACTGCGGTGAGCAGGCAGAACCCGCCCGAGGACTCGGGGCTGCCGGCATTTAGCGGGTGCTTTCTGAGCGCCAGGAACTCCGCTGGGCGGGCTCTGTCGTCCCCTTGAACTAGGCGGTGGTGGGTGCTGTGGCCCTCCTTCCACGGACGAGAAGAGGAAGGCTCGGGGCGGGCGAGGTCGGTCACCCAGCGTCACGCAGCGTCGCGGTCTGCCGGGGCTGCCGCGGCAACACCTCCTGACGCCTCCCCACTGCTCTGCGGCATTCTCGAGGTGAGAAATTTCCTCTGAGCAAGTATCTTCATTACGTGGTTTCGTTTGTGAGACTTTTGTGTTAGTCTGGCACATTCTAGGACTCCAGGCTGTTTTCCTAGTGGCTGGATTTTTACCCCATTCCGTCCACGTCAGCCACAGCCCTCCTGACCGTAGTTAGTGCTGCCGACCTCGAGAATACGTTTGTCATCAAAGTTCCTCTGTAGAAAAACGGTTTATATTGTCTTTAATGTGCAAAAAATAATGTTGTGGAGAAGTGCCAGCTACACAGACGTGCCGGCGAGGACGGACAGATGCGGAGGAGAGGGTGGGAACAGCGAGCAGCAAAGAGATGGGGGCGGGCGGTGCCCATGCCCACCTGCCAGAAACTGAGAACAACAAGAAATCAGTTTATGCCTGGTTTCACAGTTAAGGAAAGACGATAAAATTCTCCTCGGAGCTCAAGTTAGGGAGTACCCACTCTAAGTACCCGCTCTACTGCCTCGCCAACAGCAGTGCACACAAGACTGAAAAAACTCACTTCGCCCCAACACTCTCGCTCCTAGAAATTCACCCCGAGGCATTCATCCTTTAGGGGAGAGGGGGGAGGACACCTGCAGTGCGCCAAACCGCTCACGGCGGGTCAGCCCTGCCTTTCAAGGCCCGGGGACCCCCAGAGTCCCTTGAGCAAGGAGGGCCACACTAGCAATTGTCAGCCTAATAGCGCTGGGCACGCAGCCCCTACCACGGTCGGTCGGGAGCTCTCTCGAGGTGTGAGGAGTGTTCGTAAAGCAGTGAGTGGAAGCATAAAACTATTTTATAATTAGGACAGAAAAGCATGTATCCACCTGGTCTGAAACTGGGTGACTAGAAACCTAGAGGAGCAAACTGCAGAACTGGAAAGAATGTAACTTTAGTGAAGGGACTTGAAAGCGAAGGAAAGGAAAGCCGCGCACACAGTGCGGAGTTCCCGACACCCGCCCCCTGGCGCCCCCCGGCTTTCGGTTTTTGGAACAGGCCGGTTGTGGAACCAGCACGTGGGCAGGGCAGCTGAGCTCCCGGGCGGACCTGACCCGGCGCCCTCAGGGACCCAGGGCTTCCTGGTGTCTTGTCGCTTACCTGCTTGCTGGCCCCCACTCCCAGGCAGCTCCCCAGCCTTGCCCTCTCATGACCTTGACTCTGTTTGGGGTCAGTTAAACGGGACAGGCGCTCTGCACCCGCGCTGCCGGTCTGGGCCCTTGAGGAGGTCGGGGTGATGCGTGTTTGGCGGGAACACCTTCGTGCCCGGAGCTCAGTGTCGTCCGCGCCCTGGGGGCACACGATACCCACGGTATCTTCCTGTTGGTGGCAGTGGCCTTGGTCGTGCGGGGGAGGTGGTGGGGTCAGCCGAATGCTCCCCTGGAAGTTACTGCTCTTCCCTTTGAAGATGCGGGCGGCTCTCTAGGGCAGACGCATGGGGCCTGGGCTGGTGTTCTGTAAAACCATCTTTAGCGGTATAAACTGTGTTCAAAACAAGTAGGCTCTGAGAATGAAGGCCATTTCCTTTGGAGAAGTGTGTGTCTTGAGTAGCAGGCCCTGGGCCTGAGTGTCCCCCTTACCCAGGGGCGGCAGACACTCACGTTCCAGGTTACGCCTCCTGGTTTGTGGGGGGGCGGCTATTTCCGGAGCAGCTGCAACGTGCGAGCCAGCACGTGACGTGCCCGCCGGCCTTTCCACCAGGTGGTTCTGGGCACTCCCGAGTTCCCAGCCACGGTTGTTCCGTGTGGTTGTTTTTGTCCATCAGTCCTCATTGACTTACTGTCTGAGGACAGGCACTGAAATGCTGCCTATCCCCCCTCCTACCCCCCCGGGTGGGAGGGAAGGGGCACTGGGGGAGAATGGGAAGTTTACTGGGCCTTTGAGCAGGAGCGCGAGGGGCCCAGCGTGGGGGAGGAGTCCGAGTGTTGGGAGTGTGCGCGGACCCGGACAGAAGGGGTGGCCATCCCCAGTGCAGGGGTGACCAGACACCCAGGGCCTCGCAGGCGGTGGGCACACGGGCGGTTCTCACTGAGCCCCCGGGGAGGACGCAGAGCTGTCGCTTACTTCCCTTGAAAGTCATGTCAGCGAGTGTGGGAGACACGGGAGGTCTGAGGGCTGCTGCGGCCGGGTGCCCAGGACGGCGGCCCCGGGCGTCCGGCCACCCCCCGAGGCTGCTGGCGCTGGGTCTCAGGTCGGTTTCTGCATGAAAATGGAGATTCTGCTACTCAGGAGTTTACATCTTTTCCTGAAGTAATTCATCTCAGGATGGGGAGAATACACGTGTATACAATTACATAGATAGGATACATACATGTTTAGGTAATGTGTTGGTGTATACTAATCCTATACATTAACCATATTTTTCTCTGTGATCTTCCCATTTTTGCCCAAATGACCAAATGTGCTCCTTGTATGTATTTCGGAGTTAGTGTCCTGGCACAGAACACGCTGGTTTTAAAGTGTGGGGGGGGTACCCTCACTTTATGTGAGGGGAGGCAGGGGGTCCCCGGGAGGCCATGGTGTTCTGTGCCGGGGCCGGGACCCACCTCGTTCTGCTTCACTGACCTTCCAGCATCATTAATGCTGATGTCACGGAATTGTCCTCCTCCTTGGGCATTGAGAAAAGTAGAAGTAACAGCCCCAACTGGTGTGGCTCAGTGGATTGAGCGCCAGCCTGCGAACCTAACAGTTGCCGGTTTGATGGCTGGTCAGGGCACATGCCTGGGTTACAGGCCAGGTGCCCAGCAGGGGGCGCTCAAGAAGCAACCACACATTAATGTTTCTCTCCCTCTATTTCTCCCTCCCTTCCCCTCTCTCTAAAAACTAAAATCTTTTAAAAAGAAATAACAAATAATGTTTGATGCTGATTCCATTGTACAAAGAGCAGACCGGTTTTTCCAGCTGTGCACCACTCGACTGGACTGTGTTCAAGGCGCGGGAGAGCACAGGTGGGGTCACGGCACTCGAAGGGCCTGGGTCCTGATTGTGAAGAACCGGTGTGCTGTCGTCACGTCCTCCGTCCAGCAGGTTCTCACACGCCCCCGCCCCCCACAGCCCTGTGGGTACGCTTTGTGCGACATTCTCTCCAGTTCACAGGTCAGAAGGCCGGGGCTCTGCTGGCGTGGGTCCAGAAAGCCAGGAGGAGGCAGAGACCAGATTTAAGCCCGGGTCTGCCTCTTCCCAGAACCCGCGACCTCCTCACCCACTGCTGAGCCTCCAGCGCGACTTCACGGGGGATGTGAACAGCTCGGGCACAGGGCCACACCCAGGGGCCACGGTCAGTGGATGTGGCCCCTACGCAGTGCCCTCGCCGCCGTGGGCTCTGCGGCCGGCGGCCTCTGTGCCCCCGGAGCAGCCCAGGCCCTCACTGCAGAAACGCTCTGAGTGGACTCCACGGCGGTTGTTTGTAATTGGAGTATCTGGAATTCGCTGCGGTTTTAATTACTTGATGACTAGTTCTTCCAAATGTACTGCACTCGCTGTGGGCCTTGCAAATGGGTAACTGGTAGCTACCAGCATAATTAAACACCGCGGAGCACTTGGCTGCAGCCGCGCTGAACTGTGAAGAAATAATGCGCACAGCCAATCAAAAAGAGATCCCTGTAAACTCATTTACGGCGGCGTGCGTGCGAGGGCCATCACGGAATGCTTATTGCAGGAGAAATTAAAGACACAATTCTGTGCGGAGAGGCAATATAGAAATTAGTTCCTGAATTACTCGTTAATTGATTTGGTAATTCCCTGGGGTCTGTGGGCTCCCGTCTCCTCCCTTTTTGTCGTTGCGTTCGGTTAACGGCGACTCTTCTCAGAGCAGTAAAAATGTTTTCCACCCTTGGACTGGACGCGTCCTCACCGCAGCCTGCCCACACGCGTGTTTGCAGAAGCGAGCGTTTATATGTGTGTGCCTTAAACACAGTGCGTGGCTGCCTCGTGCGCGCCCGTCAAGGAGCCGGCGCCTCCATGGGGCCTCGAGGTCTCTGCAGGAGGAAGGCACGCTTGTCTGTCTCCTGCCGGAAGGAGGTTCCCTGGGTCCCCGACACCCCATGTAAACCCTCCTTTTATTACCAACAGAGGAGGGGGTCCGGTGGCCTTGATTTATGAAAGTCTTTTCTTACTGTTTGCAACGCAGCAACAATAACCCTACGAGAGGCCGTGCGTAGACACGTGCAGAGTGTTCTGGAACTGATGCTGGCAGAGGACGGGGCCGGGCGAGAGCCCCTGGGGTTGGCTCCCCGTCTGTCCGTCCATCCGTCATCTGTCCCTTCCTGCTTGTGACAGACAGATGGGAACGAGACTTTGCGATCATGTGCATATCTGTGCCTCTTGGCTGAAGGGACCAGAAACCGTGGTCCTTCTGGGGTTTTAAAAGGACACGGACCACCCTTTGGGCAGGTGGCCTCAGCGTCATTGCAGACAACAGGATTTTTATATCTTGTTGGCAGGAAAGCAGCATGAAAGACTTTTTGAAAAACATCGTTACATTCCTTTTAGGCCACAGTCTGTTGTTTTTTTCTGTTGCCCTCCCCCAGGTACCTCCACGTACCTAAGTATTCTTTAGTTAGCTACACGTAGGGCCGTGGATGTTTATTTCAGCGTCAGCTTTTACAACTACGTGGTGATACTTTGTTTTCCGTTAGGAAGAGCAGGAAATGTTTGCATTCAGCGCGGCTTCTGTTGAGAAGCACAAGGTTGGGATGAGAATTACTTCTTTGTAGACCTGACGCGATGACGCACTTTCCCACCCAGTGCAGTCTGTGCACGTGGGTCAGCGTCTGCACGAAAGGTCACCTTTCCTAGGAAGGACGGACGCCGTGCGTTGGAAGGTGCCCCCCCAGGGACGGGAGAGGCACGTGACGGTGCCGGCTGGCGGGTGCGGTGTTGGCTCCTCCCAGAGACAGAGCAGGAACCCCCCACCCCCACCCCCACCGTGATCTCTACTGCAGACCGAGTCCTCGTGGCCGCCCTCGATGGCCCTGCAGGCCCAGGGACAGGGCCCATCGGGGACCGGAAGGCCCGGCCCCCACCCGCTGGGCGGTGCGGCCCGGCCAGTGCGGCGTCTGGCCGCGGCGGGAGAAAGCCGGCCCTCGAGCCTCCTCGCCAGGCCCTTCGGGTTCGGCCTTTGTCCTCCCGCCTTCACTGCCGCCTCCGCGTTCCCTGTTTCACCTGTTGTCTCCGAGAGCTCTGTGCTGCCGGTGACCGCACGGAAGTTCCCTGTTGTCAGCACTGCCCTCTGACCTCTGGTGGGGCAAGAACAAAACTTGGTTTCACCCCGAAGCGGGGGTTTATGGGCCCCTGCCCCTGTGGCCATGAAGCAGGACTGAGTCAGATGGCCCTGCCTGCTGTGCCCGGGTGGGGGGGGGGGGGGGTCCCTCCTTGGAGGATCCGGCACCGGATTCCGTTATCTCCCTACAGGGTGGGGGTGGGGGGGGCCAAGCCCCCGGGTGGCATGTCCCCTGGGCTGTGCTCGCCCGCACTGCAGAGGACAGGAGATCTGTCCCCTCAAGGGATGTAGGGGGGGATGCAGCCATAAACGTTTTACCTTTTGAAAGGTGTGACTTCTGTCTCCTCCGTAAGCCTGTCTCACGGTTGAACGTGTTTTCCGTCACTTCTCGGAGCTCTGACTGTGTGCCTCCCCCGAGGCCCACCTTGTCTGCGCCGCGGACTCACGCGGGTGTGAGCTCCCGGTGGACCCCGGGGTTCACGGGGCCCCGAGAGCGCCCCAGGTGGGGGCCGCAGGGTGTGGCTCTCGGCACCCCAGGCCCAGGGTTGGGAGCAGGAGGGGACAGCTGCCCGGGAAGCTCCAAGATGATGAACACTTCTGTGATATTTCTCCTGATATTTCTGTGCCTTAATGACTATTTCTACTAATCCTTGTACTAATAATTTTTAATGGTTCACCCTGAGTGGGTGACATTTTGATACATTAATGAGCCTTATCAATGACTTCTAAAAGTTCTCTGGTCTGCCAGGACACTCTGTCACAGTCCCCGGGAGGAAGGGGAGCGCGAGGAGCCAGGGCCGAGCGTCCACCCTCTGCTCTCCGCGCGCAGTAAATCGCGGGTGTCCCCGGCCGGGAGAAGGACATCCATCCCTGACGCTCGCTGAAGCCGCCGGCCCACGCTTCCTGGTTTGGCGTGGAGGTTCCTCGTCGTGGGGAAGTGGGAGCGTCGGCGGTGGCGGGGTGCTACCCGGTGGTGGCAGAGTCCCAGGATGGTGGCACGTGGGGGGAGAGCCAGCCGGGGCTGAGAGCGGGCACTGGGTGTCTCTGGGTGTCACTGGGTGTCTGATGGGGCACCTGCTGGGGCCCCCAGGGGGAACAAGTGCCTTTTTCCGGGTCTCACGGCACCTTCCCTGTCCTGTGGGGGGGCCCCTCCGAGAAAGAGAGGTGCGTCCTCATGGGTGAGAGGCATCCCTAGGGTGCCGTCACCCCCGGCTTAGGGATCAGGTGTCATTGCCTCATGCTGCGTTCTCACGGGCTGGTGTGGAGGTGAGTCTGAGGCGGTGTCTGTCCTCCGTCCCCGTGGTCTTTGAACATCGGCACTGCTAAGGGGGGGGGGGGGGGGCGCCGGGACCCGCGACACCAGTCCGCTCCCTGGGCCAGGATTCTGTGCCCCGTGTCCGTCACCTCGTGGAGGCGGCATCGCAGCTCCGTCCCGCGGTTTCCGAGGGTGGAGGCCTCCGCAGGGTGAGAGGCTGTGCTGCGCTGAGCAGTCTGATCGTCACTGGTGAGGCCCTGAGACCGCGTGGGCAGCACACGGCCGCCGGGGGCGTCTGGCCGGCCTGCAGTGGCTCCTGGAGCGTTACTGAAGGTTCTGGGCGGGGCCGGGGTGCTGGTGGCTGCCCCCCAGAGACAGGGGTCCTGATGTCAGCTGCTTACAGATGACAAAGGGGTTTTTTAAGAATGGTGGTGGTAAACGCTGTTTTGTTTTCCCAGCTCTCGATACCCCTGCATCTTCCTCTCTGTGGGAGGTGCTCCCCACACCATGAGGGGATTGGTCTGCTGGTGTGGCGGCGGGTCTGTCCTTGCGCCAAGCGGCCGTGCTGCCCAGGCTGCACAGTGGGCACAGGTGGCCCGGAGGCCCCCGGGGGCACGGGGGCAGGTGCAGTGCAGTGGGCGTGACCGGGGAGGCCGGAGTGGGGAAGGTGCTGAACGGAGTGGGGCCTCCTCTTGGGGGGGGGGGGGAACAATGTGCAGGCGGAGTGGGGGAGCCGAGGGGCCTGGGGAGGCGATGGCACCCCGGGCGGGACACTCCCTCTGGAAGAGGAGGCGGGGAGGAGGACTGGGGCGAGCCGGCGGGGAGCAGAGCCTGGGGACGGGCAGGGGGCTGCCGTCCGAGAGACAGGGCAGGCGACCTGACGACCTGGCGAGAGCGGTGACCGCGGAGCGCAGGCCCTCGCGGACGGGACCGGAAGGGTTTCCGGGTGACTCCTGGTGGGCGGGGACAAGGTGGGCCGTGTCGGTGGCCGGGGCCGATGCTGGACAAGGTCACCCCATTCCCAGTCCTGTGAGCTTTGTGCTTCGGCGGCCGGCCGAGCACTGCCTTTCCTGCCGTCAGAGCAGACCCAGGCTTCCCTCCTCCTGGAAGGTGTGTGAACACGGCGAGCCTCGCCCACAGTCTCGGTGACCTGGGGACGTCGCCTGCGTCAGAGAGTTGTCACGTGCCGGAGGTCCGTGGGAGAGGCTCAGGGGCGTCCGGCTTCTCAGGAGCAGCGGTCCCCACGCCCCCGAGCCAGGGCCGGCATCTGCAGGGCCAGCTGGGGGAGCGCGTGGGCGCCGTTCCGCCCCGTTTGGGCTGACCGGAGTGACCACGTGCAGACCGAGCCCCGCTGAGCCTCGGGGGAGGGTGCCCGCCTCCCGGACAGGAAGGCCGGTGGGCAGCCAGCACCCGACACGGACCCTCTCTGCACCCAACTCTGTGAGCACAGGATGGGAGGCCTCCCCCCCTCCCTCTCTGCAGGGCAGTGAGTGAGCGTGCTGCCCGCCCCGGCACTGCCCTGGGACCTCCGGCTCTAAGACCACGTCCCATCTGGGGCCCAAGGCGCTTCCTGTGTCGCTGGAAAGCTGAGCCTGGAGGGGCAGGGGGGCCAGGGCATGGGGCTGCAGAGAGAGGGCATCCGGAGAGCGGGGTCTGGGTGCTCTCGAGGGGGAGGCTGCGCTGCACAGGGACCCGGGGCCCGCAGCCGGGAAGTGCGGGCCCGTGGCTGCTGGGACCGGAGGCGCCTGACCTTCGGGAGGACCAGGCGCTCGAGGAGGGGCGGCACCGCAGATGGCTGGGCCTGGGGGGACCGAAGGGGCCGGCGGGGTTGTTCCATAGTTGCCCCAAACAAACAGCCACCCATGCTCACTGCAGCAAAATGAGGGGAAGAGCCCCCGATGCTGTTACTACTGAGCCGACTGTGGCTACCGGGCCGTCCTGGGCCCTGTTCAAGTTCACTTTCTCCGGAGCCCTCTCCAACCGCCCTGCCTGCAGGCCCCTCCCTCCCACCCCCTCTGCTCATGCACACCCTCTCCGTCACCCTGTGCCCCCCCACCCAAGAGCACTCACGTCACCCCGGTTGGTCCAACCCAGGGTGGCTCTGGGTTCCGAGAGGGACGACATCTTGATGCCTGGTCCCAGTTGAAGTCACAGCAGGTGCCCAGTAAAAGTCTCGGGAGCGGCCGAGGGGAACGGTAGCGTGCGTGTCTCTGCCTGTGTGTGTAAAACGGGGCCCTGCTACTCGCGCCTCGGGAGCCTGCCTCTGGTCCCAGCCCTCACGCCTCGGAGAGGCCTCAGCCCCACGCGGGGGCAGGTGCGGCAGGACAAGGTGACACCCGGGGACCCGGGTCTCGGTGCTCCTTCCTCCCCATTTCCTGGCGTGTTTCTGAAGGGGCGGTGGCCGGGGGGTTGCTTAGCCAGAGGGCCAGGGATCTGAAGGCTTCACGTGTTTCCAAGTTGTTTCTCGGGAAGGCTGACAGACGCACTGCTTTACAAGGGTGTGCGCTGCTGTTGCACGCTCCTCAGGTGTCAGCGAGCCAGGAACTCCTCCCGGGCTCGCCCTCCACCCCCGCCCCTTCTCGCGTCCCTTCTCACCTGGGCGGCAGGACGGATTCCCAGAGGGATGGCCAACCCTCCACCTGCACCCCCCGGGATGCCCCCTCCCCTCAGGTCCCACACTGATGCTTTCAGAAAATGGCATCTGTGTTCTGTCACCCCTTGGTGCGGGGGGTGGGGGGAGCAGGAGCCCACCCCCACCCCCAGCCCGGTTTCAGACAGCCTCGCCTGGCTCCCGGCCGCCCCAGAACGTCTCCCAGTCTCCACACCCGTTGCGGCGTCTGGGGCCTTCCCCAGAGAGATGTTCCCAGCCGGTAGCGTGTTTGTGCTGCACCTGCCGGGCAGCCTCTCCTCCGGTACTTCCCACCTCTGGAGGCTGGGCACGCGGCCCCTTCTTTCCAAGCCTCCTGCGTCCCCCCGTTCCTGTCTCCTCTCCCGACCCCTGGCCAGTTTTCCTGGGGGTCGGGGCTGGTGCATGCGGCAGTCCTGGGGGGCCCTGGATCCTGGGCCTCTGGCCCCGCTGGCGCAGAGTGGGCTCTGAATCGGCGTGTGCGGGAGATGCCGGTGGAAAGCAGTGACGGAGCCGCCTCGGGGAAGACGGGGGGCGGCTGAGCGCTGCCCGCAGCAGCGGCGGCGGTGGCGGCGGTGGCGGCGGTGGCGGCCTGGCTGTCACTGCGCTTATTAATACATCGCGAAGACATTTTGGGGATTCCGCCATATTTTGTATGGTTGCCAACAAAATGTTGACAGTTGTATTGTGGTTAATAAATTCATTTAGATTTATAAGCATTGTTTACAGAACCTGTGCGCCTGCTGAAACTCTAACAGCATCTGTTCCTTCTTACTAATTAACTGCTAATTACGAACGAGCTCTGTGTGTTTGTCAGTGTAACTGGCTCATGCATTTTGTAAGGAACATTAACAAATTGATTTACATAGCAGCGGAGCAATCAAAAGAGTAAACCGAACAGCAAGCCGCGGAAAGCCCTTCCGCCGGCCTCCGAGGAAGCCGACCTTGGCTGCCGTGAGCGCGGCCGCCGGGGGCCGGCACCGTCGTCCCCGGCTGAAGGCGCGGCGGTTAGAAGCTACGTGGGGCAAGTGGTGGCCGAACGAGAGGGCTGCCCGTGGCCGCTGCCGCCTGAGGAATCCACTGGGGGGTATCTGGGGGGAAGACCCAAAGATGTGTCCCCCTGGGAGACGCACCCGGTCCGTGTGGGAACGTGGGATTGCGGCAAACCCTGTCACTCCCGTGACGCTTCACGTGACCACGGGCAGCGAAGCGCTGGGCCAGCGTCTGGGACCCTGTCGCCCTTCATGCTTTTTCCTCCTTGGACTCTCAGATTTCAGACAACGCCGGTGCGAGTTCCGCTTTTGAGAGCGGGCGTTTACGGTCAGCCGGTTTACGTGGGGGACTCTCGAGCAGCACGGGGCTTATCGGCTTTGCGGGGAGCCAATGAAGGAGGCAGCCGGCCCCCCGCCTCGCGGAGGCGGCCTGTTTGCACCCCAGCGGCTCCGGAGGAATGGAGCCCCTGGGGTTTCCTACGGAGCTGCCTCCTGGGGGAGAGCAGGGGACAGAGGAGCAGAGCCCAGGAGAGAGGGGCGCGAGCCCGCGGAGACGCGTGCGCCGCCGGCAGGCAGCGTGTGCGCCCCGGCCCCTCGGCAGGCGCTTCCGAAGGCGCCTGCTGGACGGCGGGCTGAGAGCCCGGCGTGCAGACGCGGGGAGTGAGTTCCGGGGCTGGGGGAGTAGGTTAGGTGTGGTAACAGTGCTACGTAAACAAAAGCCCTTGGGTGGGTGGGCTGGGAGCAACAGGGAGAAAACTACCTGAACAATGATTAAAACAACAAAAAATAAATTTAAAAAAGCCCCACGTGCAGTGCAAAGGACCGAAACGCACCGGTGGCCAGAAACAGGCTGCTGGGGCAGCACCGAGGTCTTAAAGAGCAGCGGGACCCTGCCGACCAGCCGCGCACACTGGGGGACGAGCCCCCAGCCTCCCCGAGCCGCGGGGAGCCCCTCCGTGGGACGGGCGTGGCCGGGCAGGGTGGCGAGGCCGCAGGCGCCCTCTGCACAGCGGGCGGTGCGTCGGGACAGCCCCTGGAGTAACGCCCCCCCCACCTCTGTGGTCCTGTGAGGTCGGGGGAGCGTCAGCGCAGACGCACGCCCAGCTTCGCTAGGTCAGGACAAGGCCCCACGGGAGGAGGCGCTGCTTCCTGGTCGATAAGTGTACCCTTCATTTCAGAGACGCGTAGGAGGCTTAAGCGAGGGTGAAGGTGGGCGCTGGCGGGGGGCCGGCACCCGTGGGTGCGGGGCGCTGAAGTTACTTCGTGCAAAGCCGCACTGTCTGTGTGCACAGCCGTAGCCGAGGCATCTGATGCGTCACCGGTGACGCACAGGCAGCCGCTGGCGGCTGCTGGACCTCAGACTGACTGTGTGGAGGGCAGGAAGGAAACGATTGCTGTGACGCCTCATGCAGCGCTCGGAGGAGCAGGGTCCAGGCTTTCTGGCGTCTTCATTCGTTCTTGCAACCTTTCACTCATGTGAGTGTTTAGAAAACTCAACTTGAAACAGTTCAGGGCAGCGTGGAGGGGTCACGTGGACGGCGGGTGGTCCCAGGCAGTGTCCGCTGGCCGGGTGTGCCGGGGTCAGCCCCCGCCACTCGCCCCGGCAAGGAGTCGGCTGGGATGAGTCCGGCTCTGCCCGCGCTGCAACCAAGGGCCCGGGGGCCCGTTCACGCTGTCTCTGCCTTGGGTGGGCTCGTCCGAGGGTCTCAGTGTTGGTCAGAGTGAAAACCCAGTTCCGTGGGCCTTCTGGTAGCACGTGCCACTCAGGACTCTCCGTTTGAAACACAAAGCCGTCCTTCAGGCTGCCTCCGGGGAGTGAGCCTCACTCGAGAGACGCAGTGCCGGTGCTCAGCCGGTCACCCACGCTGGGAGGTCAGCGTGACACAGGCCTTGGAGCCGGGAGACGCGCCCCTGCCGTCCTCCCCTGGCTCGGCCGCCGCTTCAGTCTGCTCTTGCACTGGGGACGGAGCCACCTTCGGTGCGGAGGCCTGCAGACAGCGGGGTGGGTTTGAGACAGAGTGTCTGCAGACCAAGGCCATGCCTTCCCGCTCAGCTGTCGTGCAGGGGACTCCCTCCCCCGGAGACGCACCTTCGGGTGTCCCTGTGCACACGCACCCAGCGCATCCCGGCCACGGGCAGTCAGTCTATGCAGACCGGGTGGAGTCTGGGCACCCACCGTCCGGGCAGTTCTCAGCCCGAGGCTCTTCCTCGGGTCCCGTGGGGCCCACACACCCGTGGAGGCTGACGTCAGCGGGGCCGGGCCCCAGGCGTGGGAGGCAGAGGTGTGTCCCCCCATCAGTGTCCCCAGCTGGTCCGCTGCCACCCCAGGGAGAGCAGGTCCTTTGGGGGGCCCTCGGTGTGACAAAAGGGGCAGCCACCGCCGCCACCTGCCCGGGAGTCCCAGTGTGCGCCTTCACAGGCGAGAGGCCTCCTTATTTGCAGGTTATCATCCTCGGAAGACATTTTTGTAGCTTGATTTCCACTCAGAAATAGATGTCACCAGCACAGGGTGAGAGAAACTTAGAAAGAATTATGAACTTCTCTTTAAAATGAGAAAGTCAGCGAAGGGAGGCAGCATAACCAGAAAAGGGGAAAATTAAAATCTGAGATAATTTATGAGCAAAATAATTTTCTGGCTAAGAGTGTATTAGCTGTTTACTCAAAACCCTGGTGAGGCCTGCCTGCGCTCAGACCCTTGCGTGGTTGGACCCTCGTGGGCCTTTGGGGAGCCCGCCGTCTCTCCGCCGTCCCGGGGGGCTCCCAGCTCTCCTCCTGGACCCCCTGAGGCCAGCGCCAGGCCTTCCCTGGAGGTGACACCCCCATGGGCGGTCCGCCTTCTGTGGCCGTGAGCCGCTCTCCAGTGGCCGCGATTCTGATGGCGTCAGCGGTTGAGGAAAGCTCTGGCGTGGGGACTCAGCACAGTGACACGCATGTGGGGGGAAGGGAGACACGGCTGGCCCTCTGCTTCATTGTCCCCTGCGTCCAGGAGGCGTTGGAGACGTCCCTTCTCACCCCGGGTCTCTTTCCCAGCTCCTCCTCTGACTCTTCCCCAGCCACGTGGTGGGTCACCTATTGTCACTCACCGGGCCCTGTGTCAACAGCCACTTTCAGGCAGGGTGGATTCTGTGCCGCTGTCCCGGATGCAGAGCGGGGGCCGGTCAGGGCCCAGGAGCCCCAGGGGAGGGTGAAGGTGGGACAGCGGCCTGGGTGAGGGGCCCGCTGGGCTAGGCGAGGTCAGGGCTGCAGGAGTGGAGTGGGGTTTGTGGGGGCGGAAGGGGCGGGAGTGACTGGCTGACGGAGGAGGGAGGGAGGCATGATATTGGAGATGCCTGAGGTTCCTCTGTGAGCGAGAGGCCTTGTCGCCTTCACAGAAGTCGGTCTGGGTGCAAGGTGAGAAGGGGCACTGGGACCGCAGGACAAGCCGTTTCCGATGTCCTAAGTTGGAGGAGCCCGTGGAACAGCCCCAGCGGGCAGTCCGGCGGGTGCCCCAGCAGATGAGGGGCGTCCGTACAGAAGTGGCCGTCGAAGGGCATGCTCGTGTGCGGAGTCAAGTGCGCAGGACGGGGAGGAGGGCTGGGAGGGCGCCCGAGGAACGGCAGCGTCGGCCCGAAGGGCCTCTGGAGACGCGGCCGGAGAAAGCCAGGCCCGGGAGCCCCGCAGCGAGAGGAAGGCCGAGGGGCGCCGTCCCGGGGAGAGGGACGTGCTGGCCCTGTTAAAGAGGGGCGTAAAGTAGGGGTAGGACCAGCCAGGGTCCACGCGTGGGGGCGACAGCGGGGTCCTCGAGACATCGGTGAAGGGAGGCGGGAAGCCGGGGGACAGGCTCCAGACAGAGCTGGAGGGGGCGGGGTTGGACCGTGAGCTGGACGGTGAGCGGCCGCCACGGGGTCCCCGACTCTGATGGGAAAGAGGGACGAGCTCTGGGAGTTGTCGGGCAGCAGCGAACGGTGGGCGGCGCAGTCACGGAATGCCCCACCCCACCCCGCTCCACCCCACCCCGCTCCGCCCACTGAGGGAGCCCCGAGTAGACGTGCTCAAATCTAAGAGTGGTTAGTTACTCACTTATGATTTAGTGACCTACAAATAATCACCGGAGTCGGTGGGGTCCTCGCTCGCTGCGTGCCAGGCACCGGGACTTGGCTCCCAGTAGACTGTGCGGGTTTTCCCCGGAGGGCCGGGTGCCGCTGGGCGGCTCTGGGATTGTCTTCCCACTGTTACGGGTAGAAGAATCGATGTGTCCAGCCTGCCTCCCTTCTCCCAGACTCGTCCTGCTGTCGCCCCCTCATGCTCCCCTGTTCCCCCCCCGGCGCCCCACTCCCTTCTCCCTCACAGTCTCCGGGTGCCGCCTCCTGCGGGTGTCACTGGTGAAGTCCCACCCACGTGCTCACTGACTCCTTCAAGGTCGTCGAGCCCTGAATCAGGAAGCGTCTCCCTAGCATTTCAATAAGCCTGCGGTCCCCACAGGGCAGCAGGCTGCACCCCGACACTCCTTAAAGGGAAGGCGGCCTGCGGGGGCAGCTGGGCAAACCCTCTGAGATTGAACCTGCCACCTCATCAGACAGGAGCGGTTTCTGACGCTTGCGAGCACTCGTCACTCGGAGGTGGCACAGCCAGGCTGCTGAGGTGGCCGTGCTTGCCCTTGCGGCTGTGATCGCAGGTCCCGAGACGGGTGTCTTTCCAGGTGGTCTGCTGAGACGGTGGGGGTCCTGCGTGTCGTCGGAGCTGGGGCCTCTTGCACGAGGGTGCGCCCTGGGCGGGGGCCTCTCTGGAGCTGTGCTCCCTGCCTCTGGTCCCCACAAGGGCAGAGTCCCCGAGACGTTCTGTTTGTCTCCGCATGAAGTTGACGTCATCGACGTGACAAACTGGCTTTCAGCAGCGGCCTTTCCAGTGACCTCCCACGGCAGGATTTTAAGGCCCTGTAGTTTCGCGGTCTGCTCAAGGCACGGGGGCGGGGCGGTGCCGGAGCCTCAAAGAGGAAACAGTTCCGGGTCAGTCCTGTAAGCCCCGCCCCTTTCTGGCTGCCCTCAGAGCTGCGCCCCTGCGGCAGCCCTGCAGGGGGCGACCGAGTCCTGGTCCGCCCCCTGCCGCAGCGGGGCACCTGGGCGGAGCCTGCCCCCGTAAAGGACTGGCAGGTAGGGCCACGCTCGAGCACAGATCGCTGCTCTCTGTTGCCAGGGGCACGTACGATGCCCGTGCCGGTGCCAGATGTGGTTGGGAAAACAGTGGTTTTCTCAACAAAGATTCGCACTCAGCAGAAAGGGGGAGGCGATTCACCGTGAAAAAGAAGAATGCAACGACCGATAAGGTCGTTGCTCGTGACAGTGCAGCCCGCGTGTGAGGCACCATGTTACGTGTCGGAAGGCGCATGGTCCAGAGCGCCAGGGGCGGAGCTATCGTGGTGCCCTGACCCCACAGGGTGAGCGAGTTCCCGCCTTCTCACCTCGGAACGCACCCCGTTAACCGCTGCCTCCGCCCACTCGCGTTTGCAGGAGCTCCTCTGGTTTCCTGCTCTAACTGTGGGGCGGGGGTTGGAGAGGTGGGTCCACGCTGTGTCCCCGAGTGTTCGGGTCTCCCTGTGGACCTGGCTCCCCGTTTGCCCGTGGGCTCCAGAGGTGCCCTGGCCACGTTGCTCCTTAAAGCTCTGAGTAAAAATGACTTTGTTCCGTGGCGCTATGTTAAATTGGCTGGTTAATTCTGGTGTTATTTACCCTGTAATTCATTAGTCTCACCCCGCCATTGGCAGCTGACAGGCTGTAATTTCACGCCTTGCAATAAAAGATGTCTCATAATCTGCTTCATTTAGCAGCAAGAGAATTTAATGAAATTAACTGCAGTCCTAATTACGCCAGTGAATACTAAAGACCGCCATCAAGTTTTCGCAGAAAAAGGACGAGGTCCACCTCGTGAGGGGTTCGGAGTATGATTTTCCGGGGGAAGTTGCAAAGGTCTCCTCCCTTCCATGGGCCGAGGAGGGCCAGCTGGGAGCGCCTGTGATTAACTGTTTCTCCGGAATGTGTCCCCCAGTCTTCGGTGTAGCCAGGCAGGTTCGAGAGCGGGTCCTCTCCTGCAGGGGTGTGACAGTGTGAGCACACCCACGTCCAGCTCTCCCTCACGGGCCGTCCTCCGGCGCTGGCCTGGCCCACGGGGCGGCTCTGAGACATTTCCACCCCCGTGACCCTCCCCCTGCCCTGTCTGTCCTCAGCTCAGCCCCTGAGCCTGTGACCTGTCTCTGCCCTGAGGACACCAGCCTCGGGGGCGGGCGTGGGCTTCCTCTGCCCCGACCGCTCGCCCCGCCCTTCTCCGGAACATGGGGTCCTGCCTGCGTCACCTTCCACCCCTCTCCGCCCCTGGGTGTGGGGCAGAACACGTGTTCTCGGCACCCCCTGTGCCCACCTTCCTAGTCCGTGGATCACGCGGGCCCCTTCCCTGCTTGAAACACTGTGCCTCCCCGAGCACCTTCCTGCCCCCGCCGCCCCCCTCCCCCTCGGTCTCCTTCCCTGGTGCCGCCTCTTTCGGGGGGGGGGGGGGGGGGAGTGAGCGGTGCTACTGCTCAGAGACGGCCCTGGCTTCCCTGCCGCCCAGCCCTCGACTGCAGGGGGTGCACACCCCCATCTCTGCGCCCCGGTCGCCCCCCCCCCCCCATGCAGGTGACACACACACAGTGCAGGTTAATGACGTGACCGTGAGAGAGACGCACGGGGCTCCGAGTGCCGGTCACAGGGGCGGAGACTCGGGAAGGGAGAGCGTCCTTCTAGCCCTGCGCGGGGGCAGTTCACACACCTCGGTGGGTGGTTCGGGGGCATCAGAAGTGTCCCTAGGTAGTTACCTGCTCCCTCTGTCCCTAATCTCACCCGACAAATGAGTGGTCTTCGTCGAGTTCTAACGGCTGTGGCCACTCAGCCCATGACCTGGCGTCGTGGGCTCCAGACAGGTCAGCGGGGCGCCCGTTGGCAGGGAAGCCACTCACCCTGGCAAGGGGAAGGCTTCTGTGGCAGGACCACCTCTGAGACAGGACCACCTCTGAGACAGGACGGTGGGGCGTCGCCCCTTCCCCGGAAGCTGTCGGCGGGACGGCTGGGGATGCGGCACAGAGGACGTCCATGTTCCTGTCCGCCCTGGGTCTGCTCGCCATCCCTGCAGGCCGGGCGTTCTCCTCCACAGACACCTGAGACTTGATGACTGTGCTGCCCGTGGTGTGGGGGGGGGACAGTTCTGTGGCCACCTCAGAGCCCACGCTTGTCAGGCCCGTCCCAGCACGTCTGCAGGCTTGCGGGCCGGCGTCCCTGTGGGGACCGTGGGCTGTTGTGGCGTGGGGTGACTGGCAGGCCTGCAGCTTAGGTTTGCTGGGCCCACACCCAGGGTCTTCCAGCTCGCACGGTGTCCCCCTGCCCCTGCCCCGACGCACACTGATGGGGGCTCCCAAGCAGGGCATGGGCTGGGCTGGTGTCTGCAGGACTCCCCCGCTTTGGGGAGGCCTGGTCTCCGGGATCCTCCCAGCTGGTTAGCCCTGGGCCCCCCGCCTGCTGCTCCCGGGCCTCTGAGCTTGCACGGCCTGGCCTGGGGGCCTGGAGACCATGGTGCCTGAAGCACCCACTGGGTGTCCTGCAGTTTCTCACAGCCTGGGGGAGAAGGGCGTCATGGGCACGTGGGGTTGGGGCCTGGAGGACGCACGGAGGTGAGCGCCCAGGTGGGGCCAAGTCCTGGGCGTGGCGGGGGCTCCCCGTCCCGGCCCCCATCTTCACCGCCTTCCTGGGCGCTCCCCCTTCCTCCCGCAGGGGCACCCCGGGGGCACGCCGCTGGCTGTGGGGGGTTTTAAAGCCAGGTGTGCTGTCTGCTCTCGTCACTGGCCTGCCCACTGTATCCTTCAGTCTCCCCACCTGGGCCCATGTGTATCTGGGGCCGAGCAGCCCGGAGCACAGCGCCGCAACCACCACGAGGCCCCCAGAAGTCCGGTGCAGGGCCGTGGGCCCAGAGGCAGGAGGGGTGGGGACGCTCCCGATGGCTCTCCGTGGAGACCGTGGCTGAGTCACGGCTGCGTCTCCTCTGGTGGAAGAGGAGGAGCCCGAGTGTGTGTGCATGGATGCAGCGCCGGCGCCCGTCTGCAGTAGCCAGAGGTGGTTTTGGCGACGAGCAGTAAGGAACCTGAAGTGTTTCTCTCCCGGACCCTCCCAGCTTATTAAAAGAACTTACAGACATGAAAATACATTGAAGTGGGCAAAGCGGAGAGGGTGAGAGAGATTAACAGCCTTCGCTGAATGGAGCCCATTGATGAGCCGGGCCCGCGAGCGCGGCCGACTCCGAGGCGGGGTGTTGGGGACGGCGGGGGCGGGGGGAGGGCCGGGCCTGTGCAGAATTTCGGGGTGGGGGTGGGGGCCTCGGAGATTTAGTTAGAAGCAGGAGCGCCTGCGTGTTGGTTTCCGCCCGTCCCCTGAGTGCGGAGCCGGGCCCGGGGGGCGGAGAGGCCGCTCGGCCGCCCTCCCCGGTGTCTGTGCGGGTGGACAGGTCTGCTTGGCCCTCGGCAGCCACGGAGCTGGGGACACGTGTGCACGTCCGTCGTCTGGTGGCGGGGGTCGCTTTGCAGTGCCAGCCCCTCCCCGCAGGGGGCAGGGCCTCCTGGCACAAGGCAGGCGCCCGGGCTGGAGGGGGGCGTCCCGGCGGCCCTGACAGATGCCTGACAGGTGCGGTGCCTTTGGAGACCCTTTTAGGAAAGTGGGTGTTGGCGCCTCTAAATGGAAGCCGGCGTGATGGGGTGTCCGCCTGCCCGGGAAAGTTAGCTGTCAGTCAAGTTTTATCTCTTAATGAATAGAGACTGCTGAAGTAAGGGTTAGGTAATTGAGTTTATAATTAATTAGCCATAACCCTCATCAGATAAAGCAGTGGTGAGGAATCTTTTTTTATCTCCCTTCTCTCCCCAGGGCCTGCCCTTCTTTGTCCTTGCGCTGCCTGCCAGCACTTATCTCGGGCGCGGGGCGCAGAGCCCGGCCGCCCGCCCGCCCCAGCCGGCCAGCGCCGAGGGCCAGCCGGCCGCGCCCGCATTGTGCTGGGAGGCCCGCGCCGGCCCAGCTGTCCGGCCGTGATGAATTAGCGGTGGGAGTGGACGCGGGGCTGCACTCAGATCGGCCGATAGCTGCGGGCCGCCGCCGTTTGTCCCCGCTTCACCGCGGCTCTGATCTCTGACACTTGGGAACAAAGAGGTTGCAGGAGCAGAGGTGGGGGCACGGAGGGCTCCCCCGGAAAGTTGGGCAGCTCATAAAAGAGCCCTTAGTCTCTGCAGCCTGGCCGTTCACCCCGCAGAGGGAGGGAGTCGATGAGCGCTCACACCCTTGCTTCGAGGAGCTGAAAAAGAAAATAAATAAGGTCCCATGTCTCGGAGCCCTGAGTGGTTGGGGCCCAAGCCCCGGTGAGAGCGTAGGCGGCAGAGCCGGACGCTGTGTGAAGGGACCTGCGTTCCCCGAGTCTCTCGGGCGGCACGGGAAAACCTCGCCACATTCTTGCGATCTGGCCAAGTGAAGCGAGGGATTTTTTAGGGAACAAGGGTGTGACTCTGGTGCTGCTTTTGCTAGGGAATGGGAAGAATCCTGGGCTTGTAGTGGCAGCTTGCCGGGATTTGAGTTGTCCCTCCCCGCGGCCCCCGGGCAGGTACCGTGAGCCTCTCCGCCCTGCGGGGATGCGGCGGCCAGAGCGCGGGCCTGCCTCCGCGTCTGCACGGCTGCCTGTGGTGGGCGCTCGGGGCGGCGGTTCGGTTCCTCTGTGAGCGAGACCGGCTGTCCCTTTGTGAGACCCTGGGCGGTTATCCGGGGACCCCACAGCCAGAATGCTTTACCAGGAGACACGACTGAAGGATGGTTTTTGGACGTTAGTGAAAACTTAATCCGACCGACTGTATCGTCCAGCCTCACTGAGGGAGCGAAGCACGGGGAGTGCGTCACAGGTGCTGGGATCTGCAGAGCAGATGAGCCCTGTTCCGTGGGGGGCGTGGGGGGCGGCGAGGTGAGAGACCCACGGGCTGACGGGTCGCAGCGGGAGAGCCAGTGGGTATCCGTCTGTCTGGGGTTTGGTTAGCGACCAGCGCAAGCCGCTCTCAGGATGATTTGGGGAACGAGGTTATCGGGCGGGGCTCCCACGAGGTGCCGCGCTCCCCCTCAGCTCCTGTCACGGCGACGCCAGATGCCCCCGGCGCCGTGCCGGCTCCCTCCGACTTCTGATGGAGGCAGACACGGTGAGTGGGCCCGTGCCGGGCGCTCTCTGCAGACGGTAGAGGGTGTTAGGTGGGTGGGCTCGTGGAACAGTGGACACCAAGGTGTGGGGTTCTCCTTTTGCAGCGAGGGAGCACCCAGCCAGCCAGCCTTCCCGAGGCTTCAGAGGCCGTGGGGTCACCTCTGGCCCCAAGGCTGTGACCGTGCGGCTGGGCCTCGTCAAGGGCAGAGACGTCTCAGGCTGTCCCTTGTTTGGGGGTCAACAGGTTGAGGCTGGGGCGCAGGGACCATGCTCCTCCTCCGCGTCCAAGCAAACCCAGAGCCACTGTCCTGTGGGCAAACCTTCGGTGCAAAGCAGAGAGGGCGCGACCTCCCGGGCTTGTCCCCTTAGGTGGCCCATGAGGACCGTTCTCTCGGTGGTGTCCGGTGGTCCAGGAGGTTTCACTTCCAGCTGGTTCGTCTGTCTGCCCTTCCTCACAGAGACGGGCCCAAAGGGTCCTGTGCATCCCACCCTCGACCCTGTCGGAGCTACGAGGCAGCACCAGCCCTGCAGCGCCTGGTCTGGCGGGGGTGTGGCCGCAGGGGGCGCCGTGGGAGTTAGCCCGGGGCCCAGGCTCCTGGAGGGCACGGGGGCTCCGCACCGACCCCCCCCCCACCTGGCCACGGGTTGCTTGCGTCCTCTGTGAAGCCGAGGGTCATGGTGCCGAACAGGCGGGGGGGAGTCTCGTGGTGGCGTCTCAGAAGCGGCTGGTTTTCTTTCTGCTTCACTTTCTTCCCATTGTTTTATGTGGATGTCGGTACAGAAGACAAGGAGAAACTGGGCCTTTTGTCACCTTTATTTTTGGAGCCAGAAAGTCCGGCCGGCCGGCCCGCCTGCCTCCGTGGCGGGGCCCTCCCGGCGGGCTGCTTCAGAGGGAGGCCTTTGCGTTCCTGCCTGTGCGTCTGCCGCTTCTGACACCTGGGCATCATCGGTGCCGCCAAACGAGGATGACTCCTGGACGCCTGCCTCCGCCTGTGGAGGAGGAGAGGAGCCGGAGGGGTTTGAAGGCAGCAGGGGGGCGGGGGGGGGGGCGCGGCGCTGCTGACGCGGGTGCTGCTGTGCAGGTGGGGTGGGGGGTGGGGACGCAGGGGAGGTGCAGCCAACTGGGGGGTGGGCAGCGGGAGTCTGCCAGGGGAGCAGTTACTTGGATGTGTCAGGAGGTTATTGGCACGACAGGCCCTTCAGATCCAGCTGTTGATGTGTTTTTTAAAAAGTGGATGTCTCCTAAAATTCTGTTCTCCTTGCTGTCTTTACACGTCATCACTATTTTGTACGTGCTGTTACTAAGTCAACCACAGATTCACCATTCTTCAGTCCGAATGCTAAGCTTATTTCACCTTGGATAAACGTGAAAGCTCTAAAAGTGGAGCTTTGCTCCATCGCGAGGGGAGTGGTGCCAGGATGAGATGGAGACAGACCATCAGCCTTCCTTCCCTGCAGACCCAGCCCCGGGCTTGGGGCTGGGCGCTGCGAACACACAGCCGCTCGGGCCCGCCCTCCCGCCGCCTCGGAGCTGGGGTGCCGAGAGCCAGGGCCGGCCCTCCGGTCCGAGGCCGCTTGCCGACCTGGAGATGGGGCGCTGGCGGAGGGAGGGCTGGGTCCTGGCCGGTAGCCAGTGGCGGGGGCGGGGGGACCCAGGCCTGTGCGCCCTGTGGTGGTCGCCTGGGGTGCGGAGGCCGCTGCATCCCCAGGGGTCAGGTGCGTCTCAGCACAGCCCGGAGGAGGTTACACTGGGTCCTCACACAGCGTCACTGAGGCTGTGGACCACTCGCACACCCAGAGGCACTTGGGCTCTGTGTTCGAGAAGGGATGCCTCGCCTGTGTGTCAGCGAGGGGGAGCTCCCGCAGCAGAGGGGTGACCCCAGGCAGTGGCACCGGGGCGCCTCCTGACTCACGTCTCGGGGCCGGGCCCCCCGTCACACCCCGAGCTTCCCTGCTGGGGGCGCCAGACATGTCCCCTCCCCTCCTGACCCTCCCGGGTTGCTCCGAGCCCGTCACCTTCGTTGTGGCTTTCACTGCGGAAACAAACCGCAGACATGGGTGTGTGCACGAACACACGACAGTGCTGCATGTCACACACACACCCCCCGCCTGTGTCTGCACGTGTGAGTGACACAGGAGCCCCTTGGTGTGCCGGCCAGCTCGGGCTAAGGCAGGCTCACAGATGTGCGCGTCCTGTGTGTGCCTGTCACCGGTTTCCAAAACCGCCGCACGGGAGTTGTTTGGGGACCGGTCGGTACAGAGACAGACTCTCCCGTCAAAAGCGCCGAAGAACCCGGAGTCTGCTGTCGTGCGTCCCCAGTCGCACCTTGTGACCTGGGCCGCGTGCTCTGCCGTGTGGCTGCCTTGGGTGGGCGTCGCTGCACACGCTGCGGCCGGGGCGGGGGGGGCAGTCTCAGGAATGCTCCTCCTTCTGGCGGAGGACAAGGCGGTCAGCAGACGCCACGACCGTGCAGCGTTGAGTTTTAGCGCTGTCGTTTTGGGGAGTGCTCCTCTTAATTGCGAAAGCCTTTCGTTTAACCTTGTGTAAGTTGAAAATGAATATAATGCAGTCTGCTGCATGGCCATTTCGACAGATTCCGTCGTCACTGTTGCCTCGGAAGGGAAACTGAGGCTCGGGCACGCAACATGGGGCTCGCTTCATTCTCCCTCAGCCGGTGAGCCGGGCCCTGCTCACTGCTGCCGCACGGCTCATCCAGGGACTGGGTAGCAGTGGCTACAAGGTGAAAAGGTGATGCTGCAGCGCGCACACAGCACTTCTAGAGAAACCTATCAAACTCTCAGCAGCCAAGTTCGTGGGACGTTTGTACCAGTTAACAGCATTTTTCCTTGTAAACGATGAGGCTTTTTTTTTCTAATAGAAACATTGAGCCTTCAAGTTGGCAAATTGATGGGCAGCTCATATGCGTTACTTGAATTTGTTTAAAATCTGATGATGTGGCGGGGAAGTACTTTAAAACTGCACCAAGTTAAGGAAGACCTTCTAAGTGGTTGCTGTGACTCTTAGGCAGAGGCGATACAAAGTAGCGGACGGGAATGGCCACTGGGCGGATACGCTGTTCCTGCGCACAGCGGCACGTCCTCGTGGCCCGACTCGGGCCTCGCCTTTGTCAGGCTCTGCGACGCGCCCTTCTCCCGTGACAGGGCCGCGCGGCGTGCAAGGGGGCTGCCCTCCGCGCCCACGAAATGGATGAGCTGATGAGCCGGGGGAGACCCGCTCATATTTTAACGCCAGCCGCGGCGGCCCGCACACGCAGGGTGCGCGGGCATCAAAGTTGGTGGCAGCGAGGAGTGTGTGCCGCTGTAATTGACAAATAATACCCCTCATAAATACTGCCAGTCTTTTCAATTAGTTTTCATCTAAAATTCGGGCTCCAAAATGATGGCCTGTCAACTGACAATGAATGGCAAAAATTAATAAATTGTCTTCTAAATAGAATGGACACTTAAGAAAAATTGGGCAGCCAATTTAGCACAGCGTGAAGCGGGGGAGCCTTTTGTACGGACGTGGGGTTCTAATGTGGCCTCCGTCTTTATTAATGGTGCTCGGCGGCTGCTGACAGCTTTGTTGCTAGTGGCGACTTTCTTCATTAAAATTAAAGCCAGCCTCAAACTCCATTAGCCGTGCTCTGGGCACCTTGCGCTCCCTTACACACACTGTTTCTTTTATTAACTCCCTCTCCACCCACGAGAAGTTTTCCGCGAAGTTAAACGGGAGGCATTATCTGCCAGGACCAGAGAACTGTTCTTTGTTCTTGGGGAAGGATGGTCGTTACTGGCCTGTTAGAGCCACATCCTGAAGTCCGTGTAAGCCGGTGTGTTGTTCCTCCCCTTTTCAAACGGGACCATAGGTCAGTAAATACCTTTTAGTTTATTTTTTTCTGAGCAGGGTTTTTTTTTTTTAAGTTCTTCCCGTTTCTACCTGTATTTCCTTCTACCTGAAATGTACAAGGTTCCCACCTGTACCTTGATACAGTGGCAGCCTGACGCTGGGCCTTATATTGGTCCAGAATGCCTTAGAGTTATTTTCCCCAAAGGTATAACTTTTATCTATAGAACAAATTTCACCCTTTGAAGGAAAAGCATGGAGCTTGGCGCCTGAGCAGGTCAAAAGCCTGAAGTGCCTGAGGCCCGGGGAGTGGCGGCTTGGGGCAGCAAGGAGTAGCCATCAGTTGGAATTCTAGGGCGGCTCAGGTCTGGCGTGAGCGCGCGCCCCGGGTGAGCCGGGCGTGTGTGGCTGCCACGGCTGCCTCTGCAGAAGGAACAGGGCTGGAGTCCTCAAGCCCACCGAGCCTTTCCCCTCTCCGAACCTGTCCCTGAACTGCTTTCTCGTGCCCTGAGTAATGCGAGGTTTAGTGGCTGACCTTCCTCTCAATGGTTTGTCTCTCGAGTTGTGTCTCACCCAGATACGCCTTCGTTAATACAATAAAAAGATAGGTGCCCGACCACAAAGGAACAGGCATTCTACCAGAAAACCTTCACTCACAGGCACAACTGCACTTGAGCACCCTGGCAGCCAAGGCAAAAAGGGAAAACCAGTTCTGAGCTCTGCTGGAAGTCCTCCCGAAGTGTCTTCTGCGTTTCGTGACCCTGTCTCAGCAGATCGGAACCATGAGCTGCAGTTACTTTCTTGTTTGTTTTTACTTCAAGGCTGTGGGTTATGGAATCATTATGTGCGAGTTAGCTTTTTCTAGTCACAAAGGTTTACGACCCACACCCCGCCCCCATACCTTCTCCCCGGGCCTTGGAGAGAGACACGAGTACTGTCCAGCACGGTGGCGAATCGGAGAGAGCCCAGTGAATGAATATCCTCGTCTGCCTGAGTCTCAGCGCTGGGTCGTTTAAATGTATGAAGTGACTGAAGTTTTACACGTTTCATAATTAAAGATCTCAGGTCTCTTTGCAGAGAGGTGGTAGTTACTGCAGTCTGTTTTCTCCTGAAAAACATTTCTGACGTTCCAGTAGCGAGGCGAGGCGATGGAATAAATTGCGAGGCGGCCTGCGAGCCCATCTCCGCGCGCACCCGCAGACGGGTTATTGAGGAGCAGCCTGTCAAGGACGCCCTCAGCCAGCTGCGTTTGAAGAGATAAATACTCACCCAGAGCGTATTATTTGCTCAAATGTAAATATGCAGTTCTCTTTTTTTTCCCATGACATTTGCTGGGGTGACACTGGTTAGGAAGCTCACACAGGTTCCGCCCTGGCTCGTGCGGCGCCGCGGCCTGAGCGCCGGCCTGCGAACCGCGGGTCAGGGCGCACGCACACCTGGGGCCAGGCCCCTGGCTGGGGGCGTGAGAGGCAACTGATTGAAGTGATTCTCTTCCTCTCTCTCGCCCTCCTTTCCCCTCCCTCTGAAATTAAATAATATTTTTCTTTAAAAAAAAAAAAACATACAGGTTCCAAGCGTACCATTCTGTGCCACCTCATCTGTGTGTGGCACGTGTGTTCGCCACCCAGAGCCAAGTCTCCTCGCGTATCGTCGGCGGGACGAAGGGCGCCAGACCTGTGCCCGCGCGCCAGCCCTGTGAACCTCGGAGGGCTGCTCACCCCCACGCCCCCCCCCCAGCGTCTGAGCCCTGCAAGGAAACAATTGTTACTTGATGACTGAACCCACTAATATGTTACAGTAAATGGGGCATGAAATACAATACTTTGTATATGGTGTGCACTAAGTGATTCTTGCACTGAAACAACAAGGCCATTTTTAACTTGCTGACACGATGTTTGCGGTGTTTCATCATGAAATTGTCCTGATTAACAATCAGCTTCCAGAATGAGGCCCTTGGAGTCATTTTTTTTTAATGTGATGAATCAGAGGATTTTTTTTAAAAAATACATCCCTGTCCTCTTTTCTGTCTTCGATTTTGAAGACTTTGGAGTGAAATAAGGTTTGGCCTGTTGTATGTGTTCATTTTCCTGGTGCATTTTTGTTGCTGAGAATTTTAGGGAGTGCTTTTGTATTAGGAAGGTGTCACAGGCACCAGTTAAGAAACACATTTCTCATGGAGGGTGACAGCAGTCTGTCCCTGTCACAGCCGCTAGGTTGGAGCAGAGAGGGCGTCCCCAGAGGACGTTGGCAGACGGGAAGCGGGTCCCAGCTGCGCCACGTCCTCCGTCACCTGTCACCCACACACACTGTGCGTGTTCCCTGGGTCACCCCTGCCCAGGATTCGGGGGGTGGCGGCGGTGCTGGCTGCCCCTTCCTCGGTCCCGGATAGGCGCAGACAGCTGAGCTGCTCGTTGTCTGCAGACAGACTCCGGTGGCCTGTGGTGGCCCGGCCCTGCTCCCCCAGGGGGTGACCCCAGGGGCGACCCGCCGACCTTCTGTACACACATCCGTGTGGAGAAGCACGTGTGTCCGTGTGATCCCAGCGTCCAGCAGCGTGACGTGTCCCCCAGCGAAGCTGCGGGGAAGACGGTGGAATCTGCAGAAAGTGTCTCCCAGCGTCTCAGGCGTAATGCGGCTGGAAAAGGACGGTTTGGGAGGAACCATTCTGGGCCCCGCCACATGGGGGCGCCCTTCTCCTGGGCACTCCGGGTGGCACCCCACATACACACAGCCCCAGAAGCCATGCCAGCTAGATTCGCTTTGTTTTTATAATTCTCCCCCCCAGCCCTGCCCCAGTTCTCTTAATTCCGAGTTTCTGATCGGTTCCTGATAGCACTGGGTTTCCCAGAAATTTAGTTGTAACCGTGGTGGCGGACAGCTTCCCTTTGGTAGCCACATAGGAATGAGTAAAAACGTACAATTGAAAAAAAAAGTAAAATTAATTTCAATAGTGTTTTATGTAACCAAGTACGTCCATGGTTTAACTATTTCAGCGTATCATCAGTATAAGAAATCTTTTTTCCCCACTGAAGCCTCCTAAATCCGGTGTGTGCCCTCAGTTGTCACACGGGGCTCTTGATGACCCCAGTGCACAGAGCAGGTCCGGTCAAGGGGCACCGAAACTGACGAGGAGACCCCGCTGGGTGGGAGGTGGTGGAGGCAGGGGCAGGGCTCCGGGGCCCCAGGGCACTGAGGCATGGGGAGGGGGTGAGTAGCTGCAGCCATCACGGGGAGGCAGTGCCAGAGGAGCCCCCGTGTGTGTGCTGTATGTGTGTGCTGACCGCAGCTGGGCTGCGTCCCCGGGGGAAGGCGCACTCCAGGGGCTGTGCGCAGTGGCGGCACCCAGGCGTCGGACCCCGGGGGAGCAGGGGTCCCCGAGAGAGGCAGGAGGGGAGCAAGGGCAGAGTGCTCCCAGGGAGAACGTGTTTGAAAGTGTTGCCGAGGGGACAAAAGGCAAACCTCCCCACTCAGAAGGCTCCTCGTGGCCCCAGTGGGCGTGCAGACCTGCCCCGTAGCTGGCCCGGTGCGCTCGCTGTGACCCTGCGCTGTCTGGCTCCCAGGCAGGAGGACTCCGCTCACACGTGCTCCAGTTTATTCTTTAAATCCTCACCCGAGGGCGTGTTTATTGATTTTAGGGGAGAGAGAAACATCAATTGCCTTCCGTGTGCTCCCCAACCAGCGATCCAGCCCGCAACTTAGGTACATGCCCTCACCGGGGATCGAACCCACAACCTTCTGGTGCTGGGGGGGCAACGCTCCAGCCCGCTGAGCCACCCGGCCGGGAGTGCTCACACACACTTGACTGAGCGTGCGTGGTGTCTGTGGTGACAGCTGGGTTGCGGGGTCGCTTGCTTGAATGAGAAGCAGTTGCAGGATTTGGACTGTGTGGTTTTATGTTGGCATGTCCACATGTCACTGTGTCCTTGCCCGGGGTGCGCGCACTCTGTGATGTGCACGCCGCCGTCACAGGCAGGGGTCTGGCCCGTCCCCCCCGGCCTCCCCCTGGGACCCGCCGGGGTGCCTGGGCGTTCCAGCTTCCTGGGCAGGCGCTGAATTCAGTTTAATTTTTTTTTCACTAGAGCAGGAATCTCACAGGTTTTCACCGACTCTAGCTCCAGACCAGACAGGGCGCCGGGTTCTGGGTGTGTTTGTGGTTGTGGCCTCCAGGGCGGAGGAGTGGGAGCGGCTCTGCCCCCCGGGGGCGGTCAGTGTTGGGGGACACGGCCCACAGCCACTGCGTGTGGGCACTGCCCTCTCTGCTGTGGAATCAATGACAGGAAGGGGCAGGACGGTGGGGAAGAAGAGGAGGCGCTCACAAGGTGACCGAACCAGAGGCATCGGGAAGGGGAGCCGGCGGTTTCTCCGTGGTCTCCATCCTTCTCCCGTCCTTTGAATGGGGCGGGAGCTATTTTCAGACCAGTGGCGGCTACTGTTCCAGGATCCCTGCACGGACAGGTTCCGCTGCTTCCCCCTTCCACCACCACCACCACCACCACCACCACCCCACCCCCGCCCCCCGCCTGCGCTGAGGATGCGTTTGGTTCTGGTCGGTGCTCACTAATCCCGGGCAGACCGAACGGGAAGCGTGACCGTCCCCGGCGTCACTCGGCGTCTCCGCAGTGCGTCCTGGCAGACGAGGGGCGCGAACCCGACCGGCGCCCTTCCTTCCCCACCATTGTTCTCGGGCTCGTTGTTCGGCGGACGCGGTATTGCACCGCGTCCCGTGTCCATCGTTATGACAATGTGGAGTGTGCCGGCCACAAAGCATGCATTTCAGGGCAGTTAGCTGAATAATTCTTTTCTTTATTATCCCAAATTACTGCTGCGCTCTGGAGAGGGGAACAGTTTAGCCAATTATTGCCATTTGAGCTGGATTTGTGGGTGATTAGCTCCCGGTCGAACCCAGTGCCGGCCGGCGCTTTGAAGCCGGCGCCGTGTGATTTTCCCAGCGGTGAGGGAGGAAGAGACGCGGCTAATGACAGGGAGGTCGCGCGGGTCGGCTGACCTGTGTGTGGCGCGGGTTTGGGCTCCGCAAATAGGGCACCGGCGATAACCAGTGTGTCACTAACCCGCCGAGCATAATCGGGGCTTTATGGGATCGCCGGAGACGCTGACAGCTCAATTACAGGGTAACCCTTTGTACCCTACAGCCGGCGGAGTGACAGAAATATGACTAACCGCGAGGGGAGGGGTCAGAGGGGGCTGGTTAGAGGCCCAGCACCGGCTCCTCGCCCCCGCCCCTCCCCCGGCCCCCGGGGAGCGGAGCATGCTGGGGGAGAGGCCCCTGCTTGGGGCCACGGGGCCCTCTGGGAGGGGGGCCGCGGGGGCGGGTACAACCGGTGTGTGTTTCCTGAGAGTTCAGCTGAGGAGGCTCCCCGCTGGGCCCCCGGGATCCCTTTAAACTAGGCGGAACAGTAACACAGCGCCTTGGTGGCAGAGCCGTGCGCTCCGGTCACGTGGTCCGAGGGCCGTCGGCAGACCGCACATCCAAGCACCACGCGTGGGTTTGCTGCACGTTCTCTGTCGGGGGAGGGTCCGGGGAGGGCAGCCAATTGGGGTTACTCTCTGATGCACAGCGGGTTCACGGCCCGGGGGCTTTCCCGGATGGCTGTGGGAGGGGATGCAGTCCGACCCCCTTTCTCTCAAGTTAGAGCCCCTTCCACGCCTTACCGCCCTTCTTACACGGAACTCACCTTCCTTCCTACACGCGGGAATACTGCCTTCTCCCCCGGGGGGGGGCAGGGCCCCCGGGCCCCCCCCGCCAAGTAGGTGCTCAGTGGCCATCAGTGGGACACGTTTACCCGTCCACACCCCTCTGTCTCCATCCTCCGGAGGGGGTGCCCTCCGGGGCGGTCACCACGTGGCTGTCCTGGTGTCAGGCCCACAGTGCCTGGCGGGGCCGGGGCCCGTGGTGGGCAGGACCCCGTCGTCACAGCGACTGGTGCCAGGAGCTCGGTCGCCCAGCTTTAAAAGGCCTGGAAAACGTGCGAGCGGCTGTGCATTACAGGTCACTGTCTTCTGAGTTCGATGCTTTGGTTCGTGTTCGCTGGGTTCGCTGACAGGTTCGTTTAGGTTGTTCCGCACGACGGCTGTGGCAGCACTCAGTTGTCTTACCTTCGTCAGAAACAGCCGTGTTAGATCGTGTTGTGACAGCTGTCGTGTCAGCGTGCATTTAAAAAAAACAGCCATTTTAATATTGAAGATGGAAGAACATAAAGAACATTTTGTGCATATTAGGCTTTATACTCCAAGAAAGGTAAAAACGAAACTGAAACGCGAGAAGAGGTTGGTGCGGGCTGTGGAGAAGGCGCCGTGACCGAGGGAACGCGTTGGAAGCGGTTTGCACAGTGTCGTGCTGGAGACTTCCCGCCGGACGCTGTCCCTTGGGGCGGGGAGACCCGCTGCCGTGGACGGTGGTCAAACCGAGACGCTGGCGGAGAGTGACCAGCGTTCCCCCGAGGGGGGGACCGCTGGCACACTCAGGGCGCCCACGTCAGTGAGGCTGTTGGTGACCGTGAAACACGGGTCTTTCATTGTGTGCAGAAAGCTGAGCGGACTTTTTGGGCGACCCCGTCCCACCATCACAAAGGAGGTCCCGCTCCTTCCGTCTCTCCCTCCCATGGGGGACGCAGTGATGTGGCCTGGGACCACCTTCCTGTCGATGGAGCAGCAAGGGCCCCTGGGGAGCCGGAGGGCCGGTCAGCATGGGCACCTCTGGTGTCACACCCGGGCTCGGTGGCTGGGGAGTGGGCGGCCTTGCCCGCCTCCTGCGCTTGGCTGGACTGTCTGTGACACGGCAGGGATTCCGGAAGGTTCTCTTCACACCCGCAGCTCTGTCTGTGGGGGCCGTCCGGTCTGGAACGGGGCTGGGCGGGCGTGCTCGGTGTTCATCCACCGGCTGCCCCCGGCCCGCTGCCTTCCCCGCAGGGCGTGTTCCGCACACCCTGACCCCGTGCTGCTGTGACCTCCCTCGGGGGTCCTGTGGTCTCTGTCTTGTCACCCAGGCTTCCTCTGTCCTGTCTGGAGTCTCAGTTCACCTTGGGGTGTTTTAACTGAGTAGCAGAGTGTCACTCCCTCCCACTTCCTTCTTTAAATTTTTATTTCTTGGTTTTAGGGTTGTCAGTGGATTGCTTTGGTGTTTGGAGATGCTTTGACTTGGGGGGCCCTTTGAGAACTGGAGCTATCCACACGTGGGAATAATCCTCTCAGGACTAACCCTGGTCGAGCATGCCTGTCACGGGCCCTGCAGCCAGAGCCGGCCGGGACGGGCTGGGTTTGAAGGGCCCAGTAGGCACCAAGAGAGGGATGCTCTGCGGGGACGAGACATAAGGACTTGGGCGAGTGGGGAAGTGACAGCTGCAGACACACGTGTGACGCAGTTGCCTGGGAGACGTGGGTGGGGAGGCCGGGCGTCGCCCCACCCCGGGTGCTGAGTGCCACGGACACGCTGCGGGGGCACCGCGGGGCTGCAGCGGTTAGGACCTGCTCCGGCCCCTGGCTGGGCGCACACCACGGAAGTGCGCTGTCTCTCGGCCCTGGTCAGGGGGCCGGGGGCCGAGGCCGAGCTGTCGGCAGGCGTGGTTTCTTCTGGAGAGGGTGGGTGCCACCTTCCTCCGTGTCGGTGCCCTTGTCTCTTCTTCCAAGGACACCCGTCACCCTGCATCCGGGGCCACCTCTAACCACGGCGACCTCTTTAAAGGCGCATCTTCACATACAGCCGCGCCCTGAGGTGCTGGGAGTGAGGACCACCATGCCAAGTCGGGAATTCGGGTGGGGTGGGGCAGGGCGTAACTCCGAGGTGACCCACAGGTGAAGACTGATGGGGTAGGTGTTCACCAGGGTGCAGGGAGTCGGGCGGAGACCATACAGGAGGGGGATCTCAGCCAGAATAAGTAGAATTTGCCGATTGTAAATTGAGTCGACGGCAGCCGGCTGCTGCTGTGTAGTTTCCGACCCTACCGCTGGGCCAGCAGCCGTCTGTGAAGGGCCAGACAGCAAGAGTCCGAGGCCTTGCAAGGCAGCGGGTCTTCCCCGCAGCCACGGACCCCTGCCGTGGGCGGGGTGAAAGAGGCCACACGTGCAGTGAATGCGCCTGTGTTCCGATTAAGCTGCACATGCAAGTGGAGGCGGAAGATGGGACCTGGCCGGCAGCCCACCCAGGGCCGGCTGCAGCGTTCCCGACTCTAGCAGCCCATGCAGAGGGGGCTGGGAGGGGAGCTCCCGGAGAAAGGGGGCTGCAGTGCGCCACTCGAGACGGGACACCCCCGCCCCCGTGTAGGTGAAGGAGGGTTGTCCCCCGGCCCCGCCCCTCCCCACGAGTCTGTGCAGACTCCGCCTCCCACCCCGACAGTCACTTCAGGGAGTGCATTCGCACTCCCTGGGCCTGGGCGTGTTCTTGAGGAAGCGTGTGTTGTCACGTGGGAGGGACGGCTCAGCGTGGTGAAGGGGCGGGGGTGGGTGGACACTTTGGTCCTGGAAGAGTGGGCAATTAGGGGAGAAGGACCCGCGGTGGGGGTGGGGGAGTGGCTCTGTCCCAGGTACCAGTACCCCCTTTGCATCCCCAGTCTTCAGGGATGCCCTCTGCCTAGCATCCACCCAAATACACTTCTCTAGGTGGTTTTTGTTTAAGTCAGTTAAGCATGAGTAAGCCACAGGTGTAACACATGACCCAGGGAAAACCTCCATCGGAATGAAAGTAGCAAACGCAGACGTGAAAGGCGAGGGATGGGTGTCCATATGCCGGGTCCCAAAGAGGCCCGCTCTTCTCCGCGGCATTCTAGAAACTCCTCTCCCCGCTCCCTGCTGTCGCGAGAATCCGTGCAAACGTGTGAGGATTGCGAACCTTGTTACAGAGCCAAACGGGAACTCAAACATCAAGTTTTCTTTCTCTCTCTCTTTTTTTTTTTTTTTTTTTTTTGGAGGATAGCCTTCAATATTTCTGATCTGGTGTGGCTGTTTCAAGCCATGGAAAAACTGTTGTCTTTGGAACTTGGTAATTAAGCAGCTGTCGACACCCCTCCAGGGCAGCGGGACAATCCAATTTGTATCCCCACTAAATCCTCGGCCCCCGGGCGCGTGCGTGGGCGAGCCCGGCCCCCGGTGGCTGTGGCAGCAGGCTCCGTGCCCTGCACTCCTTGCACGCACCGGGCCGTGCTCGCACCGTTCCGTGGACTGCCCGCAGCCACCACGGCCCCCTCGCCGTGCGGGGCCCTGGCCACTCGCCGGCCCCCACACCCCCGTGTCCCGACGCTCTCTGGCACGGCTGACGCCATCCGGCCCCTCGCATGCGAGACAAAGACTGATCTGCCGGGGAAAGACCCCGGTCCCCAGCGCAGCCAGTAAATCTCGGTTGGTAAATAATTGCTATCGAGCGGAGGTTTAATATAAATTTATGAGTGGTGTTTTATCACAGCTCGGGGCTGCAGCGAGCCCTGAGTGATGGATTTCAGGCTGCACTTACATTCATTACGTTAACTTTGTAAGTTATTTAAAGCTTGTGTACTTCACATTGCTCTTGGCTTTCGGTGACCTCCCGGGACGAGGCACGGACTGCACATCGCCAACTCGGAGACGGCAGCTGCAAGACAGTGCTGCGCTCTGCCCCGCCGCGGGGAAAGTTCCCTGAGCGGGAAAAAGGCCACAAGCGCCTGCCTGGGGTCTGGCTTCTGGCTGCAGACCCGTGGAGCCGCCGACTTGCTGACGCCCCAGTGAATTAGGTGGTGGACCCCCGTTAGGCCCCCCTCTGCCGCTTCCAAGCAAGGCCGGAGGCGTGGCTGAGATGTCGGGAGACCCTCACGTTTCTTTCAGTGCACACGGCTGAAAGACGTCCCTTGGTGTCCGGGGTCGGGGGTGACGTGACTGACAGGAGGTGGCGTAGCATCAGGTGACGGGGAGTCGGTGCCCCTGCTCTTCCCGCCGCGATGCTTTCCTGTCGCTGGGAATGAGCCCGAGCCGTGGCAGTCTGAAACTGTGGCCAGTTCATTATTCCGCGGCGTTCCAAGAGTCGGGAGCGTGGGGCTGGTGCCCCGGGGACAGCTTGTGTCTGCCGCCCAGGGCCATTCCCTCGCGGCAGCCCTGCACCCGAGATCTCCAGGTCTCTAGGTCTCTCTCCCCCCAGTCTGTGCAGCGGGACCATCTGAGGCTCCCGGGGCGTGGGCACAGGAGCTGTCGGGCCGAGGGCTTCCGCCAGGGTGGGCTCAACACGGTCTGGTCGGTCACGTGGAGTCAGGTGCCAGGATCCCCTGGGAGCTGGGTGCCCGAGGTCATCTCTAGAGACTGGGCACTCAGGCAGCCCTCCCACCGGCGGACCACCCTCACCCCATCCCCAGAGTCGCAGTCTTGCCACAGCGCTCCGCTCCAGCATGACGTCTGGGACCGTCATCGACATCGGGCCCCTGAGGACGAGGCTTCTCCGCCACGTCCATCAGAGGCTGTGCTTCCAGCTTCCCCACTGTCCCTCCCGCCTCCGCTGCCGTGAGGTCACACCCCCGCCCACCTCGGCCAGCTGCCTGGTCCCACGCCTGCGCTGTGTGGTGGTCACTTTCTTAGCGGTGCAGGACATTAACTCTGTTGTCCCTATCTGCTGTTGCCAAGAGCTCACTGGTTTGAGAAAACGGCTCTTTCGTGATTTCTCCCACTGTGGTGGTGGTTCAGGACCATGGACAGAGCACCGCGCAGCTGTCTCAGTCGTGATCATGACCTTGTGGGTTTGCACCTGGGCAGTAACAGGAGGAGCAAGGAAATGGGTCCTTCGGTTTCCCTTGCGTCACGTGGGCAGGAGGTGGGGGATTCCAGAGGTCAGAGCTCCATCTGGCCTTGAGGGGCGGGGGTGCTGCTTCGCCCGGGCAGGGCAGTGGCCTGCTGGGGACGGGCCTCGAACTGGAGCAGATCCTCATCTGCCAAGCAGGGAAGTTTGGCTCAGACGCACTTCGCATTGGTGGTGCATTGGCATCCAAGTTTCCCCTGCTTCTCAGGAAGCTTCAGTTCATCTGCTTTCATGAAAGCAGGATTTGGGTAAATTCCACACATTCCATCCGTTCAAGGCTGTCACCGCCTTTGCAAATGGAATTTCATTTTTAATAAATTCAAAGTCTGGCGTGAAAACCTGTAAAATGAAATGTTCTCGTTTGCAAATATCACGAGGTAAGAATATCGGTAACGTCTTGTTTTTGGAGAAGGGAACTTAGCTGTGGTTTTTTGTGGTTTTTTTTTTTTTAAATAAAACATGCCTGTGGGCATGCCACATGTGCTCAGGAGAGGAAAGGTGTGACGTGGCGTGTAACATGCGGGGGTTGTGTTGCCGCTGTGGCTGCTCAGCGCGAAGAGGCCGAGCTCTCCGCCCGCACCACAGCGGTTGGCTGCTGTTACGGGCGTGGTGCCGTTCCGTGCGGGGGAGCCAGACCACCACGCGGAACAGAAGTGCCATTCCCACTTAAGACGGCGGAGCCTCAGATGAAAGTTGAAAACTTCTAAAATCACCCACGTGCCTGCTTTTAACCAAGGACACTTGGTTCACTCCCGTGTGGCCCCTTCTCGTCGCAGGGCATGCTGCTGAAGCGCAGCGGCAAGTCGCTGAACAAGGAGTGGAAGAAGAAGTACGTCACCCTGTGCGACAACGGCGTGCTGACCTACCACCCCAGTCTGCACGTGAGTATCGCCACCCCCCCGCCCCCGCCCCTGGCCGCCCTTCGCAGGCACCCGCCCCCGAGAGACGGCGTGCTTTGATGGCGTGGGGTTCGCGTCGCCCAGTTCCTGGGGAGAATATCGGTGTCCCTCCTCTGGCACCACATCGGGGGGCTTTGCCCACCGCCCCCTCACGCACACCCACCTCAAAGATAAATCCTGTCTTTCCCAACATGGTAGGTGACCAGGGGTGTCCTGGCTGCGGGGCACCGCCCCCCGGTCTTAGAGCCACGTGAGAACCCAGGGGCGTGGGCAGCACCGCCGGCCTGTTCCTGGCGTTGGTGGGAACACCGCCCCAGATCGGAGTTGCTGACTGCGTTTTGGGGGATCTGGGGTCCAAGTCCGGTGGCCTCCAGATCAGAGACGCAGCGCCCGTCCCGGGAGGCCAGCCCGAGGCCAGTGCCGCCCACCCGGGCCTCCCACCCCCCATCCCCCAACCCCGGTGGCTGCCATCGGGCCCCAGCGCAGTGCGGTCCTCACGGGCGCTCTCCACGGGAAGCCGCCCTCCTCCTCGGCTTAGCTCTCCCGAGACCCGCCAGAGAGCGAGGCCTGAAGACTGACCTGGCGGCTCAGTGTCCTTTGGGGAGAGAACTGGAACTGAAATACTCTTCTTGCGCTGGACTCGCTGGGCAGTTAACAGGGAGGTCCGGTTGATGAGTCCCTTCGGGGTACCCGACTCCCACCGGCCAGGCCCGGGCCCGTCACAGGGACCGTTGCCGCCCATGGCCGGGGAGAGACGCGGGAGCGGCGGCGTGCATCAGCAGACCCCCGTGGGCGGGCAGCCGCCTGCCGATTTTCACCCCGGCGTCTGGGCTGCACAACCACAGTCAGTGCCTCAGCGCCCTCCCACCCAGGCCGCGCCCAGGGACGTGCCTCGCTCTGCCAGGGGCACCCCTCCGTAGTGCGTGTGCGTGGGTGTTGCTGGGATACGGGGAAGGAGTGCCGTGGGGCTTTGTCACGGAACCGCACGGCCAGCAAGGGCCGGTGCCGCTTCAAAGCGCAGCCCGGTCCACGCACGAGCCCTGGGAACCAGCACCGCGGAGACAGGTGACAGCCCCGGGGCCGGCTGAATCCGGACTGGTGGGACTTAGTCACGCACCGACAGGCAGCATGGCCCTTGTTGTCCCCCTTCATGGGTGCTGTTTCCGCGGCCATGCTTCGGAGGGGAGCTCGGGGGGGGGGGGGGGGGGCAGTGAGCCCCAGGTGCCTTCTCTGACCGGTGCCGGCATGTTGAGGCGCCACAGACCCTGACAGCGGAGTCAGCCTGGGGCCTTGGGTCCGAGCTGCAGAGAGGCGTCCCAGCCCGGCTTGCACGTGGGCGGAGCCCCGGCTTTCCAGGGCAAAAGATCCGGGGACACGCAGGGGTGTGGTGAGCTCACCACCCCACGTTCTATACCATGAGGCAGGGCCCGACGGTTTCAGTCTGGAAGTTAGAGGTTCTGTCTGAGGTCACTGGCCCCTGGAAGGCTGGCCTTCCTCGGGGACTGACCTGGGTGGCTCCCACCAAGTCAGCCAAATTAAATCCCCAGGTGAGCGTCCCAGCCAGCTCCGGGCAGACCACAGGGAGGGCAGAGCACACACTGAGACAGGTGCGGGGTTTGCAGCTGGAGGGCAGAGGGAGCCCCAGCCACTCCCCCTGCCACTCACTCCCCCACCAGTCATTCCCCCCACCCCCGCCACGTCGTTTTGGCAGTGGATTGGTTGGGAGAAGACACCGGGGCAGCAGGGCTGTAGCTGTTACTGGCTCCGCCCTCGTGGGAGCCAGAGGCTAACACCCCTCGGAAGGACGTCGGAACACTGTCCGGGTCCACACCTCGTGGAGCAGATGCAGCTCCTCCTCCCACAGGTCCCCAGAAGCGCTTGTGTGCCAGCAGGTCACCCCTGGGCCTCCCCCACGCTGCTCGCCCCCAGGCAGGCGGTGCGAGGACGCTGGCGGGAGACAAACTCGGGATCGCCGAGGAGCCAGCAGTGCCGGCGTGGGGCCCCCGCTGTCCGCTGCACTTGGGGCATCTCGCAGCGAGGCGACGTGCCCTCCAACACTGCGCCTCAGGGCCAAGCTGCCGGTTGTGAGCTGGGGCCGTCGGGCTCTGCGGCACCCGGCGGGGCCGGTATCAGGCTGGCAGGCATCTTTGTGGCCTCCATGGACCCCAGGCAGGGTTCTGGGAGCACGAGATTGTGGTCGAGGGACCCCAGCGGGGGGTGGCAGCCCCAAGTCGTCCTGTCCCACTGGTCACCGTTACTTCAGACCCCTGTTCTGCTGCATACCGTCTCCCCGAGACCCTCCGGTTCCCAGCCCTCGAGGTCTGCCCAGCCCGGTGGCCTCACCCCTGGGGGTGTCTGTCTGCTGTTCGCCCCTAGCCCCAGACTCAGGTCCTGCAGACTGTCCCGGGGACCGCAGCCTGGGGACCGCAGCCCGGCCCTCGCCACTTCTCGCGAACAGGCATCCCCAGGCCTTGCCTGCTACTCCAGAGGGAAGTCGTTGCAGGGACCTTGGGGCCGCGGGCCTGTGTCCTGCCGTGGAGACCCTTACAGGGCCCTCTGTGCGCAGTAGGGCGGGGTTGCCTGTGTGCGGTCAGGTCAGAGCAAGTGCGAGTTCGAATCAGAGAGAACCCGGACTGAGCGTTGCCCCGGCCCAGAGGGGAGAGATCTCTGGAAGTCGGTAACAAACCCCAGACACGCTCCCTCCGTGTTCCCCAAAGCCTGGACCTGCCCATCCGCCGCTGCCACGCGTCCGGGCCCGCGTCAGCCGCTCCCCGAAGGCTCGGGAGCCCGTAGTTGCGGCTGCTGCAGGCCGGCCGGGCCCCCTGCCTGCTGCACTGAAGGTTGAGCAGAGGAGGCGTGGGCACAGGGGCAAGGCGTGACGGTGGGTTTCAGGCCCAGGTGTGTTAAAGACCAGTGGTCCCCACGGCAGCCTTGGAGCCCGGTGGCGGGGACGCGGTCACTGAGCACTCACTCCGGTTCCGCCGGTGGGGGAGCACAGGGAGGGGGCTCAGACAGCCGGCAGGTCCTCGGCGGCGTCTCCCTAACTGATCCTGTTCGTCAGCTGGTCCCTGACGCGAGCGAAGGTTGGAGCGTGCCAAGGAAGGTCGGCTCGCACGCCCGTCCCCTTCCACGTGCAGTGAGGCCCCTCCTTCGAGACGGCGCGTTGGGAGGTCGCTGAGAGCCGCGCACGGGGTCTGGACCCCTGCAGAAGGAATCCTCCCACTGGTGTGAAGTTGGGTGGTCCTGTCTTGTATGAGGTGACTTCCGACTCTTCAAGAGTGCGTGGCCCTTCCAAGGGAAGCCTGTCCCCAGGTCAGCGCTGCTCAGAGGAGGACCGGTCACGTGGCAGGATGAAGATTCACCGGAAAAACCCCCTTCACTTGGTTCGTCTCTCTCTCTCAACGTGCTGGTGTCAGGTTAAGTAGAACCCGTCGCCCGGTTCAGAGGACGGGTGGAGAGCTCAGCCCAGACACTGCAGACACTCGGAGCAGGGGGACGGCAGCCCCGCTGGCCCCGGGCAGAGGGTGCCCGGGGTGCAGGACTCTCGGGCCGAGTCCCGGGCCGCCTGGCACAGACTGACCACCCGCCCTCCAGGACGGACTCGCTCCCCTGGCTCTCCACTCCACTTGGCATTTTGCAGAGACGGCCCGGGACGTTTAACTAAGACGAACACAGTAGAGGCGACACTTCTGATGCTGCCTGTGGTCTCTCTCTCCGTTTCTCTGAAAGATTACATGTGCACGAGCCCTGCGTGCCTGGTTTCCTGGGGGCCGGGGGGATGGATACATATGAGCGCCCTGTGGCTCTAGGATACTGGGCCGGGGCCCAGCCGGCCTGGGCGGAGGGCAGCCTGCTCTGTGGACTTGAACGGGAGCCCCAGGGAGCACCGTGATGGAAGAGCGGGGGGATAGTGGAAAAGAGCTGGGGCCTCGGAGCAGCCTCACAGCATCGCCGTCGTTCCTCTTCCACGTCGAGAGCGGCTGGCCCACCTTCCCGCTGACAAGGTGTGCGCGGCGGGGTTCCCAAGTGCACAGGGCCGGGGAGGGGGGGGCGGTCAACTCGTGGCCACGGTCCAGCCAAGGACTTGCCAGAGCCCTGGCCGGCTGTCCCGGGCATCCTTGGAGGGACGTGTGGCGAAGAGAACGGTGCACCGGGCTGACACGTGGTTCCCGGCCCCCACGGCCCAAGTCCGACACAGCTGTGGCGCCGCTGCTTCTCCCTGACTCCCCCTCACGGGGCCTTCGCTGTAGACTCGGCCGGCCCGACGAACCCTCGGGCCGCGCCTGCTGTGCATGTCTGGTCGGCTGTTTGCGCTCCAGCAGAGGCAGACTGGGACTCGCTCAGTTGTCATCGGGATGCCGACCGACCGCAGGGTGCTTCTAGTTTAGTTCCCACGTCTGACAGAAAGCCCGCTTCGTCAGGGGTGCGGCAACAGCAAGGCCGGCGGTTTGGAGGTCGGCATGCTTCGGGAGAGGAGTGCGTGGAGGGAACAGGGGGCGCGAGGCTGGGGCTGTGAGAAGCGCTCCTGTCTGTGCCCACAGTTCTGCCGTGAAGTAAGCACGTCTCGCTCGAGGGCTGGGGCGGGGGTCACTCAGTCTGCGGCCAGGACTCCGGCCGGCTGCGCACACCTGCACGGGTGGACCTCGAGGGCCTGGAAGCCGCGGACGTGGGGCTGCCCTGGGAGACACCCTCCCTCGGTCTCGCCAGAACCTCGCAGGAGACAGAGCGGCGCGAGTCCGGACCACTGGACAGATGGATTCGTGCAGCCGTCCAGATGCGGAGCCACTGGACCTGGAACCACTGCCTCCCCCCTCACCGAGGCTGCGGTCAGCGAGCCTTGTCTGTGCCCCACCCCTGTGGAAAGCGCCCTTGACTCAAGGAGGAGGAGGGGCCCTGGGACCTTGTTTCCCGCCCCATGCCGCACAGCTGGGGGCCGTGCGCCGGTTGGTGGGTGCCTTTCCGGTCTGGCTTCTGGCATTTGCAGGCCGTGGTCTGGGCAGACCGTCCGGCCCCTCCCCTGCGAGAGCTGCCCCGGCTCCCGGGTGCCTGCCTCGTCGGTGTCCCCCTGCCCGCTGTAACCTCTCGGAGGGCCAGGGCTGCCTCCCGCTCCCCAGTGTTTGCCCACGGCTCGTGTGTGCGTGTGGCTCTCAGGTCAGTGTACGTGGGCCTGAAGAATCCTGTCCTGTGGCTCCTGCATTGTCTTAGAGCCTCGCTGTGGGTGGTTCTGACTGCTTTGAAGTTTCCGGTAAGACGGGGCCAAGAAAACCGACCGGTTCGTGTCAGCATAGGGGAGGAGGCCCAGCGGTGTTCCAGAAACCCCCAGAACTGCCAGCGCCCCAACAAAACCCACTAGGAGTCCGTGTGTTAGGGAAACGTGTGGGTGTCAGGAAGCAGAGACCTGGGCGCTCCGGCAGCCAGCGCGACGTCTGTTTCTGTCCGAGTGCCTTTCTCGGTAGAGGGGATGGGCGCGCCCACTAGTGGCCACACCACAGCCGGGAGGGACCTCTCCATGTGGTGCCCAGACTGGCAGGTGTCTCCGCTCAGGACCAAGAGAAGATCCCCGGGTTGTGTGCCGTCCTTCAGAGCACAGCCGGGCATGCCGGGTGTTGCTGAGGTTGGGACGGATGCTCGTATCCTGGAGTCAGCGAGCGTCCCCGCTTCCCCAGGAACAACGGCCGTCTGGGGTCACCCGGACGGGCCGCCTTCTCGGGCCAACCAGGGCTTCCTGGCCAGCGGTGCGGGCATCCCCTCGGGGAGTGTGGGGTGTCCGCTGCAAGTGGGACTTGATGCTCCATCTCTCTCCAGGAGGGGCTTTGCCCTGCTTACAAGGGACAGGTGATGAGGAAGCGTTCATGAACACGCCCCTGTGAGGTCACATGGGAACTCGGAGCTGTGGGCGGGCCTTGGTTTTCGCTTGTTTTCCACAGAGGAGGAGACCCAGGTGTGCCGGGTCTCTGTGGCTGCAACTCGACCCACCTGCCGCCTCTCGGGATCCCCGGGTGTCCGTCAGCCCCTCCCTGGGAGGCTCCTCCTGCTGTGCTGGGGGAGGGGCCCGGTCTGCGTGCTGCCCAGCCCCACCCCGCCCCGGCGGCCTGGAGGGGGTGCAGTGGAGCTCCGGGGTTGCTGGGCTGGCTTCCTCCTAACCCGGGGGCTCACCCAGGGTGGCCTCCCGAGCCCCGGCTCTCCTGAACCCTCAGACCCGAGAGTCCCCACGCCTGTCCTACCGGCACAGAGCAGCGGTCCTTCTTCCAACTTTCTCCGATTCTCCGGCTCCTCGGCGTCCTCGTCCTGTGAAGGAAGGACCTGCCACTGGGGGAGAGCCGGAGGCTGTCGGCGCTCTGTCGTCGTGGTTGGGCTTTTTGGTTTTGTTTTTTAGTCGTTGTGACGTCCACACAACAGGCAGTGACACAGTTTGCCGTCTCCACCGCTCGTGAGCACACGGCTCAGGAGCCGTGAGTGCCTTCCTGCTGCCGGCCACCCGCTCTCCGGGCCACTTCACCTCGCAAACCTGGAACTCCGGTCCCATCGAGCTCAGAGCCCCCTCCCCCTTCCCCTCCCTACCCCCCAGCACCCACCGCCTGCTTTCTGTCTCCTTGACCTGGGCCCTCTCGGTGCCTCCGGGAGCGAATCACGAAGGCTCAGACCTGTCGTTGCACAGACACCACAGAGCTAGACTCTCCGTCAGAGCCGTGTGTCTGCCCGAAGAGCTAACTCCGGGTCCCCTTGATGCAGCTCTCGGGGTCTGCAGCGGGTCGGGTTTGCCGGCAGTGCAAAGGGACCGCTGTGCATGGCCTCGGGGACACAGTGGCCGTGAGCGGGGCGAGACCGGGCAGAACAACGTCTCCACGTCTCCTCCTGCGGATGACACAGCCGCTTAGATTTTATCTGCCCTGTTTTCTCTACATCAAAAAATTCTTGTCTTCCAAAAAAAATGGAGGCTATATGCACGTGTATGTGTCTGTGACATACAGACTTCCCCTTGTGGCTGGTGGATGTGAGTCTTTAAGCCCCTAGGAGAGGCGATGGGACTGTGTCTCAGCAGCTTGGTGTTTCTCCCTTTGCGCCCAATCTGTAGCGTTTTGTTTTCCGTTTCGGAGGCCTTCTGAGTCTTGGAAATGTGGCCAGAAGTACTTGCAAAGGGTAGATAAATCAAAACCATCCTCGTCTTCCCTGACAGCCAGTCACTCCTGGAGCTCAGTGGGAGACACTGGACGTGGGGGGTAACGGGGGAGCGTTCCCCCACGTCTGCTGAGGGATTGAGTTCCGTAATTGTATTTTATAAATATTTCCCTCTCCGGCTCGCCACCTGATTGCCGGCTGGCTGCCGAGGCCTCGCGAGGCGGGCAGGGAGTGGAGGTGGTGGGGCGGCCCCTTCTCAGGTGTGCCTGTGGCCCCAAATGGAAACCAATCAAGGTGCGATTTATGTTCATTAAGGGCTTGTCAAAACTGAAAAATTTTCTAATCAGCAGCAATCTAGCCGGGCCCCCGCGATGGCTGGGAGGGCCGCCTCCGAGAGCGGCTGTGTGCCTGTTACAACTCTAGGCTAGAATCCGCTGATGATTACATTAGGCTAAGCTGCGGAGTAAATGAACCGTGTCTTATTTAGGTGCCGCGAGCCTCGGTGCAGTCCTGCCCCGCGGGGCCCTTGATAGCGCTTTATGGCTTTAAAATTAGTGTAGCTTCCCGTCTGCTGCAGGGCACGGCCTGTTCTGCCTTTGAACTCAATAAGCAAAGGCAAGGGGCCTTTTGTTTCCCCCCGTCCTCTGGCTCCCTTGCATCGGAGCAATTTTGTTTTGCATCTTTTCCAGACGGCATTCTGCAATAAAAATGTCTGACTACTGAGTACATGCCTCCCCCACCAAAAAAAGGAAGGAAAAAAATGGAAGAGGGGGAGAAGAAGAAGAGAAAGTGGGAAATGTCACCCGTTGGTAGAGGGCAGTTTCTTCCTACGCTGCAAAGTGAGAAGCAGCTCTGCAGGCCCCCCCCCCCCCATGGCCTGTCGGGTCAGATTTGCCACCCCAAGTGGAGCGGCACCTTCTGCTGAGGCGGTGCCCACGCAGGGTCAGAGGGCGGCCTCGTCAGTGTTTTGATTGGACGAGGGGCACCAGAGCCACCATCTGTTGAGGGCCCGGCAGTCTTTCAAGCCCTTCATATATTATCTCAGTTAATCGGCACAGCAGCCCCATGAGGCAGGGACTGTTTTGATCCCAATTTTTAAAGCCCCGGACACGGGGACCCAGACGACGAGGTAAGATGCCGCGAGCGCACGGCTCCCAACGGTCGAGGCGGGACCCCGGGCGGCCACTCTGAGGCCGTGCTTGGCCCAGGGGGAGGCTGGCTGGGCTTCTGCAGACTTCGCTCAGGAAGCCGGAACGTTCTGTCATGCAGAGAATCGCCTGCTGAGTCTGATTGTGTTACCGTAACCTGCCCCTTGGTGGGCGGTTGTGTTAGCGAAACGGAATAACACCTGCAAAAGCAAAACATGGGGGGGAGGTAGTAAGACCTTCTGCACAGGCGCAGGGAGGAAGTATTCGGATTTCGTGGTGGGCGGAACCTGGAGGGGGTTTCCGGTCCGCAGCAGGTCCCATGTTGGCGGCGGAGGGGGCGGCCTAGTGGTCATCAGTGCTCTGGGGGCCGGATGTGCGCTCCGGCTTAAAACCTGCTGCCAGCTGCTGCAGGTGCTGGCAGAGTCCCAGGAAACCTCACGTCGTAAAGGGCTTCAGGGAGCCCGATGTCATGGCGACGGCCCCCATCCAGCCTGGAATTCTCCGGCCTCTCCCCTGCGGCAGCAGCAGCGGCGGCGGGCTCAAGGCCTAGCTCAGTATTGAAACGGCCCCCTCGCCCCGAGGGAAGCTGGTGCCTGGCGTCCCTTGTGGTGATGGCCACTCACTCACGCCTGTCCCGGGAAGAGGCCCACGGGGCTGAGGGGGCGGGGCCGTCTTCGTGTCCACCATGGTCGGTCGTGCCATGCAGGCTGGGTGCGGGCACGCGGGGACCACAGCTGGTGACACTAGGTCCAGCCTGAAGCGCAAGGGGTCTTCCCTGGAGTGTAGAGCTGGGTTCGCCGGGTCGGCCGGGACAGACAGAAGCAAGAAGCGAGAGGTACATTCATCATCCGGTGTGGAGTCTTCTGCTGGTTTGCTTTGTGTTCTCATAGCCGCCCCCACCCCACCCCACCCCACCCCACCCCACCCCACCCCGGACTACTGTAGGTCTCAGGCCTGCGGTGCAGGAAGCCTGGGCTGGAGAGATCGGTGCGGCAGCCACCCACCGCCCCCCAAGACGCCTGCCCGCCGTCTTGCACTGCGTCCCTTACCAGGCCCCAAAACTCACTCCTTAAGTAAAGCACCAGGTCTCTGTCAGATGAGACGCCTGGCTCGCCAGGGTCCACTTTCCCGTGACAGCCATGCATGCATCACACGAGCGTGGACGGCGCTAGTCAGGTGATACCCATGAAGCCCGCTCCACTCAGTGAGCCCCGGGAGTTCCGGTGGCGGTCTGGCAAGACGGCGTGGTTCCTCAGCAGGTTTTCCCTTGGGGCTGCGTCCCGCCTGCTGTGGTGGCAGCCAGCGGTCCTTTGGAGAGAGGAGGCACTGTCTGTCCATCTTGGAGGCGAGGGAGCCGAAGGAGAATGTCCGGGCCCACCCCACCTTCCAGGTGGCATTAGGGTGTCACTCCCCTGGGCCTGCGGCTGTGCGTGAGGCCGCTGCCCCGGTCGAGAGGGCGGGGCCTGGCCACGTGCTTGGCCCCTTTGAGGGGACGGGACTGTGTTCGCACAGAGGAGCCGCCTCGGGAGCAGCGTTTCTCGGGGTTGGGAGGAGCAGTGCCTCTAACAATGGCTTTTCCTCCATCCTTTTTTTTTTTTTTTTTTTTTTTTTGAGTCCAAGAAGGAAGGGTTTTTAAAAATAGAACTCACACAAACTGCTGCTTCACCTTTGCACCCGGACCTTCAGGAGGCGTCGTGGAAATGGGGGGTGGGAGGGGCCCCCCTTTCTGCAGGAGCAGACACAGACACATCCGGAGGCCCCGCCCGACCTCTCCGCACAGGCCCAGCTCGAGACTGTCAGGAAATACTCGTCGTCCAGAAGAACCCGCGAGAAGAGCGGCGTCATTTACCTGGTTCCGGAGCTGCCCGTGTCCGCCTTCACAGAGCGCGGCCGGACCCCGACTCGGTGTCCGCGGCGGCTCTGCTCGGCCGCGGTGCGCTGTTCCGGTGACAGTGCGGAAGCAGCCCTCGCCTGATCCACACGTGTGGTTGGCGACGCAGGCGCGCCTGGCTGGCCGTCCCAGGTCACCGTGCGTGGTCTCCCCGGGCACGACCCCAGGACCCCTCTTGGGACAGCCTCTTCAAGCCGGGGCGGGCAGTGCGGACTCTGCCGCCGAGTCCCTAAATTCTTCCCCCTCTGCCGAGTTGCAGTCCCCGTACCTGTCTCGCACTTTGACCCTCTTTCACCCGCTCAGTCACACGCCACCTCCGGGTGTCAGGTGATACGCCCAGAAACCACGTCTGTGCCCCCACTGGTGTCCTCCGGACGGTCTCCACGCTCTTGGGGAGTGTCACCCTGTGGGGGGCGTACCGGTGTTGAGAGTCCTCGTCGCCACGGGAGATGCCAGTTCTACCGTTGGCCGCAAATACCGTTTTCAAGAAAATGTCTGTCAGATACGTAAGACTAATTGCCGGTAAAGTCTGACATCGTCATCCTTTCCAGTAAAAGAGGCCCAGCGAAGAGGGGCCGGTTCGGCTCGAGACTCCAGACGGCTGCGGAAGGGCCTCTCTCTGCAGGTGCCGTCAGCGCCCCCCACCCACCCTGGGGCGGGGCAGCGGCAGCGGCAGAAACGCTCCGTGGACCTTCCCGTCACCGCGCAGAAAACTGGAAAGACACATACTTAAGGGGTGACATTTTTTTTAGAATCTACTCTTGTGGGGAGGGGATTCTGAAGAACACTGGGGAAGTGAAGCCCTCTGGTTCCTGTTCAGAGAGCGTGGCCGCCCGGCACCCTGCTGGGACGCGTGCCCAGGCGCCCGCGGGTGTAGTGTGCCCTGCACGTCCGCACGGAGGGAGCAAGCCTCGGCGCAGTGGGGAGGCGGACAGTGTCTTGGAATTGTTTTAAAAAGAATGTTGAACTTATGGCGCCCCCCGCCCCCCCCCCACACACACACCCTCCCAGCCAGTAGGGTGTCCAGGATCGCAGCTTGAAGACGGCAGAGTCTGTGCAAAGAGGGGAAGCCCGATCGGGTTGACCCGGGTGAGAAGACCAAAGCAAATACCGGTGCGTCCTGAATTACACAGCTCAGACCCGAACAGCACCCACGACTGTAAAACGTTCAGGTCCCGACGTTCGGGTACAGGTGGGAGTCAGCATGTCCTGGGAAAACCTCATCGCAGCAAAGACGACCCTTCTTTCTCCCACCGCTGAATTACGGGAACGAGGCGTCCCGAGGCTGTTCGGAAGTGTGCGCGACCCCGGAGCCCTGCGGAGTGCACTGTCTGTGCTCGAAGAGAGGACGCTTCCTGAGCGTGCCTGGCTCCAAGGGGCCAGTCGCTCCGTCTGGGCCTTTCAGGTCAGCTTTAGGACCTGGCCCCCGCTCCGGGAGGGTCCCCCCCGCACACACCGAGCCCACCGTCTGTCACCACGCAGCCACGGGGAACGGATGGGCGGGAGGCGTGCGGATCAGTACCATGGGGGTGTTTTTAGGGGCTGCTGATGGATCGCCATTTACTGAGAGCTGCGCAGGAGGCCCCAGGACCCCAGGGCAGGGCATCAGCATCTCCCCTGCCCCAGTGGTTTGGGGGAGAATGCCTGCAGTTCTGGTTTTTGGGGGTTTTTTTGTTTTGTTTTTAGCAGCCTTGCGAGGTATTTTGACGCGGACGTGGGGCCATCCCCTTGCTGGAGCTCAGTGTGACCCAGTTCACGGTCTCCAGTTCTGGTGACACGGTGCTGTGAGGTTTTAGGACAGCGGGGTGCAGCGGCCAGGGCCTCCGGGCCAGGGGCCCGGGCACACGGAGGCCCTGACGACCCCACGGCCCTCTTGGTGGCAGCCCCGCCGAAGGTGGCGGCCGGCTTAGCGCGGAGGGGTCTCCGCCGAGCTCTCGCGCTCTGGCTTGCGAGCCGGTGTCTCTCCCCGCAGCTCATTTGCATCTGGGACATCAATTAGCATGTTTGTTGAGGCTAATTGAATGAAACTCAATCATAGCTCTTAATTGCTTGACTATGTGAAAAGAAATCACATTAATGCAGCTAATTAAGTGTACGGCAATAGATGCAACATAATTAGGAGTGGAATGCGGAAAAACAAGGGCTGGCGAAGGTGCGGAGCCGGGGCGGCGGGACGCAGCGCCGCCCACACGGCCGGACCGCAGGGGCCCCTCCGCGCGGCGCGGCTTGGAGGGAGTAATCCGCGCGAGGAGGAGCACGGACAACTTGAGAAAAATGCAAATAGGTTTGCAATTACTACTTTTTCAAGCTGTCGAGGGGCAGGAGAGACCACCTCTGGGGGGTCTGGCTCTTGAGTGGGCCCCGGGGACTTGTTAAGTGCTGTTTAAAAGTACTTGGCTTTGAATTACCCTCGCGCCTTGTTAAAGGGCTTTTCCCCTTTTATCTGCGATCAGCATTTTTCTGCCAGGACCGGGGAGAAGGGTAGTATCTGTCACATTTGCATATCAAAATCAGGCTTGCTGTCTTTATTTTACCCGGGGAGGTCCCTGGCCCAGACCCACCGCGCTGCACAGCCCGCTTCTGAGGGGCGGCGCGGCTGCACGGCTGCCCCCGCAGCGCCTCCCGCACCAGCCCGGGCGAGGAGAGATGAGAAGGACGCGTCTTTCAAAACTCGGGAGACTGGGAGCCGCGGGCTCGTGCCTGCCTGCCTGCCACCTGTTCCGGCAGCGCCGCCGGCGCGGGCTTTCATGGTGCCAAACGTGCCTTCTGGAAAGTTTTTACAAATCGTAGCGGCTTGAGATATAAAAATGGCCAAATGTATATGTTTGTTTGGTTGGTTTTTACAGCTAGTCCTTGTGGAGTTTCAGCGCCTAGTAACTCAGGCAAGAGTGCCGATTCCCCGGCCCAGCTCAGCCCGTGCTGAGCCGGAGACAGGTGCGTTCCCTGGGCGCGTGCAGACCCGGAGAGCAGGCGCTGGGCGGACTTCTGTGGTGGCTGTAGATGGAGTGTCCTGGTTGTTGTGCGCGGCAACGGGCCTATTAAAAGAGCGCATGCTGCGGCTTAGTCACTATCTGATTAGCCTCATTTTGGAGCCCATAAGCAATAAATGCTCAATTACACTCCTGTTATCGTGTTTTAATTTGTTAAGAATTGGCAGCGAAGAAGAAAGTTGCAGCAAGTTGGTGTTTTTGCAGGAGTGACGAGACAGGGAGGCGTCCGTCACTTACAAGCCTCCACCGCGGGTTCTGGACCTGGCATGTTTGCGGCGGGGGTTAACGGAAGTGAGTGAAAGACGCCGAGAAACGGACGGCCTTCTTAAAGACCTTGACCTTAGGCCTGCACTGAGCAAAGGCCACTGTGTCGTCTTGGACGTGGCCTTCCTCCCCATCCCTGCCCCCGGAACTCGGTCATGAGTCCGCCCGCGTCCCCTCCGCTCTGCCTGGTCCCGCCATCTGACTCAGTGGTGGTCGTTTTCTTTACATCTTCGGTCGGTGCCCTTTGGAAACCGCGGCTTCTTCCATTGATTATGTTCAGGGGAGTTTTCCAAGCCTCTTGATTTCCGTGTGAAGTCTCGGGTTTGTTCCCAGATCCAGCCTCCCCTGCCCCACACCCGCAACTCGCCTCCAAGGTGGCCGTGGCTGGCCCCCTGCACGGGGGACCTGGGGGCAACCCTCCCTGAGCCACCCTGCCAGCCTGTGGGGGGGGGAAGACATGGCTGACGCTGCTGGGGAAGGCTTGGTGCGCCCCTCCCTCTGAGAGCTCCGCCAAGCTGGCCTGCTGGGGAGGGGCGGGGGGGCGTCTCCATTTGCCTCCTGCCCAGGGTGCTGCAGGCTCCGGCCTCTGCCTTTAGAGCTGTTGTTCCCCGCTAAGAATTAGCCATTGGAGGTCTGTCCTTAGGAAGCCCCCGGGGACCCGGGAGCATGGTTTCTGCTGGGCCGGCGCTTGGTGAGCACCTTCCAGGCTTCTGTAATCTCCATGGCAACGCCTCTCCCGACGTGGCCAGGCCCTCGCATGATCGAGGTTCCCACCACCCTCCTTCCTCCGTGGAGAACCTGGCTACCCTCTCCCGAGTCTAGCCTGGCGGGTGGGCAGCCCCACCTCGAACTGCTTGGGTTGCAGGGTGGGTGGGGGTCTTCTCTGGACCCCGAGGCTGCTGCCTACCAGAGACAGCGGGCAGTGGGTAGGCGTCCCACACACTCTGTCCTGAGGCCCCCGCCTGGCTTCCTTCCTCCCCCCCCCCCCGCCCCCCCCTGTGCTGGAAGCTTATACTTCGGGGTCCTTGTTCTGTCAGCCCCTTCAGCCAACGTCCTGCCTGTCAACAGCCCAGGGACTGCTTCACAGCCCCTCCGCCTGCCGGCATCCAGGTACTGTCCTGTGACTCAGAGCCCCTCTGCCTTCTTCCCGGGAGCTGCCATGCTCTTCTCTCGGCTCTGCCCCTGAAGCGTCCCTGAGAAACCCCGGTCAACTTGCCACCTTCCGCAGGCTGGGGTCTCCATGGGGCCGCTAGAACTTACCGAGTTCTCTCTGCGCTGCTCCACTCTTGGTCGGCAGATACGAGCAAACAGCCCGTTTTCCAGCCCCCGGGGCCCCTCGCAGCCCAGGAGCCAGCATGTGGGCCGTTCTTGTAAAACGGCCTTGGCCTGGACTTCATTGTTTCTGCAGAATACAGATCAGTGGGGCTCCCCCTGCCGTTCTGAAAGGGGACCCCACCCCCCGTCCTGCTGTACAGTGTGGATGTGGTGACATGTTCGCGGAGACCAGGGGGCAAGACGCCACCTGGGCTGCCCTGGGACCTGCCGGTCCTTCCGCCCCACCGTGTGGGGAGCAGCAGGGGGCTTTGTGGAGTGCAGGGCGCCACGCGGGGACCTGGATGCCCGAGTCCCAAACAGTACGCTTTCCCTGTTAACACCCCACCACCCTCGACCTCCACAGCTTTCTGGCGCCACCCCGCTGAGCCCTGACCCATTTTCCCGGGTCCAGAGGAAAGGCTGGACTGTTACTTGGGGTCTTCACCAGACTTACCCGAGGGCAGCTTCAGCGTTGTCCAGATGGTAAGGGCATTGCCGTCTGAGACAGACCAGCCGCCACCAAACGGCTCCTGCTCTACAGACGTGCAGAGCCCAGGAGGGCGCGGCTTCCCGGCGTGCCGTCTGTTCCGCAGCGGTTCAGACGAGACGACTTCCGTCCCTGCTCTGCCCCAGCCAGTTCTCACCCCCTTGGATGGCCTCATCTGCTCGGTCTCCTCCCCTCCCCGGGGCCTGGGCTGGCGCCGGACACGGAGGCTGGGCTCCGGCCGCAGCGGAACAGTGGTGCTTGCCTGCCCCTGTGCCGCACGGGTTGAGGCCTCGCTGTCTCCAGGGCGCCTGCCCAGCAGAAAGTGTGCAGGATTGCGGCTCCCGGTGTCCGGTAGAGCACCTGGCCCCGGTGCCGGAAGGCCGCCTCTGTAACCTCTTCCGGGTGTTTGTGCAGGACTACATGCAGAACGTCCACGGCAAGGAGATCGACCTGCTGCGGACCACCGTGAAGGTCCCCGGGAAGAGGCCGCCCCGCGCCACGTCGGCCTGTGCGCCCATCTCCAGCCCCAAAGCCAACGGCCTGTCCAAGGACATGAGCACTTTGCACATCTCGCCGAGTCCCGGTAAGCTCACGGAGGGCGCGCCCACGGGCCCCTTGCACTGGCCGGGCCGTGGGGTTCCTGGGGACATTGACCCCTGCATTGTAGGCCTCATTGAGGTCCAGAAGCCTCATCTCTTCCCTCTGACCCCTCCCCCCACACCGTGGGCTCTGGCGGCCAGCAAGGCCCCGGCGGTGCTCTGAGTTGCCGCCGCACAAACCCAACCACAAGGCGGCCCCTGAGCCAGCGGTTGCAGGTGTGGTGTCACCCCCGAGTGAGGACGGAAGGGCCTTCGGGAAAAACACATGGCGGAACTGTGGGTGTCGCAGTTTCGCGTTAACGAGCCTGCAGGGGCCAAGTGTACGGAGGTGGAAAGGCCGTCTGGAGGAAGATTTAAAGGAAACCGGGCGCCCGTGTGAGGGTTAAGTTCTCTCGGCTTAGCGGTGCTGCTGGGGGGTCGTTGTCTGCCACAGCGTCCACTTTCTTCCCTCTCCTTTTAGGGGAGAATTGGCTTTTTAATTCAGCACCAGGGGAAGCCAGTGTGCTCTCCTAATTCGAGGTGCTGAGAAATTCCTGGTAGCCGCAGACCGCTCAGAAGTCGAGGTTCACCCTGGGCTAAGAGCCTACACCCGTGACAACGCCCTGGCTGTCAGGCTCTGCCCGTGGGGACGTGTCCCCAGGGGAGGTGTGAGCCGCTGGGTCCTGCTGCTCTCACTCCGGCGCCTGCAGCGTGGGGACCCCCTGTGTGTCTGTCTGTGTGCGTGTCTGTCTCCAGCAAGAAGCCCTTCCTTCTCTCTGCCTCTCGAAGGTGCTGCGTTTCCCCGTTCTGGAATGTGGGGTGCTTTGAGAGGGCGGGAAAAGGGGGGGAGGCTGGCCCCACCGGGCTGAGGCGTGGGCAGCACCGAGTGGTGAAAGTGGGGCCACAAAAAGGAGTGAGAACTTGGGGTCCGTGAGCTGGGGTTGTGCTCCCCAGTGCCAAGGGGTGTTGGGCAGGTAACTGGCCATGCGTCACCACCGGTCGGCTTGGCCGGCTGCTCGAGTCACCGATGTGCCGGCAGATGCGGTGACGCGTGCGGGAGTGCCCGAAAACCCCTACAGGACGACGCAGGTGTCGGCGGCCATCACTCCTCAGAATGAACAGGGGCTTTCTGCTCGCAGAGCCATTGGTCCGTTCCGGAGAGGGGGCGGGGCTCGTTCGGCCTGGGCTCTGGTGACCTGCTGACCCTCCTCCCAAGAAGCACGTGGCCTTTCCCTTCTCAGGATGGTGGCTAAGGCCGCAGGGTTAGAAGAGGCAGAAGAAGTGCCCAAGGAAACACTGTCTAGGCGAAGGCGGAGCTAATGTCTTTGCTACTTTGTATGTATGTACGTACATACGTATGTATGTATTTGGAAATTCTGGCCGAGCACTTAGTTGGGGCCTGGAACTGGGGGTGCCGTGGAGCATGGGTCCCTGAACTCCAGAACGGACAGGCAGTCATCACCAGCTGCCCCCTCCCTCCTCCTAACCCATCTCGTCGCATCCGTCCACGTGTTTATTCGAGTCGGGAAGCACGGATGGAGTGTTCACTGTGGGAACAGGAACAGGAGCACAGGAGGTCACCCCGGTCTCCCGCATCACGCCCTCCGGCGGGGCAGAGGGACGAGCAGACCAGTCAGAGCGGCAGCTCGAGGTCAGAGCCTCCTGGGCTTGGAGACCAGAGACGGGGTGTGTGGGCGGCTGTCCCGGGGGAGCGGGGGGGGGGGGGGGGGCAGGCACCCAGGCTGAGGCTGGGCTGGGACTCCGCCAGGGCCCCCGGCATGAAGTGTCACTTCTGTGGGGCCTGGAGCTGGAGCCTCGCCTGCAGACCAGTGATGTCTGGTGCTCCGCCCATGTGCCGGTGCCGGGTCTGGTCTCTTTAAGGCTCTTACTGTCGAGCGAGTGGGGGGTTCGAGGTGCAGCTGAAACCCCGTTCCCGGGGTCACACCCTCAGTTTGTCACAGCGTGTCCTCTCCGGCCTGCACCAGGTCCCGGTTCCTCCCCACGCAGGGGCCTGGCTGATGGTCCCTCTTCTGTGGCTCCCGGGTGCCACTTCGGGGGAGCCAGTGCCGCGTGGTCACTGTGGGGGGCGTGGTCACTGTGGCAGGGCAGGGACGGGCTCTTTGGACTATGCGTGCAGGTGACACCGTCGGCTGGGGTCCAGGAGGGGCGGCCCTCCCCTCCGGTGTTCAGAGGGAGCTCTCGCACGCGGGAGGCTCTCCCGCAGCACAGTCAGTCAGGAGTGAGCTGGTGCTGTTTTTCGGTGATGGGCTTTTCCTTGAAAATAGACGTTAGTAGTTTTTGTTATTTTAGATGTATTTGCTGAAGAACTGACACGGTGCTCACCCTGCTGCTGCCTGCCCGCTCCTCCGCATCCTGCAGCTCTGCGTGAGAGCTCCGCGTCCCCTGAGGGTGGTCCACGCTGTTTGGGCTGCTTTTCTTTTACGTGTTTTCTTCCCTCGTGCTGTTGACGTGGACCGCTCCTCGGGGCCTGTCCTCCCGGCAATTTCCCGTTCACGGAGACCGGCTGCTCGCGCGCACCCAGGGGTGGACGCAGGTGTTGCGTCCGCCAGTTGTTCTCGGCTGTGGCCGCGCTCCTGTTTTTCCCGCAGACTGCAGAGTCACCTGAAACCTCCTCCTTCCCCCTAAAAATAACCCCACGTGCCCACACCTGTTCCTTCCCGTTCTACCCAAGTTTATTTTCTATCCCTTGGTAAGGTTGGACACTTCTCTTCACTTAGCTCCTGTAGCTGTCTTGTTAATGCAGTGTGTCAGTGTATAGTGGTGACTTGTGACACAAATTGGGGGGGGGGGGTGTGTATTAATCACATCACCTAATTGGTAAGAAATAAGCCAGCTCCTGATTGTCGTTTGTTTTGTATCGGCCGCCTTGCTGAGCCGCTGTTAGCTGGACTGGCCAGTCGGACTTTCCCTTGACTTTCAGCTCGAGGTTAGCGTGCTTCCCCAGTGTCAGAGCTGCGGTGCGTGCCTGTGTGTCAGCCATGTGCCCCGGCCTGACTAGGGCTCTGGAGACCCCGGGGGCAGGGCTGTGGGGGGGATGACACTTGATGGGGGGTGGAGTCAAGATACAAGGGCACATAAGACCCCTGGAGCTGGCAGTGAGTGCAACAGGGGCAGAGGGCGCCATTGGGCAGAAAGTCACTTGGGGGGTGGGGGGCTGCTGGTGTGCAGTGCTGGCAGGTGGGTGGCCAGGACTGCAAGGGTGACTGCCTCTCCTACAAGGAAACGTTCGGGATCCGATGGGTTCACAGCTGGCCTAGGGCTGGGGGACAGGAGGTGCACCCGGTGTCAAAGTAGAAAGTGGATATCGACAATACTGAGCTGCCTCAAGTGCTGGTACCCGAGCCCCTCAGGTCAGAGGGTCACAGGTGAACCGGAGCCGAAGTGACGACAAAGCCCGAGGCGAGGCCTGTGCTCCGTCAGGCAGCTGTGGCTGCGGGCGGAGCAGCTGAGGGCACATTCCGGTGGAGCTGGCCGGTGGGTGCCCACCACCCAGCCAGGGCGCTCCTGGAAACTGACAGTAAACACGTGAAGGACCGAGATGAACGAACTAAAGGACAGCCACTCCTAGAAGGAAGACTGATACTTTGGCAAAAGAGAATTTAAGAGGAAATTATAACTACTATAATCAGAAAAGTTTAAGAGGTTAGTAACTGCCCATAAAATGAAACAATCAAAAAATTGAACACGGAAGCATTATTGAAAATTAAGGGGAAGAGACTGCCGAAAAGATTTCATAGAGAGGTTAAACACTCCAAACAGCATGGCCAAAGACACTGTTGGTAAACAAAGGCACAACAGGAGAAACACGCTAGAGGCGAGGAAGGACACGCAGGTGTCTTCCCGTCTGGAGTCGGGTGTGGAGGCACATGGGAGAGGAAGCTCTGGAAACACAGAAAACCATGGAAAGCACCCACGGTAGGAGAAGAGCGAGGTTACCTTCAAGGGAGGAGAATGCTCACGGGCTGTGGACCCCTAAGCACACCACCACGTGCTAAAAAGATCATGGAAGAATGCCCTGCCAAGGACAAGTAATTTTGAACCCAGAAGCCCATGCAATGCCAAACTGTTATCATCGATCAAGTGTAAAGGTAGAAAAAAAACACATTATTTACATGACATTCAGGGATAGAGAACATTTCCTTCTCATTGAGTTTCTGAAAAAATTACTTCAGCATCTACCCCAGCAAAACTAGAACAGGAGGAGAAGAGGAATCCCAAAGTCAGTTTCCCCATTCGGGCCCGTTGACTTCCCCTTCTTCGTCACACCTTCCCTGTCCCCCGAGGCTCCCCACTCGGGATGCCCACGGGGGTATCTGCCGTTTCCTTTCCTTCGGCTCGGAACCAACCGTGCCCTTCTAACGGGAATCCGTCAGAGGCCCCGTTTTGGAGAGCTCACCCAGCCGTGATTTCAGGGGTACCCCCGGAGAAGGCGGTCAGACGCCCGGATGTATTTCCCGACCCGTGAGTGTTTGGCCGGGCTGCTCTGGTGGAACCGCATCCATGTGCGACAGGAGGAGGCAGTTACTCTGACACTGCAGGAGAGAGCAGGAGAACATAACGGCCTGCAGTGGGGGTGCTGGGGTCGGAAACACTGAGCAGAAGGCCACCTCCCCACCCAGGGCCTGGGGCAGCTGTCCCCTGAGCCCGGCTCCCTCATCTCTAAATCGGGAACATGGAACCTGGGTCTGTCCTCTCGGGGGGACAGCGCACCGCGTTCCGTTCCAAAGCTTGGCGCGGCGGGCGGGCATCTTCACAGCCGGCTCAGGGTCCGTCTCAACAGTTGTGCCCACAACTGATGAAGAGGAGGAAGGAAGGGGGACGGAGATTGTCTTTGAAGTAATGTTTTACACGCCCTCAAGTGTGTTTATGTAGCCTTCAAGTAGACACTGTGCATTGGACCCAAAGCCCGCCCCCCCCTCCCCGCGCCCCTGAGAGGGCGGCAGTGCGCAGGGCAGGCGGGAGGGGGGCTCTCCCCAGGGAGCTCGGCCCCCGTTCTGCGCAGCCCCTGCTTGGTCTCCCCGCTTCTCCATGACGCTGCTTGTGACTCTGCGCTCTGAGATGACAGCTACCTCCTTGTCCCTAAAGCAGTCTTTGTTGGTTATTTGCAACTGAGACTATGTTCTTATCCTGACCAGATGGATGGGTGGACCTTTGTCCCAGGGAACCCTTCCTCCTTCCCCACCTCCCCCCACTTCGGGCCCCCGGGAGTTTCAGAACCCTGCCGCCGCCCGGGGAGGGCTGGGGCTGCCGTCCCGGGCGGGGGGCGGGGGTCTCGGCGTGTTTTGAGTATTGAACTGCCGTTGACATCTAAAGTCTCAACCATGCTGTTTCCTCCACACTTCAGTAATCAGGACATCCAGCAAACCCATAAAAAACCAAACTGATAGCATGAATATTCAGTGACCTGGAATACTAATTGTTGTCATGAATATTAATGCGATCGGACTTGCTTTTTCCTCTCCTCTTCCTCTCCCGGCCTCTTTCTCCCTCTCTCCCTCTCTCTTTCCACTTAGCCGGCTCTAAAGACGGGTCATAATGAGAGCATTTAAGAGGGAGCGCGCTCCGCCGTGACAGGGACCGGGTAATAAGGAGAGCTTGATTAACGCGGCGCACTTGGGGGAGAGATGAGAGGCTTCACGTGGGCCTGTTCGGGGGAGGCAATGAGACACCGGCGGCTCTGTTGCTGCTCCCGGAGATTAATGAGGCCTAAGAGTGCATTAGGAACAGTGACAAAGGTTTCATCTAATGGGCTCAGTCATTTTTCCTTTGAGTGACAGACGCACAGAAGTAATTGGCTGTGCAGAATGGCAGCTCATTGGCGGTACTTAAGGATACATTATCCCCGTTGTGTGGCCCGCAGAGGCTGTTTATCAAAACTGCTCACACTGCAGACGCCGCGTCGCTAAGCTGCTGTTACAGTGGTAATAGCTATTAAAAAAAAAATAACGCAGCATCCAAACTAGATCCGGGGTTGTCTCATAGAAACAAAGTTTTTCTTTGTTTAGTTTCAAATGGTCTAGAAAACATTTTAATAACTCCGGAGCTGGCTCCGTGTCCGCTGAGCCGAGCGCGCCCCCGAGTCTCTCCCGGCGTGTGGAGTTGTGCGCTGCCCGTCAGAGCCGCGGAGCCTGGCCCCTCGCCCCGTCTCTGCCCCAGCCGCGCCGTCATTTCCCACACCGGGGCGGGGAGGGGGGCGCTTTGTTCCCAGCACCGAGCCCTCCGATATACAAGCCGGGGCTTGCGCTGACGGTCTTTCCGGCAGCTTGGTGGAACGCTTGGAGAGGAAAGCCTGCCTGCTTGTGAGTTACTCGGCTGAAAAATAATCAAAAAATTGGTATCATGGGATGGTAACCTGCTTCCATAAACCAGGCTCTATTGGAGTAGGTTCTGATGGCTGGCTGTTCCGTGAGCTTTGGTTTCAGTAAGTTTTATTTTGTCCTAGACTGAAATTCCAAGGAGGTGGCCACATCTGAAATGAGGACTGGCAGCGTCTTCAGCCTTTATGAGAAATGCGTTCTTATTGTGAGTCATTTCTGCAGCCGTCTCTCCCACGGAGACTTAGGCAAATTTGTTAGATTGTTTCCATCATTAAATTGGAAACTCTTTGAGGCATAGGCCATTATTTCTCTTTCCGTGTCACCCTCGCCTGGTTTTGTCACCCAGCGATTATTTTTCCATTAAGTAAATAATAGTATCACCATCATGAGCGGGGCGAGCGATGAAGACTGGGGGGTGAGGGCGGCGTGCCGTGTTTCGGGGGCAGTCCCCTCCTTGGAAGCGTTCCCCGGCCGGGATCTTTGGGGCGCAGTTCAAATCTAAATCAGAGTCACACTCCCCCGTGCAAGGAAACCTTCGAGCGTTTGAACTCGGCGTGGAGGGCTCTCTGCCGTCGGAACTGACGCCGGCGTCTCGGTCCCTGCTGGTGTTAGCTGAGCACTCGAGGGGCGTCAGAGGCCGGGCCGTGCACCCCTGTGGGGACAGAGGTCCCTGTCAGTCGATAAAGTTGCTCTGGAAACAGTGTTTTCCTCTCAGAAACATACGTTTGGTGAAGACATGGCGTTTCAGCCATTGACAGCATGCTCTCAAGCCCCGCCAGACGGCCACCCCAGAAGAGCCGCCGTAGGAGAGGCGGGCGCTGGGACGGGGGTCCCTGCGGGTGGCCCCAGTGGCCCTCAGAGGCAGGGGCCCCTGGCCTGGGCCTCGGCTGCCACCGGGGCCTCAGGACAGCCTTTCTGCATCCGAGTCGAGCCCGGGGTGGCTCCTGAGCTGGAGGAGGAGGAGGATTTTTCAGTCCTTGTGGCTCTGCGCCGTTTCCAAACCACGTGTAGATGCTTTGTCATCTCCACTCGCCCCAAGAAAACTCGTCTTTCTGGAAGACTCCCAGTGAGCGGTGGACCCCAAAACATCCTGGCCCACACACACGCGGCCCACCTTCACGTCATCAGAGTCACGAGCGTGCGTGTCCCCCAGCTCGCTCACACCCTTCCCGGCTCTCTGTTCCCTTCGCAGCGGAGGTCTGGTAAGGACCGGGAGGGAGGGGAGCCCTCTGAGCTCTCCCAGTGGGCGGGGGGAGGGGGGGTGCAGCCCTGCAGCTGCGTGGGCCTCCTCCCTGAGAGGGGTTAGAAGATTCAGTGGTGGCAGGAGAACTCTGCCCTCAAAACAGTGCTGCCAAATCAAAGTGAATTTTGTGCAAGGCACACCTATCACGTTTACCGTGCAAAGGAGGAAGGGCGTTGCGGAGGCGGCGCCAGTGTGCGCGGTGAGGAAAGGCACCGAGCGGTGGAGCGCACCCAGAGCTCGTCCTCTGCGCGCCTGGGACTCTGTTCCACGGAGCACTGCTCACTGTTCCCTCGATGCTGTCACCGTACCTTCCTGTCTAGGAGGAGACCCTGAGTCTCGTCCTGCTTCTGTGTGGTGGTACCGGACCCTGTTGTTACTGTATTGCATGCAGACTCGCGCCCACAGCCCAGTGCCCACAGCCCAGACCAGAAATGGGTGGTAGCTGTGTGAGCATCGCACGGGCGTGCGCCACACACGCAGGGACCTGTGGCATGTGCTCCTGCAGCAGGTGAGCGGTCCAGGTGAGAAGGGCAGGTCCCGCTTTATGGTGATGAGCGTGGTGCCGTGTGCCTGGACGAAGCAGACTCTGACTTTGGAATATTCAAATCCATTTGTAAACATGATCATTTAAAGGAGAACTTATCTCCTTCTGTGCTTATCATTCTCACCTGGAATGGCCCTGATGGCGTGTGGCAGCTGTCCTGGGGTGGGCGTGGCCTGGCGACGGGATGTGAATGGAGTGCCCCGCCCCCCGGGTTCTCGCCCACCTTGCCTCCCTGTCCTTTCTGCAGTGAGCCTCTAACGGCTCTGCTGTCCTGGCCGCCCTGCCTTGGGTGTCTGGGCAGACTGAAAGTGGCGGGAGTGCGGCGAGCTGTCCCTGCTGCACTCAGCTCTGTGTGCTGGGCGTCTGGAAACCCCTCGGGGACACGGCTGTGCGGGCTCGTGCCAACCAAGGGTGACCGCAGCACTGAACTCGGACGCAGGGCAGACGGCGGCGATGCGCACTCGGAGACACGCCGTCCGGGGGACGTGAGGAAGGTGCTCAGCCTCGTTACTTACAGAGTCAGACAGAGTTGGCAACGTGGCCATTATCTTCAGCTTTCACTGCAATCCAAACTGCGGGGGACAGGAAAGCCCGCTGTCGGGGAGATCGGCAGCCACTGGCACCTGCAAGGGCCTCGCGGTTCATGAAGCGCGCCACGTAACCGGAGCCTCGCGTCGTCGGCCACGTGGGCATCTTGTTACCGTCACTGTCATCACCACTTCACCGTGGTCGCTGCCGCTTGACAGACAACGAGCTGAACTGTCTTCCAGACGTCCAGGTTCCATCTTTTCCAGCTCACCGCTCGTTAGGAAAAGTAATTAGAAACATGTATCACGAGTCAGAAACGTGTCGGCGGTGTTCGACCCAGTAATCACTCTCCTGGGATTCCACCCAAGGAAAACCTCGGAGCGGGAGGTGTCTCCCGCAGCGCGGCTCCTGACCTGGGGATACCGGAAGCCGCCGGAACTGCCCAGAAGTGGAGACGCGGCCATGTGAATTACCTGCATCCGGTCCATAACGTGTCACGTGTTTAAAATCATTAGGGAGGTTGCGGCACAGCGTCGGAGGGGGGGGGGGGTCGTGTCGAAGAAGGGTGTTGTGAAATGACGTCTGCTCTGCGGTCCCAAGTCAGGAAAGGGAGCGATCTGTGCAACGTAGAGGCTACTTATGTAAGACGGATCTTTGTGGACTCCTAACCCTGTCACTTCTGCATCTGTATCGCTGTGCGAGATGACCTTTAAGGAGCTCGTACGTACGACAGGAGACCCCCACTTCCCCTCCGTGTCATAATGGAGTGAATGGGGGGAGTCGGAATGAAACAAACTGTCCCCGCGCTTCAGTCAGCGGCGGGGCCATCAAGCTCCGGGACTCGACCCCCGGGACACGGCCGCCCTCGCTGCGGGTCTGCGGTCCGTGCGTTCCAGCGTCCCGGTGAACAGCGGGGAAGACTCCTCACAGCAGAAGACGCGCCGCAGCCCGAGACACTCAAGCCCCGCCTCGGCAGCAGCCATGCAGAGAGCAGCACCACCCCGTCAGGAGTCCCCGGCGCCCGCCTCCTTATGAGAAGGGGCTGAACGTGAGCTTGGGAAGAATCCTGTTCACCTGGGCCCTGGGCGGCCAGATGGAGGCAGGCATCTGAGGCGAACGGGCGAGCGGGCCTGCCCCAGGTGCACTGCTCCTTTGGGTACCACTGTTCACGGTGGCGCTGTGAGTCACGCTCGCTCCGGGGGTATGACCGGAGGGCGGGCCGGATGGCCATGGCCTTGTGGGCAGTGCCGTGGCCATTAGTACGGCCTCCAAGGTCCCACCCGGGTTCAGGCAAACCTGGCCTGCCTGGTGCACGCAACGGGGGCATGGTGCAAGTGTGGGTGGGCGGTTGCACAGGGACACCACTGGGCCAGCCCCAGCGTCCGCTCTGCATGTGCCACCATGGGTCCTCGTCCTGTGGCTGGGATGGTTTTCTAACTCCAGAGCCCATGCTGGAAACCAGTCACGCTCACTTGCTGGTGGAGTGAACCATCCATCCCCCAGTTTCTCCTGTACACGAACCTCTGTGTCCCCTGTCGCCGCCCAGGGTCGCTGCTCTGTCTCGGGCGATTTAACCGGTCCGCCGAAGGCTGAGCGCCGTTTTCCCGTGGAAGGTGCCGGTCAGTCGGGTCCTGACTGTGAAAGCAGACCAACATCGGGACGACGGGCATGGAGCAGCGAGCACTTTAAAAGAAATGATTGTTGATGAACTTGTACTTGGGTGCTCTGAAAAGCCTGTTTCCGAGTGTATCTTAGAAAGCCAGCATGGGCTATTTTTAATACAAGAATCCCACGGCTTGAAAGAGGAGCTGTGCCTTTGATGGCGCTGGGTGGATGGAACCGCGCTCGCTCAGTGGAGAACCGGCGTCGTTTTCATGCTTGTGCGCCACCGGTCCGGCAACACACTGCTGCGCATTCAGATGCGGCTGCCACACTCGCTTTGAAATGCAAATTGTTTAAAGAAAAATAGCGCACGGCGGAGGTAAATACCTTTTCAAATCGGCTCGCACACTTCAGGGCTGCACAGAAAGCTAAAATTATTCCGTGGGAGGAATCGGGCGCTTTTGACCCAGGGAAGCCTCACTAATCAGGGCACCCCCCCGAGCACGCGCTTATCCATATCAAGGGGGGCTCGGGCAGGATTAGCCTGATAATGGGGCCGCCCCCGCTGGCCCAGCCGGCAGCTCCATCCCTGCGTGGCGTGCGTGAGGAACCCGGGAGCGCCGGAAGTGGGCCGGGTGTGTCACGGTGACACAGAAGACATTGGGGGAAATGCTGAGACAATACCAGAGGTCCTTCTGGGACCCCCGTGGACACCAGGGTCCCCGACTTCACAGGGCTGGGCCGTTCTTTGGGGCTGAATGCGGATGGAACTGTCTCCCACCCAGCCTGACCTCTCCAACTCCCAAACCATTCGAATGACCCTTCTTAGCTCTTTTTTTGGGGGGGAGGGATAAATATAGATACAATGTCCACATAGAAAGTGCAGAACTCTAAGTTACACCTGAGTTAGGTGCACGGCGGGGGGACCCACACACAGCTCAGGAAGCAGCAGCTGGTCCCTGGGGGCCACGTCCTGTCACTCCCCCCCACACACACACACACACTGAGAACACACACATACAAAACACACCAAAAAACCTACACACAAAACACTCATACACATAATACACACAAACACACATGCGCACACAGAAAATGTACACATGTGCTCACAAAGTCCTCACATACACTCACAGAATACAACCCCCCCCCCGGAAAGCGACGACCATCGGCTCCCTCGCCCCACAGGTGGGTCGTGCCCGCTGACCAGTCTGTCTTGGGGACCCGAGCGCTGGCACCCGCCCGTTTGCTTCCTGCTCCCCCTGCCCCACCCCGTGGGGCGGTCCCGCCGTGTGGCCCGGGTCATTGTCGCTCGCCCGTCCCGCAGGTGGGCAGCACCCCCCGGGTGGCACCCCCGAGGCCCCCGTGGCGGATGGGCACGCCAGTGCCACCGTGAACATTCTCAGCCAGGGTCTCTGGTGGGCGTTCCTGTGCATGTCCGTCTGTACGGCTCTGCTTCGCAGGGGGTGGTGTAAGAGCAGGAACCCAGACAGACGGACGGAGAAACGAACCGCTGTTCTGCGGGGGCCTCCTGTCAGGCGAGCCAGTCGGAGGAGCCGGAGCCTGCCTGGGTCACGCAGTGTCCCTCTCCCTTACTGTCCCTGCGGAGACGGGTCGGTCCCCAAGTCTGAACTCCGCGCACAGGGCCCTCGGAGTCTCCCCTGAGCCCCCCGGTGGGCGCCACCCCTCGCCCCTCACTCACATGTCCTCACGGCCCCAGCGTCCCTGACCGTGCGTTTTGGCCCACGGGCGGGCCTGTCCGGTCCTTTCTGCGGGACCAGACTGGGGTCTCCCTGAGGACGGCGCCTCCAAGGTCGGCCCCAGTTGCCGGGGGGTGGGGACCAGCACCCCCACCTGGGGGGGAGAGAGGGCCCAGACCCACAGTCTCCGGCTCAGAAGGGTTTGTTTTCAGAGCAGTTCGGTACGTAATTGGAAACTCAATCAGTTCTAAGCTGAAACAGTTGGAGGAAAGTTTAAAAAAAAAACAACCTGACACCTTTGAAGATCCGCTAGATCTTACTAGCGAGTTCGCTGGCAGCGAGGTGTGTCCGGCTGAGCTTTAGACAGGGCACTGGATTTTGAGTCCACACTCCGAGTGACCAGGCAGCCACCCACCCTGGCGCGGAGCGGCTGGTTCAGACTGCCACGCACACGGCGGCAGTGTCCTCCGTCGCCCGGCTCCTGCGCGGGGAAGCGGCTGTGGGTGTTGGCGGGGGTTTCCTCTGCTTCGCCCCTGACCTGGTCGAGGTGTCCGCGTCCTATCTGGACTGCCACCTGTGTCGACCGTCGGATCTGCCTTCCCCGAGGAAGCAGCCCCTGCCCCCAAACTGACTCCCAGTGGACGGCCATTTTCACGTCCGTCTGTCGATGCCGACACTGGGGCTCCTGGGGCGCCCACCCGGCTGGCTTTTCCATCGGGGGGTCTTCTGCCTGCCCCTCGGCCCCCTCCAGAGAGGGCAACCGTGCCGTGCGTGTTTTCGGGGCTGCCCTGGGCGCGGTCATCGGAGGTGTGAGGCCCCTTCACCAGGGTGTGCTGAGCACCCGAGGCTCGCGACGCCCCCCTTCCGCATGGGCAGGATGACGGTTCTTGCCCACGGCCCACCGCGTGCAGGCGCGTGGGCCCCCAGACTGCCTGGACCCCCAGACTGCCTGGACCCCCAGACTGCCTGGAGCCGGCTTCTGGGGTCTGCGGCCCGTGAGTGTTCACCTGACTTGTTTGTTCCTAGGGACTGTCACTAGTGCGTCCGGGCCCCAGATGGCCGGCGGCGTCAGCCTGGGCTCCTTCAGCAGCCGACCGGACGGCATGCAGCAGCGGTCCTACTCCGTCTCCAGTGCCGACCAGTGGAGCGAGGCTACGGTCATTGCAAACTCGGCCATCAGCAGTGGTAAGAGAGGACGCGGCCCACTCACGGCCCTGGGGTGCAGGCCAGGGGCTGGACGCCGCGCCCCGAGCCCCCCGCAACCCGCTCTGCGGGCAGCACTGGGGGCAGCTCGGCCGCCTGCACACCTCGCCTTCCGCCGTGGAGCGTGTGTCCGTGTCGGGCTGTGTCGCCCGCATCAGCTCACCTGCCCCTCTCCGGGGCAGGCAGGAGTAGCTGTTCACGCCCACTCCACAGACCAGGAAACTGAGGTGCAGGCAGGCGGGGCAGGCGGCTTGCTCGGGCTCCTGGGCCCCGGCGGCGGCGGCAGGGCTGACACAGGACACCGGTTTCCTGCCCCTGACCCCGCTCCCTGCACCTCGGCCTCTGCCCCGTGCGGGTGCTCCCTCTGTGTCGTCGGGGCGTTTTCCGTCAAAGGAAAACGCTCAGTTCCTTCTCCCGTGCCGTTTCCCAAGACTCTTGCTATATCCCGGAGACCTTGGGGGCTCTCCCCACCTTTTCTGTGGGGCCAGCTTTTTGGGAGACACGTGCACAGCCTGGAGACTGTCCTGCCCTGTATGAGGGGGACCCCAAAAGAGCCCTGCATGCGGCCTGGCCTGTGGCGGCCGGTCCCCGGTGGCTGAAGGCGCCCCGCCATTGCAGGCCGTCTGCCGGACGGGGCTGCAGTAATGGTGGCCTAGTGCTCTGGAGCGCCGCTGGCAGACACGAGGCCTGCGGGCCGAACCCGGCCCCCCACCTTGTTTTATCCGGCCCGGCGCCTTGTTTCTGCCCGGTGGCGGCACTGAGCTCTCGCTTGCCTGTGCAGGAGCGGCTACATTCACGCAGCCCCAAAATTACACTCCGCCCTCGGAAGGCAACCTCAAGGTCGCCTCAAGGCTGATGTGGCCCCCGGTGAACGTGAGTTTGGCCCCCCCCATCAGAGACGCAGCTTCAGGCCCTCCTTGTAGACCCAGCGGCTGCCGCCGTGAGCACCGTCTGTGTCTCCGGCCGCCCCACCCCAGCCTCAAAGAAGGACACCCCCCGACAGAGCCGGGAGGAGACGTGGAGTCCAGAAGGGCCCCCCCCACGGTGGCCAGGTGGAGAGGGCCCGGGGAGGTGGCGGCTTGGCGTGGGCAGGTACTGGCCCCTGTGCCCCCAACCCAGCCCCAGGGTGGGGGGGTGACTGTGCTCACCCAGAAGGCACTTCCAGAAGTGGCGGAGGTCACCTCCACCCTCTCCAGGGACTCTTCCAGGCCTTCTGCCCCCCGCCAGAAATCGTGAGGACCTTGGAGCACTCCGCTGGGGGGCTCCGGTGTCACTGTGAAGGCCTCCCTTGTGGGACCTGTGTGCGTCCCACCACTGTCCCGGAGGCCTCGGCAGGCTCCCCCCACCTCCGTGAGCCTCCCGGCTGCGGCGTGGGGTCCTTCCTCGCCGGGTGCGGTCCTCGGGCGCACAGCGCACGCCTGCTGCGTGTCCCCCGCCCGAGCGTCTGCCGCGGGCGTCAGAGTTCCGCGCTGGGGGAGGGGCGTCCCACTACCAGACACGTTGGGATGCGCTGATTTTCCCGTGAGTGTTACCGGCTGACGGGGTCCATTCTGGTGCCGTCTCTCTGCGGAGGTGTGCGCCTGCATTGGCAGGTTGTGGGGGGCCTTGGAGCCTGGGGCGCGCACCCCACCGAGGCCCCGCCTTCTGGAGCGCGGCCTCTGAGCGAGAGGCGCCGAGTCGCCGACACAGCGTGGTCCGAGTGCCGGCTTCTCTGTCCTCCTCCGTGCTGTGGGGTTGCCGGTGGGCGCGGGGGCTCGGAAGACCGGGTTCCGGCAGTATCGCCCCGCCTTCCCTCCCCCGCACTCAGAGCATCTCTGTGGGGCGGTGTCGGTGGCAGCAGCACCCGAATCCGACACCTACCCCGTTGGAGTGTCGGCTGCACAGTCAGGTCCTGGGCAACGGCCCGCCGGCTGCCTGGCCCTCCCCCCACACAGCTCTTGGTGTCTGGTCACCCCTGCGCGTGGTTGCCACACCCCGCCACCACATCCTGCCGCCGCATCGGAAAAGACGGCGTCTCCAGCCGCCAGCCCTCCCACGGAGGTTGCCCGAGGTGCACGCACATGCACCTCTACCAGAACAAGCACGTGCAGACGCCGTTTTTAGACGACAGAGCGATTTCTCGTGTGTCGGAGCCCTCGGGCGGAAGCTTGTAACGCACGTGGCCCTTGGTTGCAGACGGGTGAAGCTCCCCAGTGCGGCAGAGCTGCGCCCCTGGACACGGGAGGCGAGAAACCCGGGTCTGCGGCCCGGTCTCCGCCTGCCGTGGGGTGACACTGAGGGAAAGTGGGGCTGAAACCCCGCGGGCCGAGTTAACCAGGGAGAACGTCCCAAAGAGCGTCACCCTGAGTGCAGGTGCTGGAGGGGCCCGGTGGGTGTTTTGTGCAAAACCACAGGAGGACGTCGTTACCCACATCCAGGCAGCTCGGGCAGAGACTTGGCGAGGAGGCTGGGGGAGGGGCGAGGACCAGGAGCTGCAGCGAGGTGGGAGGTGGGAGCCGGAGGAGAGCCCAGAATTGCAACATTAACTGACACCTTATTGTAACACGGACAGCTGACATTTGAAACAGCAAAACCCAGAAACGCGACAGAAGGATTGTTCCTCCGGGTTTTCAGGCTTCTTCCTGCACGCCCGTGATTTCTAAGTGTCGGCGGGATGTTTCGAGCGGAGCCAGTGCTGAAAGGGAGCCAGTGGCAGGGGTCATGGCGAGAGCCACTGCCCGTTGGGGCCTTCCCCTGGCCCGCGCCGTCTGGCCCTCAGGGAGCAGACGCTGCCGTGGGCGCCCTCTGCCTGCTGGGCGGACACTGGTGCAGAGGGACTCAGTAACGTTTGTCCAGAGTCACGTCCTGCAAGGGCAGGGACGCAGGCTCAGGTGGCCTCAGGACAGACCCTAGCTGTCCATCAGAGGCACTGCCTAGACAGGCGGCAGCGGCGTCCCCCGGGGGCTGGCCGGGAACGCAGACTCTCAGGCCCGGTTCGGACCCACCGTGTGCAGAACAGGAGGGCCACGGTGCTGTGCGGGGTGGCAAGCCCTCCGTGGACAATGCTGAAGCTTGAGCTCGGCCCTCTTAGCTTCCGCTTCTGCGGACCAGTCTAGACCACGTGATGCCGGGCAGCCCCCGCGAGCTGGCTGCGATGCGGCGTCCAGGCGCCCCCTGTGATTTACTGGATCGGGGCTGCAAGTCACCAAGGTCCCTGGGCTCCTCGGGTCCCCGCAGGGGTTGAGAAGCCCCTCTGCCTGCGGTGGGGGTAGCGTCCCGGCCTCCCGCCGTCACGGGTTCCGCCACGCGGCCGGACCCAAGCCATCTCTAACGAACACCATGGCACGGGATCTGACGGACGGCTTCAAGGGAGCGCGTTTGTGAGGGGATTTCAAGACCTCCACTCGGGCCCCAGCCTCCCCGTCCGCGCGTGGAAAATAGCCCCAGAAGACGCAAGCAGGACGGGGCGCTCTCTGCGGCGCGCCCCTTTTCAAGCGGCTGCGGATGCGGACCCCGCCCTTTTTTTTTTTTTAATCATTTTTCTCTCTCTACCCTGAGTCTTCGGTTTGGATGTTGCCGTCATGAAAAGCTTGCGCGGCGCTAGCAGCAGGGACACGAGGAGCTAAGCAGCTTTTGAATTCAAATGCCCGTGCATCAGTGAATATGCTTTTATTGTAAAACCTAATAATAATAACAACATTGAGATCCCATTTTTCTCCGGCCCGGCGTCCGCACCAAATTAAGACTTTGGCTCCGGAGAACTTTTCAAAGTCTTCCCGGGTGGACGCGGAGGTGCCCTGGGGGCTTGCGTCTTCCAGCAGCTGTGAGCAACTCCTAATGAGACAGATCACTTTGTAGTGCGCGAAGCCGCAAAACAGGAGGTTCTGGTTAAATGAGGGGGGGAGGAAGGGAGAGGCCGTTGCGTGCCCTGGAATTCCCCACTGCTTTACGACCGCGGCCGCGCCGACGCTTCGCATTTAAGCACCTGCGGTTGAGAATTAAACGTCTAATGTGATTTGGCGTCGCGAACATGAGGCCGCATCTGCCCTGGGAGAAAATCCAGACAGCTCCGCTCGGGGTTTCAAATTGCTGTCTGTGGCTCCCGGGCGGGCGGCGGCGGGGTCCCCCCTTCCGCGGGGTGCCACACGCGGCTCGGCGTAATTTTTTAAGCGCGGGGACGTATTCATCTTGGGCCTCCGCGTGGAGGAAGGCCGCTCCCGTGGTCCATGAAAAATTAATTTTTTTACATTTTTTCTCACTCCCCTAAGTGTTTGACAGAAGTAATTTTTGCAGCAAGAGAGAATAAAAACTGGTGGCCGTAAATTCCTGTCCGGGAACCTCTTGTGCAGATTCTTTACGGACCCGGAATTGATCTGCCCGTCAGGGCCTGTTGTGGCTCCGACCGTTCATCACCGTAACGGCAGCGGGGAGCCCGCGCCCACCCCCTCGTGATCCCGGTGAAAGGCCCCGGCGTCCGCAGCCGGTGGGGGCAGCTGAGCTTTATTGACAGACGCGGAACAATTATCCCTGCACCCGCCATTGGCCGAGGGTTCTCTTGAATCTTATTGGGAGCTTGTGATTTTTCTTTTGCTTTTTGATTAATCATTTTCCCTATAGGTGATTCTCTCTCAAAGTGCAGGCCCGGGGTTAGCGTCGCCGTGGGGAGCAGGGCAGACTCCCGGGGGCTGTTTGTAGTGCACTCGGCCGTCATAGCTCACTCCAAGGCTAACTGCCCTCGTGATGCATCATCATCCTCCTCACCTGCGCTGGGGCCCGGCGCGCGGGGGACTCGGGCGTGCCAGCCTTGGCCCCGGGGCCGCAGCCGAAGCTGTGGCCGGGCGGCCCCGCCTCCTGACTGGCAGGTTGTTCCGCGGACCCCACCCCTGCGCCGATTGCTTCGTCCGGGCTGTTCATCATCCCCCGCCCTGGCTGGCCATCATCCCCCGCCCTGGCTGGCCATCACCGTCAATATCGCCTTGCTCCTGACGGCTCTCCAGCAGCCCGCCTCCGCCCGGCCATCGCCCAGCCTTGTCAGCGCCGCGTGTAAACCCACATCCATCTTCCCTCTTGCCCTGGGGGCGGGGGGGTGGAGGTGTGCGGGCTCGCACACCCTTCCTTCAGGCCGGCACGTGGCCAGCCTTCCCGGCAGCAGCGTCTGTGGCAGGCAGGCAGATGCCAGGCCGAAGCCTTGGAGGTGCTGCTTACTTGGACGCATTTGTCCCAGGAGGAGCACGTTTTCTCGTGGCTGTTTGAAGGACAGCTGGGAAACACAAGTCCCCGCTGTGGCGCCACCTGCCGTTTCTCCCTCCCCGCAGAGCCGGCCCGGGGGCAGGGTGGGGGGGTCAGCACCCCGAGTTTGAGATTCCCAAGCACGTGCTTCGACTGCGGGTCCCCAGGCTGCTTGCTATGGGTCCCTGGGTTTTCACTTTGACACTCTGGCAGTTTGCTGGCAATATGCTGACAATTTTAGTGGGTGACCAGCAGGTGGTGGTAGAGTGACCCTCGCTGGGAGACTCGGACGGTAGGACGGTTTTAATGAGGGGAAAGGGGGAACCCACCACGGGCTGTCGGGGTGTTACCTGCCTCTGTGTCGTGCGGGAGCCTGGCTCCTCGCTCTCATTTCCCGAGAACCGTCGCCCCCGTCTGATCGCGGGGGTCCCGCAGGGCTGGGAAGGTGAGGGCCGCGCGTGTCACGTGCAGCCAGAACTCAAAGCCGGTCTTTCCGACTCCAGAGCTTACTGCACGCCCCTCTGCTGCTTCTGCAGAGAAACGGATCCTTCCCATTAAAACGCCGGGCTGCAGAAGTTGTTTATCTTCCTGCAAAGCCTGCTCTTGAAGGACGGGCACTATAGATAGACCTGCTCCCTCGCCTCGCTCGTCCTGAACTTGCCTTTCATCGCCGGTTCCTCCCACATCTTGGCCGGCGTTCAGAAACCCTTCCCTGGGGTTTGCCGTCCACCTTCCGCTCCGTGTGAAAGGGCCCGTGGGCTCTCATCTCTCAAAGCCGGGCACTCCCTGCCTCAGCCGCCGCGGTCTGCTCCCCGCACCGGCTCGGCGCCTAATTAAAGGGATGACCCCGGCCCCTCGCTCGGCTCGGAGCCGGCTTCCCTTTCTCCGCGCGCGGCGAGGAGAAAGCCGGCGCCTCCTAGGGCTCCCGGCCGCAGGGGGTAAGAGGTACGTTTTTCTTCCTCCCAGTCAGACTTTGTTCTTTGTACTTTGTCTCCTCAGCTCCTTCCCATCAGCTATTTCTAGCAGCAGGTGCTGGCCGGGGGGGCGCTGCCCCCAGCGTCGGATCTGGGGGGGGGCGCCTCTCATGCCTGCGGGCCGGCGGTTCTCGTCCTCGCGGCAGAAGTCGGGAAGTCCTTTAAAACAGGTGGCCGAGCGGGGTGCTGCCGCCGGCGGCCACGGCGCCCAGACCTCGGCCCCGGGCCCATCCGGCCCTCAGCCTCTTGTCTAGACCAGTGGTTGTCTGGGGCGGTTTGTCCCCCCGGGGGGCATCTGGAGACGTTCTTGGGGTGTCCCGGCAGGAAGGGGGGACGTGCTGCTGGAACCCGGTGGGCAGAGGCCGGAGAGGCTCCTAAATAAGCCTCAGTGCCCAGGGACACCCTTACAACCAAGAACAACCCGGCCCCAAAGGCCCACAGACCGCGGCCCCCACACCCCGCTGGGAGCCACAAGGGCTCGGCTCTGTGGCCCCTCCCGGTCACTGTCTCTGCGCCCGGCCCTGAGCGATGCCCGTCCCGAAGAGGAGCAGGGAGCCTGTCTCCACTCCTGAGCGGCCCCGTTCGCAGTGATTCAGTCCCTCGGCTTCGCAGGCCAACCCAGCCCAAGGCAGAAGACGGGGCCCTGGTGGCGGAGTCTTGCGGCTCCTGCCGACTTTGACGGTGTCCGTGACGCCCATGGAGCGCTCGCTCCGCGGGAGGAGAGTCGCGCCAGCCCCGTTTCAGGCGAGGAAACCAAGGGAGGGGCGGCCGCATGCGCACAGGGAGCCGACCGCCAGGGCTGCACCCGTCCCAGGCTGTGTCTTAGGGGACACTGTACTGTCCTCATCACCACCAAGACCATGGCCTGAGGGGGGTAGGATGGCCTCAGCCGTCGGGCCGAGCTCCTGGTGCCTGTGTGAGGTCACGTGGATGGCGGCATCCTGACCCCCTCCACGTGTGAAGGCCACAGCGCAGGAGAGGCTGACTCGGGGAGACCTGGACGTGAGTGGCCCAGGGAGCCAGTCCCACACGCGCAGGGTGGGCAGGGCGCAGGGCGCCGATCTCGGTGGGCGGGCCCGACGCCACGCCTCTCCCCGGGTGGTACCGAGAGCCACTGCACTGGGCCAGTGGGAGGCCCTGGCCACCTGGCTCAGTTCTGCCCGGACCACCCAGGACTCCTGCGGGGTTCTCTTGTGGGGCCACTTTTCAAGAAAGGTGTTGGTGAACCGGGAGGGTCCAGAGCAGCGGGTGCGGAAGTAGGGAAGGGTCAGAAACCCACATCACCTGGGAGGGACCGAAGAACCGGGGTGCGGGCTCCTGGCAGGCCCGAACCTGGCTGTGCAGCCCGCCACTACGGTTCCTGGGTCCGGGGGCTGGGGCGGGAGGGGCCAGGGTCCTGGAATGCCCCCCGGGTGCTCACGTCCAGCCGGGGTGGAGGTCTCTGGGGGTGCAAACCGTACGTGTGAACGGTGGTAGCGAGTGAGAGACAGGAGCCTGGTTCCGTGCACCTCCAGAGAAGGGAGCTAGGGGCGCTGGGTCCCGGTTACAGGAAGGACGGTCCTGAAACAAAGTAGCATAAAGCAGCCCGATACAATGTAGTGTTTCCGGATGCCTGGTTCAGGTGTTGGCTCTGGCGTTCTCTGCTTTCCCACGCACGCACCTGGCGGCCCTCAGGGCGCCTCACCGGAATAACAGCAGCGGGGCTCTCGCACCTCCCTGGCCCCGCCCGCCCAGGGCTGCAGTGTCCGATCCACTGCCCGTGCGCTCCTGTCCTTGTGAAGGGCCACCCTCCCGGTTCTGGGCCTAGGCTCTGCCTCCGCAGTTACCCATGTCCCTGCTGTCCCCCCACAGTCTCCCCAGCTGTGAGGCCGTTCCTCGCAGCAGGCAGGGAGGCCGGCCCACTGGGGCGTCTGTCACTGTGCGTCATGGCCCTCCTCAACGTCCATCTCCTTCCTGGCTTGCCTTCCAGGCCGCTCTCCGTCCCCACCAGCCCCTCTCTGTCTGACCCATGCCGGCCTGTCCCCCACCCAGCACTGAGCAAACACTGCCCTCACCCACGACCAGACCGGCCACCCTGTCAGTCCTGGAGCCCCGTGGTCCCCTTTGGCACTGACCTCTGAGTGGCGGCAGACCGGCTAACCAGTTCATTCTGCTTGAACTCTCGTGGCTGCCGTGATGACACATTCTCAGGGGCTTCCTCCTGTCACCGTCCTCTGCTGGACTGGGTCACTGATGTCACTCAGAATGCAGCCTTCTCCCCTCACTGCACTCATCCTTGGAAGACTCTCAAGTTCACGTGCCAGCCTTGACCTCCGGCTCCTGCGTTGAACTTGGAAGGCTGTTGACAGCTCACACTCAGTGCATTCAGAGCAGAACTGCAGATTTCATTCTGAAAATCTGTGTTCTCGCCGGGCCTCCCCCGACCCCACCCCTCCACGTTCACCCCCACAGCAGCTCAGGCCACGGTTGCTCCTAAGCCACCGCTTCCCCTCACCTCGCAGGACCAGTGCGTGTGGTTGGTGCCCTCCACTCGACTTCCCGGACTACCCACGGGGCTGCCCCTCCCCTCCCTCTCCGGTCCCCCAGTCCCCCAGTCCCCCGGCCGCTGTGCCTGCGCGCTCCTGACTCCCTTCCGGTCTCTCACCCTTGCCTCCCTGAGGGACACCAGACTCCTCCTGGACAAACGGAGGTCAGTCAGGTGCACGGCTCCCCCACACCACACTCTGGCAGCTTCTCCTGCACACGGAATGTGCTCTTGGTACTTTCTGTCTGGCTGGCGAGGCCCTGCTGGTGTGGCCCCCGCTGTGTCTGGTGCCCCGTCTCCCACCCCCCCTCCCCGGTCTGGTTTCCACAGCTTCAGTCCAGCTCTGCTCAGCCCCTGCGTGCCCACACCGTGCCCCGTGGCCCATTGCACCTCACTCCGCCCAGGCCCCCAGACTTCCTTCTCTCAGCACTTTATGGAGACCCGGCTTACGCAGCCCACCTGCTCGTCCCCTACCCAGTCAGAAGGGGGCGCCCTGCCCCCACGTTGTCTCTCATTGGGGTGTTTAGTTGCCCTGCACTCACTGAAACACCCCAAAGAGGACCTGGCCTCGGGGTGGCAAGCGAGGGAGCATGGGGCTTCCGAAATGAGCCCCAAGGCCCCTGCCAGTTTCTGGGAGGAAATCCTTCGAGTGTCTAAGACTAAGTACCTTTTTAACACGACGCTTTGGGGAGGGGGCTGGAGCCAGGCGGGGAAGGCTTAGAGGAGGACCCTGTGAAGGCTGGGGCTTGAGCCTGCACCCTCGAGCGCCCCTGCGGCCCCGGGGAGGACAGTGATGGCGCAGTGAGGTGACAGCGTCATCTGATGCGCAGACAGCGGGGGCCGGGCCGGGCCGGGAGGGAGCGGAGCCATCCGAGGCGGCCGCCCGCCTTGTCTGGGGGGCTCTGGGCGCCGTCTTCAGTGACGCTGTTTCTCGTCGGCCTCCGTGCAGCCAAGTGCTGTTTGCTGGGATTTCCAGAGCTTCCTCGACTACAGAAATCTACAATTTTACAGAACTGTTTAGTATTTTATTTCCTTTGGTCCCTACAGGTTTAGTTGTAAATTTTGAATTTTAAGGTTTTTTTTGTTTTGAATAGTTTACTTTTTATTGTATTTTTGTCATGACTATTTACCCCCCCCCCATACTCTATGCCACCTCCCCCCACCCCCACAATCACCACACAGGTAATTTTTTTTCCTAAGATAAAAGCACCATGTACTGCCCCAGCACAAAATCCCATGCGGGGAGAGCAATACACAAAGACCCGTCAGAAAGATACTGTTTCTCTGACTGGAAAGAAAATTTCAAGTAAGCTGTTGTATTTATAACGTTGACACACCTTATTTTATAACATCGTGCATTTTAAACAATATATAGGATTTTCTCTCGTGGTTTTATGCCACTCCTGGGCCAGGAACGTGTTCACCTTGCGTTTCTCTGGTTTGCCCAGCGTCCCAGCCCGAGAATCAGATGGCTTAGGACACGCCAGTCACACCGCCGCCTCGTCGGCTCCGAGAACACAGCTGGGTCAGAGGCTTCCCAGTCCCCTCCTCGCTTCGTATCGCAAGGTTGCAAATACCTGCAGAGGGGAGAGGCCCAAGGGGCTTCGGAATGACGAGCAGCAGGAGGAAAGGGGTAGAAGCTGAGGGGCGGGGGGGGGGGGGTTAGAAATGCACGTAACTGTGTGTGTGTGTGTGTGTGTGAGGGAGGGAGGGCACGGATGGGTGGGTGTATGGGAAGGGGATGGACGGATCGTTGTGTGGTGGTTGATCAGGGTCTCACGCCAACCCTCTGCGTGTGTTTCTCGGCCCGCGTTTGTGTGGGTCCTGGGTTTTGCGTTCTTAAACTTCCTGCCACGCATATATCTTTCACTACGTCTTTGCTTGACTGTCTGACAGATAAGATTATTAACAAAAAGCGGTATTAATATTAATTATGCAATGATACTAAAAATTTTATATCATGGAGAAACAGATGGTTATTTTAAATGACTTAAAATTTTCCCCTTTTCCGGGAAGAAACATTTACAGATATTTGGTTATAAATGCTATTTTAATTGCTACATTATCTCTGCAGTGGGGCTTTAAAACCGTATCACGGTGTCAGGTCCGTGCTCCTGTGTGTATTTCAGAGACTCGTACAGCGGGTTCCTACTGACGGGGGCAGCGACGGTCACACTGAAACACAGTGGGGGCACCTCACGTGACCGATAAGTACATCCCGCAGTTCCCGTCCCCGTCGGGTGCCCCAGGACAGCCGCTCTCTGCAGCATTTGCTCGACGACCTTAGTGGTTTTTCCCTAGTGTTTGTCCACAAACGCTTCTTAGCTGGACTCTGAAATCACAACTGATCCCAGCATTGCTACTTCCGAAATATTTGCAACATGTAACATCACTAGAAAACACAGTTACTTTGTGGAGCTCAAAATGTTCAGCTCAGTGGTCGGGGGCGGGAACCCCCACTTCCAGCCAGCTGTGGACCCCCGTTCCCCTTGCATCCCAATCTGCTCAAGTGCAGGAGGTGGGGCAGGCCTCCGCTGCCCCGACGGCGCCTCCACGGTCTCTGTCTGGTGGCTGCTGGCCTCAGACGGCGGAGCGTGCGGGGGAGCCTGGGCCCAGAAGGGCCATTCCCTGTCTCTGTGCAAGACACCCCTATGGGGGGGGGCGGGGCACGTCAGGCCCCTGTCAATCAGAGGGCCGGGGCAGTGTCAGGCACACCCGAGGGTCAGGCCCCGAGATGAGATTTGCGAGGCTGCACACATCCGCCCAGGCTGCGTCCTCTGAAGAAATTACCACCGTGTGAGACCACCTGCGGCCGTCAGGGTCCGGGTTGTCACCTGGGCCAGCACCAGGCGCTCCCGCTCGCCTCCCCGCTGGGGGCGCCGGCAGCACGGCCAGCCAGACAGTGAGCAGGCCAGTCCCCTTAGTACATGTTCCTGGACAACTGCTATGTTTAAAAAAATACTTTTTTCATTCAAACATTACTCCTTTTTTTTCTTTACAGTTGCATTCATTATGCTCTGTTTGGTTTTTGAAATTCTTTTTTCATTGTCGTTCAAGTACAGTTGTCTCCATTCCCCCCTCCACTCCCCCCTCCACTCCTCTGAGAGCATCGGTGAGGAGCACACTGGTGTGAGAGGGCTCCGGCGAGCGGGCGTGGCACACGTCTGGCGTCTAGAACGCAGTGAGCGTGACGCTGGGGTCGGGGGCACACGCTCCCCCCTTTTACAGGCTGCCTCCTCCTCCCAGCCGGTGCGCGAGCTCACAGCTCCCGGCCTGAGTTTTCGCAATAGCACTTCTGCAGTTTTTCCTCGATTATAAAACATTGTACTCTTGAAACATAAAAAATACAGAGAAGCATTCTTGCTTTAAAAGCAAACACTCGTGCACGAAAGTGTTGGTTTTGGGGAGGAGGTGTGGGCCTTTACCGGTCGTCTGTGTTCCTGTGTTTTTCCTGAAGTTGGATTGTGTCATAACTGGCTGTCCCTTCGGCATGCGAAGCTTCTGCTCAATCGGAAACAGCCTCCGTGACCGGCACAAGGGGTCGGTCATGTAAACTCTGGTGAGCTCCTGCCAGGGGGTAGCGTGGAGCTGTGAAGGATTGTTGTCCGTGTGTTGAGTTGGCCAAAAAGTCCACGTGGTTTTTTTCTGTCGAATAAGAGGCACATTTTTTCACCAGTCACTTCATTGATTTGGGTATTCCGAGTGTGCCGGCCATCTCCCGTGTGGCAGGAGCATTGACTGTTCTTGGCTGCTGTCTCGATTTGATCGCCGTCAACTTCAGCTGGTCCACCCGGCCGACCGTGGGGCACCGTCCAGCGAGAAATCTCCAGCCCGCAACTTCGCAAACTGCTTCTGACACATTCGATCAGTCACGGCACCTCCCCACACACTGCACTGATCTTTTTATTTTTTTTGCGTTTCAGTTGCATTTTTACCTTTCTTGAAATAATCAAGCATAATATGCTGAAAATACTGTGTATTTTCTTCCACCTGCAATGTTAAAATGGCCACACAAGATTCACCCGTTTTGATAAGTCCTGTATTTAATGCACACTGATAGGACAGCGGTCACGATACAATCTAACAAAATTGTCTCTAATGAAGGTGGTAGGAGAGCCATCTTACAGGAAAAACCAGACTTTTTGGCCAACCCACTCATGACTTACAAGATACGTCACCGTCGTCGTCATCCTGCGAACCCGCTTCGGCATCTCTCTCCCGGGGTCCGGCCCCAGGGCCTTTGCACATGCCGTGTCCGGGGCCTCCCGCCTCACACGCAGCTTGTGTGCAGCCGTGGCCACCCTCTCCCCGGTGTTCCTGCCCCCATGCCCCTCGCAGCGTTCTGACACCCGCTGCGGTGTCCGCACCGGTCGTATTACCCATCCCCCCCCACGGGACTTCGACCGTCTGAAAGGGTGAGGGCGCTGTCCAGCCCCGGTCTCTGACCCCACGGCCTGGAGCGGGGTTTGCACCTCAGCCTGCGTCTGCCCTCTGGTCTTACAGGGCGGTGTGAGGAGCTGAAGGTCGCTGTGACCTGCCGTGCGCCAGCTCGGAGTCCGCACCAGGCGCGCCTGGCCCGTGCAGCCCAGCGAGGTGGTGCTGTTCTCGCTTTAAGCGAGGAAACTGAGTCTCAGGGAGCATGAAGCACGTGCCCAAGGTCATGTGGCCAGTGAGGATCCGCTGTGTGATGCTTGGATGGGACCCCATGTGTGCCCATCTGCACACGTGTGTGGGGGGGGGGAGACCCAGGATTTTAGCTATTTCTCCCTGGTCCTCATTTCAGCAATGAACCCATGTTCATGAGAAAAAAAAGTTTTATTTTCAAAACTGAATTCTGTAGTAGAAAGACCCCTAATTTCCACTTGCACTTGGTGGGGGACAGGTTCGGTTTGAAACTTTATCAAAACAGCGAGAGCAGTGAGTCTTTGTGACACAAGCAAGTGGCCGTTACCCGGCAGCGACAAGAGCCAAGGGGGTCATGGAGGCTTAGGAGGCAGGGACAGGCAGCAGAGTGGGAGGGACCAGTGTCAGGCCAGGGTGAGGCACCTGGGTCCCTGCCCCACTCTGCCGCTCGTCACCCGACGAAGAGCACGGTGGAGGCTCAGCACGCCCAGCTCCGTCCACAGCAGCCGGGTGGGCTCTGGCCAGGCTCTGGGTCTGCCCGTGAGCACGCCCGCTGAACGCCGTTCCTGTGCCCGTTTGGCACGTTACGCTTGTGAGCTCCATGCTCTTTTCGCTGAGATCAGCACATTCTTTCCTCCATTCTCCACTCATCGCCCTGAAGTAAGAGCCAGGCCCGCTTAGTGGCCCCAGCCGCACGACCGACACCCCCCCACCCTCCCCCTGCCCCTAGGGAGCTGAGCTCACCCCGCGGGGCTGCCTCTCCCTGGCCCACGGACGGTCCTGCCCCATCGTCGAGGGCCGCCATGCCACAGTCGGATCTGGTTCACGCCAGATGGAAAGGTCCTGGGGGAAAGGCGGAGGCACTGTCACCTGTGGGAAGGTCCAGAGGTGTGGAGCTGGAAACGGCACTTGGAATCCGTGGAAGGAACCGCAGACATGAATCAGGCGGGCTCTGAAAACACCCCGAAGCCTCTCCGACAGCCCTCGCCAATCAGAAATGGCGAATGGGGGGTTTGCTGGAGACGTGGGGCTTGGGGAGGGCGTCCGGCCGGGGCTGCGGCCCTTGGGGGCCTGGACGAATGTGGGGGAAGGCAGTCTGTCTTCAGGACCTGGGAATACCACCTCCTGGTGGGCGCTCAGGGTCCCTCCCCCCCCCCCGGGCAAGTGACAGACCCTAGAGACAGCCAGCAGCGGGGCCACCTTGCTGGAGGATGTCGTGGAGTGTGTGGACCGGAGGGTCTCGGAAAGCTGCTGCGGGAATGGGCGAGAGGAGGAAAATATCGCATTCCTGAGCATGGGGGGGAGGGGCGGCGAGGCTGGGAGGGGGCCGCATCCGGGCTGGGGAGGTTGGTGGCAGGCGCCTCTTTTAACCTCCCCCCGGGGGACCCCAGGCACGCCGGGAAGAATGGGCACGGGCCCTTTGATGAAGAGCCGGCTGCAGCTCCCCTTCCAGGGCGGGCCGCTGCTGCTCCCCCACCGACCCTTCCCTCAGCCCCGGGGGCTGGGCTCCACCTTCGGGGGGAGAGAGAAATGTCTGGCTGTGTTTGGGGGAACACAGTCTCCTCTCTCTTTTTCTTCCACGGCACGGCAGTTTCCCCAAGGACGTGCCGTGACATCTGATTGAACCGTGTTGACAAAGCCGTGGCTATGATGAAGAAAACACTCTAAACCCAAAGCCGACCCGACGGGACCGCCACACGCTCGGTCTCGTTGTGTTGTGTTACTTTCTCGGGGACAAAGCCCACACTCCCAGAGGGTCGCAGAGGGGACATGCTGAAACTGGGGTGGCGAAGTGAGGTCCGTTCCTCCTGTAAGAGAATGTTCTAGAATTAATGCTGAATTACTAATAAGTTTTGTCAGCAGTAGGTTTAATCTTAGTTCTTTTTTTTAAGGTTTTATTTACTTTTAGAGAGGGGAGGGAGTGAGAAAGAAACATCAATGTGCAGTTGCTGGGGGCCTTGGCCTGCAACCGAGGCATGTGGCCTGACTGGGAGTCGAACCTGTGATGCTTTGGCTCTCAGCCCGCGCTCAATCCACTGAGCTACGCCAGCCGGGGCTTAATCTTAGTTCTTAAACCCCGCCATCGCGGTGTGGACGGCCCCTCACTCAGAAGACAGGGACGACGTGGCAAGGGCCGTGGCTCTGGCCCATGCTCCCACACGGCTGATGGGGACGGTCCTCCCCAGGGCCCGCTGGGGCAGACGGTTGGGTCGTCCCGCGTGCAGCACCGGGCAGCAAGTCAGGGAAGCCGAAGGGGTCCGCCACCTTCTCCAGCCCTGCCCGGCCGCGGGCACGCACTCCGGCCGGGGGCTGACTTGAGGGGGTCACGGCACCGGGCACTTGGGGGCGGGTTTCCCGAGGGGCCGCTCCGTTTCCACAAAGCCTCTTCCTCGGCTCAAGCTTCATCATCGTCGTCGTCGTCCTGGTTAGATTTCCTGCGGCCTGGGCCGGTTTCTGTCATTTTCGGAAATGGCTGCAGAGGGAGACCGTGATGGGGTGCCTCTGTGATGACAGTTTAACCTGGGCGGCAGACTTACCCTGCGGTTGCCCCGGCAAAGCGGGACCCACGCCCCCCGGGTGCGTTGGTTCGCCCGAGTGTCTCGGGCGGAGCCTTTGGGTCTCCTGGGTCCCATCCGTAGGAGCCGCTCACGTACGCCAGGACGGAATCGGCACTGTCCCCGTATCCTAATGAGGGGATTGTCCACGCACCTCCCACTGCGCCAGCCTGCCGGTCCCCTCGGGTGTGGGGCGGCCAGAAAGAGAAGTACCCTCTCTCCAGGGGCGGCCACCTCATACTGGGACGGACATCTCACATTGAGGTGTGGGGGCGTTTTCCTGTGCGCCCACCGGAAACGTGCATGTTGTTAAAAGGTGATGCAGATGGGAAGCAGGCGCCCGCGCAGCTCACGACGCACCTCTGTCCGCAGCCTTACACGCACCCATGGGCTGGCACTGGGACTCGCCCTCCGGGTGTGCGCACTGCTTGCCGTGTCTGGTATTTAAGCCTGTTACGTCCTCTGTTTCACGTGGTGCTGTTCCCCGAGGCCTTGGAAGACCACCTCCCGCCAGCAGGCAGGGGCAGTCCCACGGCTGGTCCGACGGGACCCGGTGTCTGAGCGTGCCCTTGCACACACTCCCTTAACGTGGGGTCGGCGTCACGCCTCTGGCGAGGCGCGTCCTCCCCTGCGGCCTCTGTGGTGGCGGGGCCCCCCGTGGAGCTGCAGGGGTTTCTGCACGAGTCCCCTGCGGATGGATTGCCAGCGGGACCCGGCGCTTCAGAGCCGGCCCGGGGAGGAGGAGGGAGCCCTCCCAGCCGCCCCGAGCCCCTGACTGGGGCGATTGTCCCAGCCCAGGTGCGGCAGAAGGGACGGAGCCTCTGAGGCGTGCGGCGCTCCCTTTCAAGTGGCCCGGCCTTCCGTTTGAGGCACCTGATACCCCGGGGCTGCCCCTCGCTGCTCCCACGGTGGCATGCCACCCGCTGTCACGAAAGGCCTGGGGACCACAAGGGACCCCTTTCATCCGCAAGCCACCTGTCCTGTGGTGTAGGACGGGGTCGTGACACTATGTAGAACCGGAGTTTGATTTCGGGTGCTGCTTTAAATGTGCAGGAGACATGATGACTTAGGATTGTGCAAGTTAGCATTTGATTTTATTCAAAACAAACACACACCATGGACTTCAAACACAGCAGAAGATGGCACGTGACTTGAGAACTTTAAGAGGAGGTAAAATTGGTCACTTCCTGTGGTAGTAACTTGTTCTCCAAGGTGTCTGGGAATGTGAAGATTACTACTAGTTCAGATTTTTAAAGCTGGTGTTTAAATGCCATTGAGAAGGCCTGGGTCTTACATACACAGTTGTAGACATGCCGGTTTCCGTTTGCTCAGCGTTCAGAGGCTCGACGCCAACTTCCGTCCTTTCCCTTGGGCTTCGGCTCGTGTCTCGGAGCAGCCTCGACCGCAGACACCTTTGTGCCCAGCGCCAGTGCTCCGCGCTTGGTGTCTGCTGGCTGCTGGGCCGCAGAACAGCGCTGAATCCGAGGGGGGCCAGCACCTAAGGGAGACTCCCCCGGCCAAATGCAGCACTCGGAGGCAAGGGGCGGGCAGCTGCCCCGTCGTGGGGGCCGGCGGGACGTCGCCATGTGGGCGGTCAGCCCGCGTGTGGTCACGGCTGTAGGAGCCCGGGAGCCAGCTATCACCGGTACTGCTGTGCATCCACCTTTAACCCCGCCCGGCACGTCCGAGGCTGTCCCGCCCTCTCTAGTGGTTCAGCTTCTTCCCTCGAGGTCATCCTCCTCTTCATCAGTAACACGAGGTTCCGAGCCACAGTTCTGGGCCGAGATTCTTCGCTTTGACTTTCTGGAAGGCAGTGGTTTTAAAGACCTTGACCGCCCTCTGCCGTGGTCTTCAGGATTGAGGGAGGTGACAGCCTGCGGTGGCCTGCCACCCCCGCCTCGGTTCCCTGCCCCTCTGACGTGCGGGCGAGTGTGGCCAATGTCTCCTCGTCGGGGTGTCGGCCACGTGGCGTGGGCACCACGCTCTGTGTTTGGCTCCCTGCTGCTGCTGCAGCTCTGGGGGAGGGCGGGGCCTGGGGCGGGTCTCTCTGGTCTGTCTGTCTGGCTGGCTGTCTGGCCGTGGGCTGGCACCACGCCGAGCTCACGGTCAAAGGACCATGTGGTGTGGGTGGCCGGGGGTGATGGCCGTGCACCCCGAGTGAGTGAGCGCTGCCATCGACAGAGGTGGAGGGGAGCAGGTTTTGGTTGTGCGGGTTGAGGACAGGTGTTCAGGAGGGCCCTTCATTTCACCTGTTCCACCTGTGAGGAGACCGAGCTAGGAGATGAGTCGCCCCCAGTTGCGCGGCCAGGCGGCCAGGCCAGGGTTTGGAAGTGGCCTCAGGATCCTGCGGCTACGCCGGTTCCTCTCCGTGGGACCCACCATGTGGCTCTGCTGCCCTCCGTGCCTCTCGATGCGATCGTGCTGGGCACAGCGACTCCTCCATCTGGCGGGGGGCGGGGCAGGAGCCTCCAGGCTGCGGGGACCTGGCGGCGCAGACGCTCCCAGCACTGCCGGTGGGCGCGCACAGAACTTCCAGAAGCCGCTCCGAGCGCGTTTCCGGGGCCCCACAGATGCTCACCCTCTGGGGCCGCTGCCTCAGAAGCCGTCCCGATGTCATAACGCACACAGAGGCCCTGGCTTCAAAAACGTGGACCTCATCTACGTGGCATAGGAACGATTTGGCAAACCAAGGTGCACGGCACTCATCGGGATGTGAAAATAAGGGAAGTTTTTGTTTCCTGAACCCTCGCCGGGTCAGCGGGCGGTGTGTCCGAGCCCAGTCGGCTCCCGTGTCTCCAGTCCGGGTTTCTGTGGGCCATGTTTTCTCGAGCCTGGGGACACCACCCACCGCCTTCTTTTCCGAGCCCCGTGGTGTGGGTCGGCGAAGGGCTGGTGTGCCCTCCACAAGCTGCCCGGGTCCAGTGTTTTCGTACCTGGAGCCGAACAGGCCGCCCTGGCGCGTTCAGCACCCTGGACAGAGCCCCCCCCCCCCCCCCCACCCCCCGGGCCTCAGGCGGGGGCATCTGGGCCCGGCCCCTACCTGGGCTCCTCCTGACTGGTGACAGAAACAGCCAGGTGTCTAAAGACTGGAGATTTACGTCATCAAAGAGGGAGCGTACGTTTAATTAGCTTCTCTGTGCTTCACCGAGTTTTCCGCCAGACACGCAGGGCCTTTCCCCAGCCCGCTCAGCCAGGGGCGCCTCCGTGCGAAGCAGCACCCCGATCCCGCAGCAGCCAGAGCCCCAGACTCCGGTGGGGTGGCTGGCCGGTCGTGTAAAAGGGGGTGAGGCTGGAGGGAGGCAGGGACCCCTGGAGGGATTTCACCCCACTGGACGGTGCTGCTCCCAAGCCCCCAAGCCTGTCGGGGCCCCGGAGGCCTGCCCGCTGTGGGCAGCTCGCACCCAGCAAAGGTGAGCCTGCACACAAGCTGGCCTCTGACCCCGGGAACACCACGTCCCCCCTCCATTCTCTTGCATGTTTTCCCGGCACGTTCCCACTCCCATGTCCCGGGTGCTGCCTCACTGCACCCCTCCCTGCCTCCCTCCCTGCCTCCCTCCCCGCCTGCTCCTCCTTCCCGGTGCCCCAAGCAGAGGACTGGATCCTGTGGGGGCTGGCCGCCGGGCAGGAGGAGAAACGAGGGGCCTGCCGGACACCTGCTGTGGCGGGCGGCCAGGGAAAAGAGGGCGAGGTGACGGCATGGCAGAGAAAGTGGTGTGCACCAGGGGCAGGGGAGGGCAAGGGCGGGAGGAAATTGGGCGGGGGCTGGACCCGCGCTCTGCTCCTCAGGACACGGAGAGGACGGGACCGGCTCCCCAGGGGTCCGCAGCACAGAGCCAGGGGCTGGCAGTGGCCACAGGCCTGGGCAGCCACCTCAGTCCCTCCGGAGCTCAGCTTTGGGACTCAAGCCTGGCACATGGCCTTCAGCTTCCATTTCTGAGTGTCCCCAAGCCTTGCCCCCAACCCTCCAGCGCGACACTGACCCCACACCGCACTGTACAGTGCAGCCGACTGGCTCCGTCTTCCGTATGCAATTGCTTCGTACTGTGCGGCGCTGCGGCGGCCACCCTCTAGAGCTCTCCTTTCCGGAAAAGCGGCTTCGTCCAGAGAGAACTGATACAACGTGCGGCCCGCCTGTGTACAACGTGCGGCCCGCCTGTGTACAACAGGCGGCAGCCTGGTCACTCTCAGCGTGCTCACGGAGACGTGCCGCCGCCCCAGAGTCCGAGGACCTTCGGCCGCCTCCCAGAGCTCCCGCACCCCGGTTAGTGACCGGACCTGCACCGGCTCCTTCAGAGCGCGGTCGGCGTGCTTCCGCGTGTCAGGGCTCCATGTACATACACCGGGTCTCCGAAAACCCGGTCCACTCGGCTCGTCTGGAGAGGCGTGCCGTGCGCGGGCTGCAACGGCCCGGAAGGCAGAGCCGCTCTCTGCGTTCTGTGCCCGTTCCCCTCCCCCCACCGTGTCCCTTTCGTCCCCACTTCTGTGACTCGGCCTGACCCTGTGTTGTCCCTTCCTTTCCCCCAACACCTGTCATCTTCCCCGGCCCCCCACCGCGTCCCCGCTGCCCCTGCTTCTGACACCGCGCACCTCTGCGCGCGCGCCACGAGCGGCAAAGGGAGCCGGACAATGCGGCCGGCTCTGAACCGTCTTCAGAGCTGGGGATCCAAGTCGGCCTCCCCCCGCTGGCAGCCCCCGTCAAAGGGCCGTGTGAGGGGCGAGGGTTTGAACTCCGCTTCACACTCGCCTTCTAACAGCGGCCGGGATGTTGTGATTTCCTCGGGTGGCGGAGGCGGCCCGTGCTTTGTTTACCGGCCCGCGCGTCTCTCTGAGCTTCAGAAGGGAGGAGCGCACCTCCGAGGCCCAGACGAGCCCGCTCTGCGCCGCCTCGTCCTGGAGGGGCGTGTCGTGGCGGCCAGCGGCCTCAAAGGCTCCGTCTTAGGTTCCTAGGGCCCTAACCCTCGCCTGAGCCCCCGTGCCAGCCCCAACAAACAGCCTTCCTTGTCTTTGATCACTCTGGATTCTTCTAACACCAAAAAGGGGGGGTTGCTGGTGTGTTGTTTCTGACCCACCGAATGGGCGGGTTGGGGTGTAAGCGGGAGAGAGAAAGAGAGCTAATACGCACCCGCCCGCCCTCCCCCCTCCCTCTTCTGTGTCCGTGCGTTTAAAGCAATTGGTGTCGTTCACCAGTGTGGAGGGGACTCCCCGTCATTGGCCAGCCCCGGGAACCACGAACAGCTCCTCCAGACAGTGGGTGCCCCCCCCCCCGCTGCCGTTCTCGGGATCCCCTCTCCAAGTCAAGGCCCGGGGCTCCCTGAAATACAGGGGGGCGGTGCTGACATCTGACCTCCTTGGGGCCTGGGGACAATGCATCCAGAGGGCCAGTGGCAGGGGTCGCAGAACTCGTGGCGGTCCAGACCGAGGGTGCAGCGGGGCCGGGTGTGTCCGGGAGCCGGGGCCAGGGTGGCAGAAGCCCGTCCGCACCCCTGGCGGCGGCCCTCACGGAGGCGCACCCCGCAGCAGCTCCTCAGCGGCAGCCCAGCTAATGATCGGCTGGGCAGATCATCAGAGGAGAGTTAATTGTCAGGTTCGACATGGCATCTTGTCAGCAGAGATAAGTTGTCACGGTTTCCACTTGAGCTGAAACTAAATGATTGTAAAATAAGTTATGAGCGTCCTTGGGCCTGCCTGCCGGGATGACGGCCGAGGGCCCGTCCCCGCCCGTCCGTCTTGGGCGGGCTGCCCGAGATTTATGCGCGCGGAGTGTTATTTTATCCCGCCGGTCACGCCTGTCAGCTCCCCGGGTGAGGAGTGGGGCTGCCTCTCGGACTCATACCTCACGTCCCGGGCCCGGGGAGGCCGCCGCTTGCCGCCGTTATTGCTCGGGTTATGTGCTTTGGGGGCTGCGCGTCGAGCATTGATGCCCGATTGGGAAGAACTAACGGCCGGCGCTGAGCGTGCGGGATGGCGGCGGACGGCCCACCCGGCGCGGCCCGGGGACTCGGCGGCGCGCCTCTTCCTCTCCGCCGCGCCCCTCCTGCAGCGGCTCGCGCGGCCGGCAGTCGCCACCCGTCACGCTGCCCGCTAACTGCCACAGAATAAAGTGCGTTTTCTGCGGGCAGTCGGGAGGCGCGGGGGTGTTGCCGGCTGGCGCTCACTCACGGTGTCCGAGTGCAGCCGGGCTCTTGGGGTCCCTACACCTTGGGGGACACCTTGTTGGGCAGCGGCGTCCTCGGCAGCAGCCGGCACAGCGTGGAAGCCTCGTGCATCTCGACCGCTCGCATTTACACGGAGGCGTGTCCGCTGCTCTTGGCAGCCCGTCCTGGACACCTGCACGCCGGGGGCACTAATATCCTGGCGCCAGGCTCAGGGACCTGGTTCGCTAGAAACCGTGGGCCGCTCCACGGGGGTCCCTGGCCACTCCCGCCGGCCTCCTGCCTCGGCCTCCCTGACCTGGCGCTCCGTCCCTCCTTGACCTCTGCCATAATTTGCCTCTGCGACCACCACCTCTGGGTTGTGGTTGTAGTTGGGGTACTGCTGGCCATGGCCTTCCCCCTGGACCCAGCATGCGGAGCATCCTCTGGGTGGACAAGTGCTTTGGTGGCAGCTGCTTGTCCTCACCCCACCGTCCACTCCCTCCTTAGCCTGCCCACTGCTGCCACCAATTCTGAGCAGTCACCATGCAGCTAACTGCCCTTCCTGCAGCAACAAACTTGGAAACCCCGCCCCCTCCAGGACCACAGCCAGGAGCAGTGGCCGATGGGGGGCACCTCTCGGGGGCTCCCGCCCTGGGCTTTGCTGACCACAGCTTCCGTGCGTGCGTGAAACCTCACAGGGCCTCCCGGCAGAGGGGGCACGGTGAGCCGCGTGGGGGGTGCTGCCGAGACTGACTCCTCCCCATCAGGCTGGACCGCTGATGGTGCTGGGGGCGGGGGGGCACTGGTGGCCTTTCCTCCGAGTGTGTGGGATACTCGGGACCCCGGGGGACCCTCCTGCCTCGCAGACTCGGGCGGGCGATCTCTGGTCCTCACACACCTCGGAAGCTGCGTCCTTGGGCAGTTCGGAAACGTGTATCTGAAAAGATACCTTGAGTTGTGGTTCACTTCTCGACGTGTAACAGAATTCTCCAGTACTCCACACAGTGAATGTATCTGAAACTCAGTCTGCGTTCAAGTATCCTTAGATTTGAAATGATGTCACCTTCTGCCCAAATCCGTTTCCCCAGGTAACAGCCGGCGCCTCCCAGTGGCTGCAAGCCCCTCCCCCTCCCCCTTGGATGCCTTCCCCTCCGCCTTTCCGGTCCTCGCGGCCCAGCCTCCTGAGGTCCCTGTGCGTCGGACCCCCTGGTGCATTTCTCTATTGGGGCGAACTTGTCACCACCACAGTCTTACCTCAGAGGTCCCCTCCTTAGCGAGGCCTGCCCTGACCACCGGTTGGAAATGGCAACCCCCACCCCTGGCACCACCCCCCACTTCCAGACCTCCTTTCGACCCCCGTCCTCTCCAGACACCCACCGCCTGCTGAAGGACGTCTGCACTGTCAGCAGCTTTCAGATCCGCGGCGCAGCATCGTAAACCGTGTGTGTGTCGCGTGCACGGTCGCATTCTGTGCACCGTTGCCGCGCTCGCTGACTCTGTGGCGTGTGTCCACTTAGCGGTTGTGTGACTAGACGTTTGCACCTGTCCGGCAGCTCAGCTTCCTTCAGTGCTGGTCCCCCCGGGCCTCCCGTCCCGTGGTCTCACGCTGCCCTGTGTGTTCTGTTACGTGTACATACACACACACACACACACACATATATATTATACATAATATGTAAGTAGTGTGTGGGCACCTGGGGCCTCCCGTCCCGCGGTCTCACACTGTCCTCTGTGTTCTGTGTTGTATTTATATATACGTGTGTGTGTGTATTATTCATAACATCTAAGTAGGGTGTGGGCGCCCCGGGCCTCCCGTCCCTCGGTGTCATATGTCACGTGTTGTGAGACGCACGTGCCGTCCCGGTGGTGGGCGTCTGTGGGGCCGGGTGTGACCGTGGAGGCCTGGGCTCCTGGTGTCCGGGCAGCGTGCTAACCCCGCTCTGTTTTGCTTTCCGCCCGGCAGACACGGGGCTGGGCGACTCGCTGTGCTCCAGCCCGAGCATCTCCAGCACCACCAGCCCCAAGCTCGACCCGCCCCCCTCCCCCCACGCCAACAGAAAGAAGCACCGGAGGAAGAAAAGCACCAGCAACTTCAAAGCCGACGGTCTGTCGGGCACCGCTGAAGGTAAGGGCTCCGGGGGGTGTCGCAGCCTGAGTCATGGTTTCCAGATCTGGGACGTCACACGCCCGAGAACCACAGGTGCACGGTGACAGGGTTGCTGCAGGGGCGCTCCGTTCCCACGGTGGCCCCCGGGGCTGCCTCCTCTCCGACTGGGCTCGAGGCCGCCTGCCAAAGGGGTGGCCGCCCAGTGGAGGTGGTGCTGGTATCCCGTCACATGCCTGTCACGTGACCGTCAGCCCTCTGCTGCTCGCGGCCACCTGGGCCGGCAGCGCCCACGCCCACTGAGGGTGCCGCCAGGTCTGTCCCTGGTGCAAACGCACCTCTCCCGGTTCAGGGGTCTCCCCTCCTGGTGGCAGACCTGATTCCCACCTGACACTCCCCTCGGAGCCCGTCTCTCTGTTGGCGGCGCCACGTACGGCCCTGGGGTCATGGCCTGTGTCTCGTCCCCCCTGACATGGCTCGCCCTCAGTCTTCATTCTCTGTGACGCCAGGCGTGCTCTTCCCGAAGCGTGCTTCTGGGGGACTCGCGGTGGTTCCTTTCCACAGACACGTGTGGGGGCACACGCATGTACATGCCATTCCATTAAGACAGGTGGGGTTGCTGCAGTTTTCGAGAGTAAGTTCAAGACATGCTTCGGAGGGAAACTGGAACTCCCCCACGTTGCTGAGGGGCGTCGGCTGCTCTTTGTGGGGCTCACAGTGGAGGGAGGCTGCGCCGGCCACCCCCCGCCCGGGCCCGCTTTTGCCGCTGCGGTGCTGCGCGCTCTGTTCCCGCCCCACTCCGCTCCTCGTGCGGCTGTTCACAGCGGGCTGCACTGGGAGCGCGGCGGTGTGGCAGGAGGGGGCCGTCCCCTCCTGCTGTCCCCGGGAGCCCGCCTGCCGACCCACAGTGCGCACAGGAGCGGGGAAGGGCGGGGTTCCCAGTGTGTGCTCTGGACGTGCCGTTCGCCCCAGTTCTGTGCTTCGGGCCGCAGCCTCGCTGCGGGGTGAAGAGGAGACCGAGGGTTGGGGTGCTGGACGGTCTGCGGGGGCTCTCACGGCAGCCGAGCGGAGGAGCGTCCGGAAGCTCTGCTCCTTCCTACCCCCCCCACTCCCACTGGGTTTCTCGCTGTGTTGCCGCCCACAGGCAGGCCCCCTGCTAACACGGTCAGCCAGCCAAGTCTGGTTTCTTCCCGTTACCGTCAGCAGGGGCGGTTCTGTCCATATCGGCGGTGAAACCGAGGATTGTGGGTCAGCGCGCCCACCAAGATGCCGCCGCGCTGCCCCCGCCCCGGGAGGGAGGGGGGTTTGGCCACAGGTGCTGCACACTGGTGAGACTCCTTCAGACACCTGTCCGCAGGGAGCGCCGGCCACACCCACGGCCACGCCCACCGACGCAGGTCCGGGTGAGGTTGGGAAGCAGCGTGGCCTCTCACCAGAGAGGGTCCCATGTGCCCTACACACCCCAGGGGGGGAGGAAGACAGCTTTAGGGGAAAGCCTTGACCCACCTCACACGTAAACGTCTTAAGTGGGTTTCTTGCGTGTGTCCAACCAGTGATTCTTCTCCAGAGCGCCGCTGGGCAGAGACTGACCATCAGGTCTGCCCGTAACCACATCATCCGGTCCTCACCCCTTTACGTGCTCCCGCCCACCTACTGACGTAGTGAAGGGGTGGGAGCGAGACGCAGCCTCCACCTGAACCGGGAGCAGCGGCGCGTTCCGCTGGGCGGCTGGAGCCACCGCCCTGCCGGTCAGCCAGCGGGGAGCTCGCAGCAGGTGTGAGCAGTGACCGCGCGCTTGTCGGACGCCCCTGCTGCGTCCGAGCCGCCTCCCGAGGTCCCGGGGCTGCGCAGCGGCCGACTTCGGACAGGAGCCCACGACGAGGCTGAGACAGAGGATGCGGCATAAACAGAGGGGCTCCCGGGCGCCCCAGAAAAACCCACATCGGACGGTTGCATGGGGTCTCAGGCACAGGCCAGGAGCGGCGGTCCGGTCTGTGCGTTCAGAAGTTCACGGCCCGCGGGTCAGAGGGGAAGCCCACCTCCCCTCCCAGCTGAGGCACGGGGGCGCTGTCTCGGTGACGCCCGCGGCCCTGGCGTCGCTCCCGCAGCCGAGAAGACAGCGAGTCGTCTCTAGAGACGCAGTGTGTCGCTTCTCCCCGGGAGAAGTTACCTGCCGAACCCCGAATGGGCCCCCTTCCTGACACAAGCCGTATTTCATCCCTTCTACAGCGTGCTTTTCTCCCCCCCCCCCCCCCCCCCCGCCACCATTCTAACACCTCTGAGGTCCTAATGCATCCGTACGACTGCGGTCATCTGAGATTCAGTGATGTTTTTAAGTCCCAGCAGCTCTGAGCTTACAGCGCACTGCGTAAACCGTGGAAATGTCGGCGTTCTGTTCTTGAGAGCAAAGCTGGCTCTGCTTCATTTTTAGAGGCTCCTGCTTAATCCCAATCTGAGAAAACACCCCTGTTTCTCTTGCCTGCGGGGCCCCGTCCCCGCCGGTGTTGTCTGCTGCCTGAGCTCATGCTGGAGAGTGTCAATTGCAGATATAAAATGTTTTACAAGATGTCATAAAGTAGTTGAGTTTTATGGTTTTTGACATACCCTGTTGGAACAGACGCCTGGATTTAATTCCCTTTGGAGTATAAAAAAATAAAATAAAATTCCACTGAAAGTCAGGTCTCTGGGGAAAACGCAGTGTCCCCCAAACTGGGTCTCTGAGGGTATTCAATCACAGGCGCGTCTGCAGAGCCGTGGGCGCTACTGGGGTCATGGCCCCAGGGGTGTGCCGGGACCTGTGGTCAAGAGCTGTGGCCTTCAGGCAGGGACACGTCCAGCCAGTGGTGACCCGGAGGGAGAGGGAGCCCGGGGGAGGCACCCCAACCTCATTCTCCCTCCCCCCCACCTCTGGTCTCCTGCCGGGACCAAACGCAACCAGAAGCTGGAGGGCAGGGGAGACCAGCCAGAACCTGCAGAGCGCACGGCCCGCCACGGGGCGTCCTGCCAGTCCCCGGAAGCCGTGCTGCCGACCCCGCTGCCCGCCTTTCGTGGCACAGGAGACCGGGCGTTTCCTAAGGGCGGGGCGTGTGCTGTCCACCTCTGTCCCTGAGGGCCTGGCCCGAGCCAGCTGCCGGGGACAGGGCTCTGAGCTCTCCCCTCGCCGGGCATGAAAAGGAGCCACACACACACTTCCAGCCTCAGCAGAGCCATCAGGCTCTGGCACTGAGGGGCGTGGGGCATGCCCACTCCGAAGGCGGAGGCTCGAGTGTGCCTCATCATCGTCCGTGCTGCTCAGAATCAGGAGGTCTCTGGGGCTCTGGGTGCGGCCGGCGGTCCTGCCCCGGGCACCGTGCTGCACCCCCATGGTGGGCACACTGCTCTCCTGCCGGAGAACTGGGATTGATCCTACACCAGATGGTGGGCAGCGCTGCCACCGAGCTTATGCGGGACGAGCATTTTCTCCTATTTATAACTTTTTAAAAGACTTTATTTACTTATTCTTAGAAGGGAAGGGAGAGAGATAGAGACAGAGAGAAACCCTGAAGTGTGAGAGAGACATGAATTGGATGCCTCTCACAGGCCCCCAACTGGGGACCGGGCCTGCAGGACAGGCGTGCGCCCCCACCAGGAACTGATCTGGTGACCCCTCAGTCCAAAGGTCAGCGTTCTGTCCACTGAGCCCCAGCGGCCAGGGCTGTTTACACTGCTAAATGGAGGGGACGGGTCCGGTAGACCGCAGGAGCAGATGCTGAGACGGAAGAATTTCTCTATGAGTATTCTGAGTTCCGGCATGGCGTGTGGGGGCCTGGTGTGTGCGATGAGTCTCACGAGAGATGTTGCCTGGTCACGCCTGTCCTGGGCTCCTCCGTCACTATCAGTGTGACTTCGGGAGCCGACGGTGTGAAGCAGTGCAGCCCCCTCCTTAAGGAAGCGAAGGCAGTGGGCTCGTTGGCCAGCCGTGGTGTCCTCTGTCATTAAAGCAGACGTGCCGGGACAGGTGGCCGGGTGCCCCGTTGTCCCCAGGCTGAGACCAGAGGGGCTGCCTTTGGATGGCTGGGTGGGGCCACCGTGCTGGCCCCAGAAGGACCCCCAAGGGCCCCCAGCGTACGCTGTCCTCACCTGGCACTTGGTCCCCGTCTGCCTGCCGGGAGCCTCCCTGAGCCACAGATCTCTCCTTTATCCCGGGAAGTGTGTGAGGTGTTCAAAGGCCATGGCCCTTGTTGCAGTGTCATGTGACTCGGTGGTGGTCGTTTACGAGAGACCGAGCTGCTGGGCGTGTTGGAACCAGGCCACTCCAGCACTGAGTCTGACTTGGAGAGGGAGGGTGCCTCTTAGAGCCAATGCCCTGCAGCCTTAGCCCGAAAAGTGGGGAGGGCGGCATGAAGCTTTCGAACAAACAAAACAAAAAAACTCTCAGGCATCCCACTGAGCACACCATTGGGAGTGCTGGCTATTAAAATGGTCAGCGCTAGGCTCGGTTTTAGGTTGGATTGGATTTGCTCAGAAGTATTAAATATGCTTAAGAAAACGTTGCGTGATCAGCTCTGGACGCCGTGCTCCGTGGCAACCGGAGACCATCAGAAGTATATTAGGGCGTTGGCACGTGGGACGGCAGTGGGGCCGCAGCTCGAGCCTCCGAGGGAACCTATGCAGGGAGCCACCCAGGGTGCGGAGTCACGACAGAGGACGGGGTTCGGAGGCACCGGCTGTGTTGGAGGGCGGGGAGTCCTGGCTTGTCCTGGATGGTCCTGTTGGGTTTCACTGGGGCCGGTGGGGGAAGCCCCAAGGAGACACGTTGATTCTGACTCTGAAAAGACACCACCTGAGTGCGGGGGTACTGCCCAGAGGGGCAGGGGCCCCTTCAGCCCTGCAGCGGGTGCAGCACTGGCTGGGCCATCGCTGTGGGCCTGGGGTTCTGGAAGGAGCCTGTTCATGGTCGGACCTGAGCCGAAGGGTGCGTGCCCGCAGAGCCCTCGGGCAGCGGGGCCTGGTGGGTCTGTGATGACCTGCTACCTCGTGGCGCTGTCTTTGAACGGAGATGCTTTCTGGGCACCTTGTTGCCCAGCGGCCAGGTCACGGTTGCCGGGACGAACAGCGGTCTCCGCAGCCCGGCCTGTGGCCCCGCGCCTGGCGGCTCTCGTTAGCCCTGCGACATTCATGCAAGTTGGCGTCGAGTGCTAATTTCCCTGCTTCCCCGGTGACGAGGGGGAAGTGGGGAGAGGTTAAGTGGCGTTCTTGTTCGGGGTCAGGTTGCCGGTAGGTGACGGAACTGTCTCTTGATTCTCTGCCTCACACTCTTTCCAGCAGGCAGAAAGCGCGTCTTTGAGGTGTGCGCCGTGGCCTTTGAATCTCGGAGCGGGCCGACGGCGTGGCTTCCTTGATATTTCTCAGCTTCTGCGCGAAGACGCTGACTTTCATGCGGCTCGCCGCGCCCGCGAGCCTCGCGGCACAGATCTCCCCGTTCAAACGCCGGCCGGCCGGTTCACCCGGCCTGCGCACACCAGAGGGCCTGCAGCAAGCCGCCGTGTCGTGTTTTTCCGCTCGGGCCGAGGGGCTTTGTTCCACGGGCCTCGGGAGGGACTTGCTTTATCTTGCTCGTCACCAGCAGTCCCCTGGCTGCTCGTCGTGGGTCTTTACAGAGCCATTCTCTGCCGGGTCCTGGGTGGGCATTGAAATGTGCTCTCACAGAGGGGAAGTCTCCAACGGGCCTCTGTCCCTTACGGCAGAAAAGGAATCGTCCGTGGTCGCCACTGCGCCCGCTGAGCAGTCAGAGGTGAGGCCCCGCACCTGTTTACAAATTTCATGAACTCCGAGTCGCAGAGGTCGGCCCGGACAGGCCCTGCTCTGCTCTTTCAAAGGCGAGCCCAATGGGGAGAGTCGTGCTCCTCTTTCATCAGATGGCAAGCAGCCGGCACAGAGGAAGCGCGGTGTGCTGGGCTCCGTGGGAGACGCGGAGAGAAAGCTCGGTGCCTGTGGGCGCCCGGGGTCCCCGGAGCCTGGAGATGAGACGTGCACAGGAAGGTGCCCCCAGGCCTGGGGGCAGAGCGCTGAAAAGGCGCGGGAAGTTCAGAAGCCGGACGCGCGGGATCGAGCTGTCCGAGCTCGGGGAAGCCGACCTGCCGGGGCACGTGGTTTTTATTCTCTGCAGAGTTAGGGCACACCGGTTGCCGCCGTCGCTAAGGAAACGCTGCAGGAAGCATCCCGTTCTCACTGAATGCCGTCTGTTTACGACAACTTGAAATGCCGCTGGTGGCGGCAGAACTAGTTGCAAACCCAATTTTCGTTTTCACTTCGGTACCAAGGAACAAGTGTTGCTACTCTAGATTTTTTAATTAACGAGTTGATGGTTTGGAAGGCACTCTGGGGAGACACTAAGGGATTGTGCGTGAGGCACTGCACAGTTTCATTTTTCCCCATTTGTGTTCTAATACTTACTGCGAGAAGTCAACTCACGGGGTGTGTGTGTTGTCCGCCGTGCAGTATGGGGCACTGCTGGATGACTTGGGGAGTTGGCACATCATGAAAGGGGGGGGCAGTGTGTTGCTTTGCTATTCAAGTGTTGTCACCACAGTGTTCTATCTTTGCTGTCCCCTGGGTGCCCGGGCACACACTGGCCTCTCTGTGGTTGGGGCCCAGGACATGCCCTGGTAGTTTCTTGTTTACTTTTGTACTGTTTGGAGGTGTGACTGGAGGAGGGGGGAGAGGAGAGATTTATGAGAGCTCTACAGGTGCCACTTCCAGGCAGCCCTCTTGGGTTTCCTCCTCCAGATACTTGCACACGTGCCCACATGGCAGCTCCCCTGAGTAACAGGAGAAGAAATGAGAAGTCTCCGTAATCAACTCCATTAAAAACTCCACAGCCCAGAGCAACTTTTGATAACAATTAAGGACGTCTTAATTGAACTTCCTTGTTATTAAACTCGTTGCAACACGCCTGACTAAGCAAGCTCGGCAGCTGACTGCAGTGAGTGTGAAAACCCAAGAGTCGGAGCATTTTCCTGGAGGAGGAACCAAACAGGCAGGAACGTGGACTTCGGTCAGGGTGCTCGGGGAGGCCTGCCCGCGCTCTCTGCTCTGGAGCTGCCATTCCGGGGCCCCGTGTATTCCGACGGGCTTGCCCACTACCCGAAAACCGGGCCGTTTTTCCAAAGAGCGTTCCCTGGCTGTGACTCCAGGCCCCATGAGAAGGGACTTGCTGAAACGGAGCGGATCTGGGTCTACTCTGGACACTGGCATCACAGACGGGGCACCGTGGACTCAAAAGCCGTCCCGCGGGGCAGAGTCCGGCCAGCACACGCGCACGCCGGCCGCGGGCACGCACGGACCCTTTGTGGGAGTCAGCAGGTCGGGAGTAAACAAAGACCGGTCGACCGCAGCAGGAGAGGCAGGAACAGAGGGCTCCCATCGTGGCAAACTGACAACGAGAGAAGGGTTTTCGGCACTTTTTTTTTTCTTTTCAAGTCCCGCACAAACTGAAGAGCTAGGTTCAGTTCCCTGACAGCATGTTGACCACCTACTGCAGGCCAAGCGCTCCGCCTGGGGGAGGGCGGGGCGGTGACCGGGTGGCCACCCTGGCTCCTGCAGTACGAAGAGTGGCTGTGTCGTGGGTCTCGTTCTGAGCTGCCCGGGAACTCCAGGGTCGCCTGGGGAGACTCCTGAGGGAACGGGGCGAACAGCCTCCCGGCCTCCTGCCACCCAGCGGGGTGGGCTCACCTTGGGAAAAGGCAGGCCACTATGGGGGCTCCTTTCAGAAAGTGCCCACAGGCCGAGGACCTGAATGCCCTTCCGGTTCCCTGCACTTACAGGTGCGCCGTCGGCCCTGGGGCCCTGTCGGCGGGCAGCTCACCGATGCCCGCATCCGCACCAGAACTCAGCACATCTCGGGGTCCTCTGCAGCCCGGGCTTGGAATTCTACCTCGTGTGGGAGACCCCCGCCAGCTGACTTTTGGGGATTCCAAGATAATCTCTCAAAATCATTTTCTTGACGTTCTCCAAACGTTGGAGCTGTCAGGCTCTTTGGATGTCGCTTACGTCGGGGGTGCAGTTGAGACCCAGCGTGGGGGCTCTGCGCTGACCCAGGTCCCAGAGCCCGGAGAGGCGGGGCCCGTCCTGCGCAGCTGGCGTGCTCCATACCGGTCTCAATGCTTGTACGCTTTTTCTTCCTTTGCCTTGCTGCCTGTGTTTCGGCACGGTCAGCCGGGGATGCAAATTGAAGATCACGTTCGGGGAAAAAAGCGAGATGGCGGCGTCTTCCCCGCGGCACTGGAGGCTGGGAGTCCAGGGCGGAGGAGCTGGCCCGCGTGGTCTCCTGTGCAGACGCCTCGTCGCGTGCATCACAGCCTTGCCTCAGTGTGTGCACAGAGCCGGGCAGCCAGAGAGAGGGTGTGTCCTCCGCTTGCGAGGCCACTAACTGTGTCCTGAGGGCCCCACCCTCATCTTCTCCCCTGTCCCTAGTCACCACCAAACACCATCCCACTGAGTTAGGGCTTGGGCAGGTGAGATGCGGGGACACAGTCCTTCCGCCCAGAAAGCCTTGCAGCTGTCTGCCCCACTCTGGGGCCCACGCGCCCACCCCATGAGGGAGGACGATGAGGAAGCTATTTCACGGACTCGGGCTCGCAAGTCGAAAGCCGCGCTCCGAGTCGTGGCCACTCTCCTGGCACTGCCCCCTCCCCAGGGTCTCCCCTCTCTCGTAAGAGTTCGTCATCGAGCATGAAGGGAGGGAGCTTGACTGGGTGCGGGCCCTCACACCTGTTACCTGTCTGTGACCTTCCAGCAACCAGGTCGTGCTGACAGGTGAGTAGTGTTATCTCCACGTTGCCCCCGAGAAACAAGGGTTAATGGGGTAACGCAATGTGCCGGCGATCGGCAGGTGAGTGCAGGTTCGGGGGCTGTGTCAGGCCTCTGGGACTCAGGCTCTGCGCGTCTCGCTAGCACCTGTGGTGTCGCCCTGGCCGGGGCTCGGGACCCGCCCGTGCAGGGGAGCCTCCCAGGGCCCTGAGCCTGGCCGGCGGCTGCCTCTCCCGGCATTATTATTAGCCTGCGGACCTGGAAGCAGTAACACCTTCGCCCGTTTTCATCTCCGTCCCTGCCCTCGGGGACCCTGTTGTGACGTGGCCTCTGTGCGAACAGTGTTATTTCTCCTCTCCTGTGCACCTGTGTGCACACGCGCGCATGCGCTCTGGTGTGCTCCAGCGACAGACCGGCGGCCCTGCCTCAGCCCCCCTGCGGGCGGGTGGGACGTGCTGGGTCGGGGGGCAGCCACGCCCCTGTCTGTGCTACGTGGGGACATGTCTCTTGAAACTTCTTCAACTCAGGGACGTCCAACTGGGACGCTGCAAGTCTGAGTCTTCCCGTTGGCTTTCGCTGGGGAGGGAGGGGGCGGGGCGGCGGGCTCCGCCCCCCGTCACTCTCCGAGCCCTCCCAGCCGGTGTGTGTGGATCCCTGCCTGCCGCCTGGGCGCTCTGGGCTGCCGTTGCAGGTGCACTCTGTTTATTTAGCAATCTTCGCTAATGCCCTCCGGGGGCTCCCCTCTGCCCCCCTCTCATCGCAGACATCTGACGGCCCAGGTCTGGAGCCCGGGGTGTCTCGGGCGATGAAAGAAGTCCCGTCCTGCGCGGACTTCCGCAGGCGCGGCCGCGCTCACACGCACGGCGCGACGAGGGCTGCTTTGTACGCGGGACACGGAGGAAATTGGCCATTTGTCTGCGGGGTAATGGGCTTCGCCGCGATATGAAAATCTCTCAAATGGTTAAATCCAGGGACATTATATCCGAGTGCATGAAAAGAGACGCGTGCACACGGTTTAATTCCATTTAATTTTTTTAAGGGGGGAAAGAAAGCAAAGGGAAAAATGTTTCAGTTTCTCTTAAGCTGATTTCTCTCTGCTTTCGCTTGAAAGTGCCTTTCTAGTCGCCACACAGTGATGTGATCATTATCTGCCACCTCGTCGCTGCCTCTGCATGCAGTAAAATACAAAAAAAAAAAAAAGAGAGAGGGGGAGAGAGACCAGGGGAGCTTGTGAAGTATGACTGCCTTTCCCAAGACTCATTGCCCGCGATTCGTACCGCTTGACAGTAATGATCTTATTACAGTACTCTGGACCTTGAAGAGATTTCATGAGGAGAGGGAAAGGACGGGGCTCCGTGTAATCAAGTGGCGCTGAATATGCCACGCGTTTTTGATCACACGCTGATTGGGCACAGTTTTAGCCCATCTTCTAGTCAATTACGCATGGCCCCCGCGCTCCTGCGGCAGCGGGGGCCGCCGGTGGCTGGCGCCCGGGCTCGGCCGCCAGCCAGGGGTCTGCGGAGCGCGCGCGCCGACTTCCCGGGGTAAGTGCCTTGTAGTCGGAATTGATTGCCTTTCTCTGGGTTTTGCTTAATAGCAAACTGCATCCGGCGGGGGCGCCGGGCGGAAGACGGAGGTCGGCGCCGCCGGCGCACCTGAACTCCCAGCCGGTGCCCAGGCCTCCCTTGTTTCCATCTAATTTCCGGCTAACGACAGACCGTTTGATGCTATTTGAGGCACTTCACGGCTCTCGCCGCCGAGCACACATGTTGAGCGTCGAGGACAGGTTCAAGTACACGGCCACCGCGGGCAGGTTCCCAGATTAATTAATCTGGGTGAGGCGCTGCGCTTTGCGGAGATAGGTCTCCGCCGGCGAGTTCCATCTTGGCTGAAAAAAGAAAGCGTTAATTGTCTAGAAATATTTTCCTCCGCGGGAAAGCGGGTAATGAATGCTTCCTGCGGACGGCGGGCTGGTCCCAGGTGGCGGGGGAGCAAACGTGGGCGAGGCTGGGTTGGCGCCCTCCGCGCCGCCTCGGGCCGGGAGGACCGCCCCTCGCAGTGCGGACCCGTCGCTGACCTCGCGAGGACGGGACCTCTCCTGCCAGGATGGCCTCTCGACACTGCCCGCATGGTGCAGCGCATGGTAACATGTTATGTAAGAGAAAACCGTTTATAAATGAGGGTTTTTTCTAGACCACGCCATACTCTTAAGCAGGTTCTCGGTGGATAGAAATCAGCAGATAGGAAAACTTCCAAGTCCTCTTTAACGTGTGTGTGCAAAACTGAAGATTTTGGACATGCCGAGACCAGTGGTCAGTGGGAGGTGTGCCCAGAACCTGAGGCCCCAGTAATTGGTGTCCGGCCACCTCCAGTGTTGAGGCGACTGCCGTAGGGGGTGGGAACCCTGGCGTCACAGCGCCAGGCGCCTCGGTGACCCCACAGGACCCTTCCAGTGAAATAAGTAGGCGGCCCTGCTCTGCTCCGTGGCTTTCATCCGGCTCCTGCTTGCTTTCTGCGGGTGGGACGGGCGTTCCTCCCCAGCGGCCAGCAGGCGCCTTGACGCGCTGCAGGCAGGGCCACTCGACAGAACTGGGGGTGTCACCGGAAGCCCTAACTTCATGTGCTGTGCACACACACGCGCACGCACACGGCAGTTTTTTATTTCTCAGTCTCCTGAAATTGAAGTCTTTTCTGTCACAATGTAGATTTAGTGATTTGTCTTTAGAAAATCAAGCACAAGGCAGAAAATCAGAATCAGCCATCTGTTGGCAGTAATCACTGCGGGTAGGTCCTGACTCCTGCTGGTGCCGGCCACTGTGCGTGAACCCCGTGCTCCTTGCGACCCTCGACCCTCGGCCGTCTCCACAGCCACTGTCCTCCCCACAGCCACTGTCCTCCCCGCCCCCGCCTTCGGAAGCCCGGGCGGGTCTTTTTAGAGGTCTTTCCTCCCTCCGGAGATGGGATTCTCTAAGACTTCTCCTATGGATTAGATTCAAATAAAAGAAAGGATTTTTATATTCGCTGTCAAAAGGATATTTCTTAATTTTAAGCTCACATTCAAGCCATTGAAAACTTGCCGTTTTACCCATGGCTACATTTCAATAGGTTGACAAGACGTGTTTTTACAACAATTGGAAAATGTCAGATCCACAATTAGCAAATGATTCTCACCTGTTAAAGGCCGTAATTTCAGAAAGCTGGTGCCTCGGTGAGGCTGTTTCCAACCTGGCAAACCTTACCTGCCCAGGTGAGCCCGATGACCACATTTAAAGAGAGATAGTCAACGTGAAGATAAAATTTCGGCAGTGAACACAGAATGCCTCTTGTAGTTAGCCCGTGATCACCCTCGCAGGCCAGTGAATCCGTGCTGGCAGGCGGAGGATCCGCAGGTACCTCCTCGTCTGTCGTTTCCTGCCCCGAACACGGGTTCACTCCTCACCCCGAGAGCGAGCGGGGGAGGGGGCTTTGACCACCAGCGGTAAGCTCGGTGGGGCGTCGGGGCGGCAGGAGCCGCCACTGTGGCTGGCAGTTGGGGGCAGCCTCCGTCCTCATTCCTTCGGGGAAGGGGGGGCCTGGGGGTGTAGGCAGGGTTTGGCCCTGTTTCTGTTTGAACGGTGCAGAAACAGGTGCCCACGGCCACTCGTGGAGGGGAAGGACAGAGCCAGCCCACTGCCACCCCCAGACCCGCGCCAGGCGTGGTTCCAGAGCGTCGAGGAGGGGCCGTCGGTTGTCTTTCTTTGCGGACGCGTGCAGGTGACCCTGTCGCCGTCATCCGTGACCTGCCGCCTCCTGTTTCCCATCGCGGCTGATTAGCTCAGTTTGTCCGGGAGAGTCCTTTCCCCCAGTTCCTTTCCCTGAAGAATTCAGAGACAGCGTTTGCAAACCATTAGTTTATAAACCAAATCTAGCTCTTGGTGTAACTTTTTTCCCTGTCCCAAAATATTTTGGAGGATCCCTCCATGCTGCCAAGGTCAGCATGTGGTGTGGGTGCGGTGGAAGGTTCCCCAAGCCCTGGGGTCTGAAAGGGGGCTCCCCGGCCGCAGGGCGTGGCCTGCGGTGGTCCTGGCGGGGAACTGGGGGAGGAGGCCTGCCCTGAGAGACGTGGGCCCCCCAGGGCTCCTGGTGGCCCCAGGGTGAGGTGGGGGCGGACCCCAGGCCATCAGGCGGGGGCTGGAGCAGGGGCTCAGGCGTGGCAGAAGGTTGAGGGCTGCCACCTGGGAACGGGCTGGGCGACAGCTGGTGCTCGCCTGGCCCTTGCCGGGCCCCGCCCTCACCCCCGCCTCCTCTCCAGGCCGGGCCCTCCTGCGTGGTCCTCGTTCTCGTCTTCTCTCTCATTTCACTCTTTCTGCTGCTTCCTCCGTCCCAGACTTTTCTTGTTTTTTCTCCCCCCTTTTACTTCCTCTTCTCCTTTTTCCCATCCACACCTTACTGTTTGTTTCTCCCTTCGTTTTGAACTTTCCTTTTATTGCAGTAAAATATAGAATGTAAAACTTGCCATTTTTAAGTGTACAATCCAATGATGTCAATTATGTCCCCAGAGTCGTGCAGCCGCCGCCACCGGCCCTTTCCAAAACATGTCGTCACCGCGAATAGCCCGTGAAGCAGACACTCCCACTGCCCCGCCGCCGCCCCTCGACCCTCCGTCCACTTTGGTCTCTGCCGTTCTGCCTGTTCTGCGTGTTTCATGTGGAAGGAGTCATGTAATGCTTGTCCTTTTGCGTGTGGTTTTCTCCGCTGAGCGTGGTGGTGTCCAGTGCCACCCGAGCTGCAGTCCTGTTTCGGCCCGAGTGATATTCCACTGCGTGGATGGGCCCCACCTCCTGTGTTTACCTGCGGGTGGGCGGACCCCTGAGTTCCTCCCACCTTCGGGCTGCGGCGCGATGTCGCGCTGGGCGCCGCGCAAAGAGCTGCCTGAGCCCGGCCTCCCCCTTTGGCAGCGCACACCCCGGACTGCCCGCAGCTCCTTGTGGCGCCGCCAAGCGTGTCTTACGCTGCGGGCCGGCGCCCCTGCACCCCTCCCCGACACGGCATTGACGGGCTCCTGTAACTGAGCGAATCAACTCCAGCTCCCTCTTAATTGCAAAAACATAGGACGTTAATGTGTTTCTAAATACTTTCTATCTTTTTGAAAAAAGATCCTAATCCTTGTAGCTAAAGCTTTCTTTTTTGTGGGTCTGTGAGCGCTGATGGGGGCCCGTCCCTGCCCGCCGGGAGTCAGCCGCGTGCACGTGGCCCGGGACACTCCTTGGCAACGCCCCGGCTCCTCCCGACGAGGACCCTTCTGAGCTGCAGGCCACGGTTCCCCGGAGCCCAGGGCCCCTTTCCCGAGCGCCGGCCCCCGCGCAAAGCCAGCGGCCATTTCTCACTGTTTCCGTTAGCCTGCCAGGGTCAGCTTTTCCCATTGTCTCTGAGCCGCTGGCGTTTTTTCTGTGACTTCCCAGTAATGAGCGGCCGGTGGGAAATGGGAGTCTTAAGGACAAGAGATGATTGTTCCCTCTTTCTGCCGACGCCGGTCCGGCCGAGATTAGCTTTTACGTGGCGCCTCAGAGCGGGCGGCACGGCATCCATTCCCTCTTGCTCGCCGCTCATCTCGCTGTGGTCCCCGCCGATCTCCGAGGCTGGGCGTCACTGTCACCGCCGTAATCCCCACCATCGGAGGACTTGCCAGCAGGCGATCTCTGGCCCCTGGTTCCCGTCACCTCGTGTTTTGGGGGCTGCTTCGGGCGAGGTGGTGGGGAGCCTGTGTCTGTTCCGAGGTTGGTTTAGTTCTCCCGGGGGGGGGCAGGGGACGCAGCCCGTGACCGGGAACTCGGGGCTTTTCTTCCCTCTGCAGTCCTAGATCTCAGGTTCTCCTGTTCTCCGGTGTTGCAGCCGCGGAGGCGGCCTCTCCGATGCCTCCCGGTGAAGCCGCGGGGTCAGGACCCGGCGTGGCAGCAGAACCCCCCTCTGGACGTCGGCCACCCCAGGTCTCCACAGCCTGTTCCCTCCAGGGCCCTCCTCCCGTCCTTCTGGGAATTTAAGTAGCTTCAGTTCTAGTTAATGACGCACAGCGCCGGCCATTCACTGCCCGGCAGAGACCACCGTGTGCCTCTCAGACGCAGGCGGAGATGAACTAGAGGCAGCTGGTTGGGGGTGGGGCACGGTGTGGGGCATTTCAGGGGTTTCAAGGTCACGATGTCCTGAAAGACGGAGTCCTGAAGCCACACCTCTGGGGATGCGTGGGCGGGACATGGAAAGGGGGTGAGGTCACAGATATCGGGTGGGTGGTCCCAAGCTGGGTGGTGGGTGACATGTTCAGGGCAGAGCTGGGCCAATGGGAGGCCCACACAGTGAGAGAGGGTCACATCTAGGGGAGAGGCCAGAGGCAGGTGCTGCGCTCCAGTGGGCCATCTGGGAGGCCCCTGCGTGCACATGAGGCCGTGGCCTCTGGGGAGCTGCGGGCTGTCGGGGAGACACCAGGGAAGCTGGAGGCAGGGCAGGAGAGCTAGGGATGGGCCGGCTTTGGGTGTGGTGGAGCGAGGGGAGGAGGCCCTGAGGCTGAGGAGGCTACAGTGATGGGGACGGGCACCGGGGGAGCACTGGAGACAGCACTGGGCGGCAGCCTGGGGAAGTGCAAGGGTTGGGTCAGCTGCCCGTAGGTGGGGCCGGGTGGGCGGGGCCTCGAGATGCCCTGGCCCGGAGCAGAATGATAGAGGTGCCGGTTCCCAAACTTAACTTCTGTAGAATACGAACCTGAGGTTTGGATTCAGCTGGCCTGCGGGAACCTGGGCACCGAGGGACTCTGACGTGCAGCCATGCGGCCTGGGTTGGAAACCAGTGGTGTATGACAGAGCAGGGGACGAGTGTCCCCGAGACTCCTGCAGCCCAGAGGGTGCCCCACGTGCCAGGGTCTGGCAGCCCCGGAAGGCATTCGTCTGACACCGCCTGCCCTACCGCCCCAGGCGCTCTGCTGTCAGAAGTGCTCGCTGCCGGGATGTTTCGTGTCTTTCTGCTCGTTTGATTGGATTCGGTCAACTCTCGAACCCACAGAAGCTCACACAGTGGGGCTTGTTTTGCTGACTGAGACCCCACAGTTAGTATTTGAGTGGTAGCCGCCCCTGGAAAAGCGCCTGTCTCCTGCCCTCTGCCCTCGATCGGCCCTGTGTCCTCCGGTCGCACAGACCTGTCGGCCTGCCAGAGCAGGGTGCCCCCAGAGAAGCACCCCCACGGCTTCTGGGCTTGGGGCCCAGGACAGGGCACACAGCCAGGGAGGCTCGTCTCTGCGCCATGTGTCTGGGGCGTGACCCAGGAGAGGACATTTGGGAGGCGCCTGCAGTGGCGGTCACTCACGTGTCTGCCCGCTGGTGCGCCGCCCGGGAGCTGGACTGCACCAGGCTCACTGAGACTCCGGCCCACCCAACACCGCTCCCTGCGCAGGGGGCTCCTGTCAGCACAGTGGGCGGGCGTCCTGGGGGGGGGGGGGGACACAACCGGGGGAGCAGCGTTTCCTCCGTGCCCCGGCCCCCGGGGACGCACAGTGCCAGGGCCCCCCACCGACGGTCAGCACGGTCACTCTCTCACCTCGGGTCCAGCGCCACGTCGCCTCTGCCGCTCGGTGGAGGGTGGCCAGGCTCCGGAGCCCAGATCCTGCTGCGGTCGTTACGGGAACTTGGCCGCCACGAGTAAACCAACACGTGATGCGTCGGGTGAAGGGTGGTCCCGGTTATGCTGTCCTGATTTCCCCGAGGCGGGTGCTTGCCCCCACACGCAGTCACATTCCGGTGTCCATAGGATTCACTTCTTCCAGGCAGCACGATGAACCAGAACATCGCGCCGTTTGTAGAAGCGGTGCCGAGAGCCACCAAGTGCAGGGGGCGCTCGAGAGCAGGGGGTCTGTTTCCATGCGTTTCGTTCACTCTGACCGTCAGAGTAGAGGCGGTGAAATACAAAACAAGTTTTAATAATTTTATCCTGCGGGGGTGATGCGCAGAGGTTGGCGAAGGGCACGTGAAGCGTTCCACCAATTGGAAACACACAGGCGTGTTTAGTGCGGTCTCTCCGGTGCGTGCAGGATGAAGGCGGTGGCGTGAGGGCGTCTCGCTTCACGGGTGATGAAGGCATTTCGCCCCGCCGTGCCTTACTCTAATGAAGAAGGAATTCTCTCTTACCGGAACACTCCTTGTTAGGGTTTCGTTTCCACTCACTGCTCCGACACTGGGAAATGTTCCTTTTACTTCTGATTGTCTTCTGTAATGTCTTTTTGAATTATGAGCCAGGAAAAAAAATAAATAAAGATTCTCCTCCAATTGAAACTTCTGAAAACTGCTCAGAATCTCTGCGTCCGGGAAAGCGAGGCAGCGGCGCCGTGCGCGTGTCCGGACGTTGCTGTTCTGTCTCCGTTCCAGGGGCATTCTGCGCCCCCCAAGTCCAGACGGGGGTGGCCGGGTGTCGGGGAGGGTTCTGCTGGTGGCCCCAGGGACACCAGGCAGGCTGGCGCTGGGTAGGGGCAGGGCCGCAGAGCCAGGCCCCTGGGTTTGGAACCGAGCGCCACCCCTTCCTGGTGGTATCCCCGGCATGAGTTCCTCGCCCCCTCCTGCCTGAGGGCTCCGAGCTGGAAAGCGGGGTGACCTTGCTCTCTGCCGCGTGGGACGGCTGTCAGAGCGCAGTGAGCTCATCCATCTCGAGTGCGAAGGACAGAGCCTGCCCGACTCCCTTCTCGGGATCCGGTCCGCACGCGGCAGAACAGCCCCGGCGGGGGCCGCGAAGGACAGAGCCTGCCCGACTCCCTTCTCGGGATCCGGTCCGCACGCGGCAGAACAGCCCCGGCGGGGCCAGCCCCGCGCGGTGCGTCTGGAGGGTGCGTCGGGCCTCCTGAGAAAGGACACCCTGCACGACCCGCGCCGTCCCTGGCCACAGCGCGCTTTCAGATGTGCCCCGGGACTGGCAGAGATTGCCCACAGACCAGCACCGACAGTTGGAAGGAGGTTCTTGGACTCGCCCGGACCACCACACCCACTAGAATCCCCCTCCCCGTGGATGAGTGGGTGTAGGTGGCCCCAGGGGAGACGGGACACTCCGCTGTACTTTGGGCTGCACAAAAGCCATTTGCACCCCCCAAGTGCTTCGTGGCCGGGGGCACCCTCTGCTCGGGCTCTTCTCAGGCCCCTGACGCTCGGTCTCCTGCGCGACTCGCAGACCGCCCCACCCTGACCCCCGCCAGAGGCTGGCGAGCCCGTCTGGGTGCGGAGTCCCGGAAATCCGCCTGCCGCCACGGCCGCCACAAACACTTGGCGTGTCCCGGTAAAGCGGCCCCAAAGGTGGCCCTTAGAGGCCAAGAGAAACTAGTGTAGGGCACAGATTTTCATGGGGGTGGCCCGAGAATGCCCTCCACAAAGCCGCTACGTCTCAGGCTCCAGAGAACGCCTGCTCCCCGGTTGGAAACCCGCGGCATCTGGCATTCTTCCTCCGCCGCCATTGTCACCCGCTCCCCGAGCCGGTCGTGTTCCGGAGCGCGACCTGACTTTGCCTGCTGCGCGGCAATGGTCAGCAGGGAGTGTGCCGGGTCGGCCTCAAAGTCCCTCTAGTTTTTTCTGTAAAATAAAGGACATATTTCTCACGTTTACCAATGACGTTATCGATTTGGATATTCTGAGCATGTTGGCGCCCTCCCACCATTGCGCAGGAGGCGGACACCAGGCCTGCGGGCCGAGTCCAGCCCCCCTCCTTGTTTTCCCCGGCCCGGCACCTGGTTTCTACCCAGCGGCGGCGTCGAGCTCTCCCCTAGCGGTTAAGGAGCAGTTACATGTACACAGCCCTAGCGTTACGTTCCACCCTTTGAAGGCATCGGCGAGGCAGGTGTGCCCCCCCCCCCCCAGTGAACATGAGTGTGACACCCCTGCACTGTTGGCTTCTGGTGAGGAGAGGCCGGGGGTGCTGCTGAACACCTTCTGGTACGTGAGACGGCCCCACGGCCCCGAATTACTTGGCCAAAATGTCAGTAGCACCAAGAAACTTCGCAAACCACTTTTGACACGTTGGATCGGCCACAGCACCTTCTCCGTACGCTGCACGCATCTTTGTGTGTAAGTTGCGTTTTTACCTTTCTTGAAATAATAAAACATAATACTTTGAAACTGTTGCATTTCTTCCATCTTCAGTATTAAAATGGCTGCACAAAAGCTCACCCCTTTGATGTTTTTTAAGTGCACACAGATGCGACAGCTGTCACAACACAGTCTAACCGAACTGTTTCGAACGAAGTTAAAGACAACTAAGCGCCACCAGAGCCGTGGCACAGAAAAACCAAACAGAGCGTCTGGCCGACCGGACAGTTGACAGTGCGCACCTCGGACTCGGTGTTTGTGACTGAAGCTCCGTCCCGTGTCGTTTGGACGCGTTGATAGGACAGCAGTGTGAGCAGGGTCTTGCTCCCTTCTGTCCTGGAAGTTGACAAGTACACCCTCCTCATCCTCCTCCTCATCATCGCTAGCATTTACTATTCACTCTCTGCCCAACTGTGCATCACCTACCTTGTGTGCCCCATCTCACTTCACCCCAACTTGCCCCCCGTCTGTCGACGCGGGAGCGAGGGGCTCGGGAGGCAGAGGTGTGTTGGCCCCCGCGGCACACGGGTTTCTCGGGGGACAGCGCGTGGAACCGACTGGATTTTCACCGAAGCCAGAGTGAGAGCCAACATCTAGTACCATAGGAACACACCTGTGTCATTTTGAGTGTCATTTCCAAATCACGCCTTTCGTTTGCTTAAAGCCACACTGCCGGCGACCCCCCCACAGGGGGGGAAGAGGAAGACACCTACCGGAAGAAGAAGGGTACACGATGCATCCCGGGAGGGAGGCAGGTCCGCATGTGCTGCAGCTGTGCACTGTCGGGTGACAAACACCCTTGACGGGCCACGCCCAGAGAACCTGCCAGCCCTGCGGAGCCCCTCGGACGTCACCCACGCTTCCGTCCCGCCAAGGACCCCGCTCCTCCGGGTGCGGGCCACGCTCTCCCCGGCCGGGCCTCCTCTGTCTCCGTCGTGCCGGGCTCCCTCGTTCCCTCTCTGCCGCGCGTCTGCCTTGCCCACCGCCCAAAAATCCATTGTGCAAATTGATTCGGCGATCAGCCTTGATGAAAGGCCGGCGTTCCGCCGGCGCGGCTCCGTGCCGGCGTTATTAGCTGTCCCTGATTCCCTGGGTGCGCGGGCCGGGGCTGCCACCAGGCTTGGGGGTGTGGGGAGATTAACGGGGGGCTTCGCGGCCGTTTGTCACACAAATGGCAGTGCCGATACACCGAAAAGCGATCAGTCACTTCCCTCAAGATTGAAGCCTTTTATCAGTTGTGTCAGTTTCATTATTCAATAAACGATTAGCAGCGCCGTCGTCCTTTGTTCCCCAGAGCCACCAGCCGGCGCTGCTGCAGCCGGGCGGCCGCCCGCCCCTGCTCCTGCTCCTGCTCCTGCTCCCGCGCTGCAGGCAGGCGCCTCCGGTGCCCGGCCACCCAACCACCGGCGCACCGGCCGGTGCCACTCAGCAGGGGAGGGCGGGCGTCCCGTGGCATCTCCCAGTTGTTCCAGGTTGTTTCACTGTGACAGCTCCTCCCTGCTGCAGTTGAGAGACTGGTGGGCTTTGCTCTCCAGCTCCCTCTGGTCTTTCAGCTAATTCTGCTCTTCGTGCCTTTCTTATGCTTTAGTTACCATTGATCTTCAGTATTCTTCTGTTAGTTTCAGGTGTGCAGCATAGCATGGTGGCCGGACATTTACATAATTTACCGACTGACCCCCTCGTGAGCCTAGGCCCCCCCAGGCACCCTGCATGGTCGCCCCACTCCCTGTGCTGCGCTTCACAGCCCCGTGTGGTGTGACTCCCCGCGGTCTGCAGCCCTCCCTCCCTCTGCCTGCACCGCCCAACCCCCCAGCTCCCTCCCCTCGGGCAGCCCTCGGTCTGTTCTCTGTATCTGTGAGTCTTTCCCTTTCGTTCGTTTGTTCATTAGATTGCACATGTACGTGAAATCATATGGTACTTGCCCTTTTCTGTCTGGCTTATTTCACTTAGCATCATATCCTCTGGGTCCATCCACGCTGTCACAAATGGCAGGGTTTCCTTTTTATTGGCCAAGTAATATCCCATTGCATGCATGTACCCTGGTTTTTTCTCCACGTGCCTATTGATGGGCACTGGGTTGCTTCCATACGTTGGCGATTGTAAAGAATGCTGCAGTGAACACAAGAGAGTTTATCCAGAGAAACCAGAAGCACTGATTTGAAAGGCCCTGTGCCCTTTTAGCATCATAGCAATCACGTTGACGAGGGGCGTGGTGCTGCTCTCTCGTGCCCCGGCTCGGTGATGGCAGAGCAGGCGCTTGGCGGGGGGGGGGGGGGGGGCGCATGAAGCCCTTGACGGGAAGAAGGAAAGGGGACAGAGCCATCGCTCCAGGCTGCAGGACGCCGGGCCTGTCCAGGGGTCGTCTGCATGGACGGAAGCGAGCGTGCGCCGATACCAGGATGGACGGGAAGCAGTCATTGTAGAACGTTGTCGAATCGTGGTCACCCCAAGGGGCCTGCGGTCTAAGGAAACATTAGGAGCCCCTGAGAGAGATCTTTGCCAGTTTTGTTTAACTTTTTCACCCACGTGCAGTTTATAGTAGAATAGGATTCTGTCCCTCGCTAAAAGTAGGAGAAGAAACAATGTCACCGAGTTTAGTCACGTGTCATGGGGACCCTACACGCTTGTTCTAGCGGAGCTCAGCGTGGCCAGGGGTGGAGAGGACACGTGTGTGCACGTGTGTGAACGTGTGGGCAGTTGGACATGTACACTGCCTTCCATGAAGACCTTTTGAAGTAGGGCGGCTCTAGAGACCACCCTGAGCTGTGCCCCTGCCCCTGTCAGAAGCGCTCCCGCACGGGTTAGCCCTCCCGCACGGGCTAGCCCTCCACGCTTTCCCGCGCTGTCTCGTGGTCCCAGCCCCCGCGGCGCCTGCTCGCTCCCAGCACTTTGGGCGTGCGGCCGACCAGCAGGAGCCGGAAGAGGCTACGGCGCGAACACAGAGACGCTCGGGTGAAGCGCTCAGGTGGCGCTTTCGAGCGCTGGTTCACTCCCCGGTGTCTTCCGCGCCGCTGAGGCGCTGTCTCTGTGGCTCCGTTCGCCTCCCGTGGCCGGGGCCTCCGGCAGTCAGGGGAGGGCGCCGGCGCGTGCGGAGGCCCCGACTCGGTCCCTCTTGGGGCACCGTCTGCTGCCGCGCAGCTCCTGGCGGCTCCGGGATGGCAGTGACCCTCGCGTGCACACGAGGGACCACGGCACAGAGTCCTGCGTCCCTCTAAGGCCACCTGTGTGGGGTCAGGCGGGCGGCGTTGATGCCCGAGCACCGGCTCTTCCGACCACTGAGCTCACTCCCCTTGCACCAGGGACCGCCGGGAGGACGGCGTCGTGGGCACGCGCCAGGCTGGTCAAATTCGGTCACCAGCCCACCGGAACCCGGTTCCCAACTCCCTGCAGCCAAATAATTTTTAAAAAACCCAAACAATGCCTGTGTGACACAGACTCATTCCTGCCATGTCTGTTCGTGAAGGTCGCGGCGGAAACCCTCAGAAGCACCAGGCTGTGCACGCGGTGCGTCTGCGGAGCGAGTCGGTGCGATACTCCCTTTCCTCCCCCACCACGTACTTGGGGGTTCATCTGCACAAGGGGCTTTGGTTGGAGTGCAGCCGGTGGGCACCTGAGGTGCCCAAGGAAGTGTCTCCCCTGCGGCCAGTGTCTCCCGGGCGCCCCTGCCGTTGCCACCTCGTGTTTGTCCCTAACCTTCCCCTGGCCCTTCCCGTGGAAGGAGGGGCACTCACGTCGTCTCCGACTGCAGCCCCTGAGAGTCCCGAGGTCGTTCCCGAGTCCAGCGCTTCCCAGAGCCACTCAGTCCCCACAGACGCGTCTCTGAATGCCACCGAGCCAGCCCTGCGGGACTCGGTCACCTTTATTGAAAAGGTGATTTTTGTGCTGCTGATTAGAAGCTGAGATCTGAAGTCAACATGAGTGCACACACTGTTTTCTCAATGGATCAAAGCTCGTTTTGTAATCACTGAAAAGCTAATCCTGGGGGTTAGCCGGAAAATTGCTCAGACCCGGTGCATTTTGGTCCCTCTGCACTGGAATCCGCTACAGGGAAAACATAATTTCAGGGTCGGCGATTCCAAATGAAGTGCGAGGAGACAGCACGGTACCCCAAGGGGGCCGCCATGGGGGGTTCTCCCCTCTGCAGGGCGAGAGCCAGCAGGCGTGCCTGGAGCTCCCCTTCCCAAGCGTGAGTTGTCGGGTCAGCCAGAAAGTTGACTCGGTTTTTCCTGCACGATGGCCCTAGTAGCAGTTGGTCATCTTTAACTTCACTCAAAACAATTTTGTTGGATTGTATTGTGACAGCTGTCCTCTCAGAGTGCATTTTTTCAAAAATGTTAGTCAAAACAGGTAAACTTTTGTGCAGTCATCTTAATATAGAGGATAGAAGAACATGGGCAACATTTTCGTCACATTATGCTTGGTTACTTCAAGAGAGGCAGGAACACAGCTGAAACACGAGGAAAGGTGTGCGCGGTGCACGGAGAAGGCGCTGTGACAGATGGAACACGTCAGAGGCGGTTTGTGAAGTTGCGTGCGGGCGACTTCCCACCGGATGCTGTTCAGCAGGCGCAGCGAAGGGAGGAAGGACGTGTGTGCATGTGTGCACACATCTGTAAATACTTGTGTGACCGTCTCTACATGAGGTTAAACACAGTGTGGTATGTTGAACAGCGTAAGATCGGGAACGACTCAGTGTCTCAGTGAGGAACGGCCGGCACTGCAGTGGGCTGACCCCACGGGCCACCGTTCGAAGGGGCAGTTCTGGGAACCGGCCCCACGACACCTCGCGTCCCGAAGTGGTGCGGGCTCTGCCCCCTCGCACTTGCGCGTGTGACGATCACGTGTGCGTGTGGAGGAAAGCTGCAGAACCAACACGCGAGGCTGGTTAGATGGGCGGTGGGCTGCTCTTCATACTGAACCCACGTGAAATTACCTTGGCTTCTGCAACAGTGTTACAGTAGTCTCCGCCATGAACCAGTGAAATTACCTTGGCTTCTGCAACAGTGTTACAGTAGTCTCCCCCATGAACCACGTGAAATTACCTTGGCTTCTGCAACAGTGTTACAGTAGTCTCCGCCATGAACCAGTGAAATTACCTTGGCTTCTGCAACAGTGTTACAGTAGTCTCCGCCATGAACCAGTGAAATTACCTTGGCTTCTGCAACAGTGTTACAGTAGTCTCCCCCAAGTTCCGGCTTGAAGCTGGGTCGGGGCATTTAGGTTATTTTTAAAGAAAGGAGATATGTCATCATTTTGTTGTGTCCACTGTCACACCGCCCTTCCCGTCCCTCCCAGGTGACAGTGACCTCGTTTTTCCGTAGACAGCACCATGGAGCGTGCCAAAAAGCTGGGCCCTGAGCGCCGCAGCAGCCGTGCGGGGAGACGCCGTGCGCAACCGTGGGAAGCGGTGGCTGTTAAGCGCCCTCTCGCTCCCCACTCCGATCTGTGTACGTGGCTGCCTGAGCACTGGCCACGTGTGGCCGCTCGAGCCCCGGGTCAGAACATTCCCGGGAGGGTCCGGTCGAGTCCTTAAATGCCAAGGGTCGAAAATGCCTTTGGAAGGTGCCTTCCGAAGTCCTCTCAGATTCGGGTGGCCACGCGGGAGCGGCGTGAAGGACTGACCAGCCCTGAAGTACCCCGTTTCACCGGGGCTGGGGGGGGGAGACGTCGGCCCCAGGAAGGCAGATGAAACGCGGGGTCTGCCGCGGCTGCAGCCGGTGGTCCAGTGATCACAGCCCCTCAATTACAGCCCAGCCAGGGGCGCGGGCGGCGGCCGCCGCGGAGTAATTGTGCCTTTGATGAGCTGCTGTAACCGGCCGTCGCCTTTGAAATATGATAGTTCAACTTGAAGTTTTATTAAAAAACTATTTTTTTTCTGGGACCATTGAGAAAGATTTTGTGTTTAAAAAAAATCCTACAAAAGCTTGTAATGTATTCTGTTGAAGAAAATTGAGAAGGAAGAAGAGAAGAAAGGGAGGGGAGGACAGAGGCGAATGGTTCCCATTATCACCCACTTCTGTCTCGGGAGGCCCGGGTGGCCCCCGCGCCGCCCGGCCGGCCCCGGGGGAAACACACGGGAGCGGCCTCGCTCGGCCTTCCTCCTCCTCCTCCTCACGGGAGGATTGGACTTGCTCCGTTTCGCACCTGGGGGGCAGCTCGTGGTGGCTGGGGCACAGGTGAGGGCGTTCGCTGAGGAACGGGCCTGAAGAAGACGGACGACTCCGCACGGTGCCACACAGCCAGTGTCTGTCGCCACCCCTGTCGGCAGCCCACGGAACCAGGACGCCCAGGGAGCCCAGTGCCAACGTCCCGACGAGCCGCCCTGCGCCCTAAGCCACCGGCTCTCCCTTCCCAAAACGAACGGCGCCTCCCTGCAGACGAGGGGAGAAGGTCCGCCCCTCACTGACGAGCGTCCAGTCCGCACCTGAGAGCCAGCCGAGAGCTGAGAGCCCGCATTGCGGGTCCACCCCACCGAGAAGGGTGTGCCCCGCCCAGGTCACTCCCCGGTCCCCGCCAGGAGGTGCACGCTCTCGAGGTCGGAGCAGAATGCCCGGTTAGCTCCGGGAGCATGTGGACCCCCGCTCTGCGCCCAGCACGTCTCCAGGCCGACAGGAAACCCCGATCTCTGCCTAATGGGGACTTACGGCTCCAGGAGGTGCGGGTGTGCGCCCTGCGGAATGAATGGGGGGCGGTAAGGGTTTCGTTCTCAGGCGAAACGTTCTTAGAAGTGAGTGGCACACCCTCTCCACCCAGCCCTCTCCTCCGAGGCAAAAAACAGAAAAACAAAAACAAAAAAACCCTATTGGTTCTCCAAACTGCTTCTGGGAGCTGCAGAGCCTCCCCTTGTCAGCTTGGTCGGGGCTCCCCGGCAGCGTGGTTCATGCACCCTGGAGCGGCAGCGGGGCCCTCGGCTGGGGCTGGGGCAGGGGCACACAGCCTCATGGCTGCGTCATTTTCTTATCAGCCACCTGAGGCGTATTTCCCTAAGCAACAGAGGGCGCTGGCAGGAGGAGGCCGGCGGGCACGTGACGTGAGCCCGCGGTCTTCTGGTGCAGGCACGGAGGGGGTTTGGGACGGAGCCCTGCTGGCGTGGGCATGCCCGCCGACCGAGGGGCGTCTCCACTCCAGTTAGCGCTCGTCGGGGGTCTCCAGTGGTGGTCTGCTGTCCGTGTCTAGTCCTCGGGCACTGCCAGGCCGTAGGAAGAAAAAAATATGTATTTTGCTTAGAGAAACAACAGAAAGGTTCCTTTAAAATAAAATTTTAAGTCGTCCGTGAGCGTCGCGTGAACTCACATGAAAAGCTGTAGCTTCCACAAAATTGGGCGACGTGCGGTAATTGGGGGTCGTTAACGCTAAGTGATTCCAGCTCCTCCGACTTAGCACAAAGCCGTCATTTGCGCGGTTCTCCTTCCCTCCTTGGTCTCCTGTGCGGAGCCGGGGCTGTTAGTAATTACGGGGGGAGTGGATCGCACCGCACCTCGTCTGGCCAGCCCGGGGGCGTGGGGGTCCTCGTCAGTGGCTCCCAGGCACTGTGAAGGAGCCTCCGGTGAGTCAGAGCCCAGCCCAGCCCTGCCGCTTCCGTGCGTGGCTCAGGACGGGCAGCCCTTGAGACCGGAGGAGCTGGGTGGCGGCGCCCCGCCTGCCAGTCCGGGGGCCCAGTACCGGGAAATCGCCAGTCCTCGAACGTGGGCATCGGCAGGCCGCATTCAGCAAGGGGCCGCACCGCACAGTGTCTCAGGTTCATGTGCCAGTGTCCTTGTCCCCATTAGCGCTTTGGTGCCAGAGGTTCCTGGTCCCGTCCCTTCTCCTCTCTGCAGTCCGGAGCTGGCCGCCAACCCCTGCCATGGGCGCATGTGAGCGCAATCTTCGTTCCCAGGGTGAACCGGCAGCACCACCCCCGCTCCTCCGGGGCCACCGCAGGGGTCGTCTGGCAGTTCGGGGCCGGGTCTCCGTGCCACCTCTCCCTGCCCCCTCCAAAGTCCCGGCCCTTCTGACCTGCAGACGGCGCCCTCCAGCCAGGGCGGTGACGAGGTTCACGCCCTTCTGCGTGTGTGTGTCCACCGTCAGCTGTCCCCCAGGCCACCGCTCGCTGTGGCGTTCATGTAGCAGTCTTGTCTCTCACCGCGTGGGCTGGGCCTCCTCCGGCACCGTCACGGGAGAGTGTTGTCCTGCCCACGGCTTCCTGTGCCCGGCCCGCTGGCGTTCCTGCCGGCCCAGGCTGAGGCTCAGAGAGGGAGAGTTCCAGGGAACTTTTGAGGGCCTAAGTGAGGGGAGATGGGTCTCGCCGTCTGCACTCAGGCCGGCGGTCAGCTTGCACCGGGTCTGAGACAGTGCAGCGTGGGGTTTGTGTCCGTCGTGACCTGCACGTGCATTCGCAAACGTCTGGGACCGCGCAGAGCCAGGAGGCAGCCACAGCGGGCGCTGGGACTGGCGCCCTGGACCGGGGAGGCCGCCACTCACCGGGTCAGCGTCATGGTGGAGCAGAAAACACTCACACGGCGCTTGCACCCCGCTGCCTCTTTGTCCGGTAGCAGGTGCCATTCCAATGTTAAAATTACCGTTTCTGCACCCTGCTCGGCTGGCTCAGCCTCTTGGAGTGTGGGCCACACGCCAGACGGTTGGGGGTTCAACCCCTGGCACGGAAGCAGCTGTCGGTGTTGCTCACATCAGTGTTTCTCCCTCTCTCCCCCCTCCCCTCCCCCCGCCTTTCTCTCTAAAATCAACAAACATATCCTGGGGTGAGGACTTCTTAAAAAGAAAAAAAAGTAAAGTCCTGGTGAAAAATAAATAACAGTGTAAAAATCAAAATAAGTTAGCCTATGTTTACATGGAAGGAACTATATTCCTAAGATCTTTTTCCTAAAACACTGAATTTCTCAGCAAAAACAAAGATGAGCCAGAAAAATGTAGACTCTCAAGCCAGCCCACGCGCAGTGCGTGAGAAGCACGGCCTGCTGGGAAGGCCCGAGGTGTGGCCTGGGATCGGAGCACCAGCCCGTTTGCTGGGACCCCCTCCGCCTCCCCTCGAGGCGAACCCGGGCAGCCACGGGCCCTGAACCTGAGATGTTATCGATGGCCCTGCAGTTGTGCTTCCCTGTTGAAAAGCTCCCGCACACGTGGCCGTGGAGCAATCAATGGCCCCGGAGACAGATGCACAGACCGGGACCCCGGTTTCAGCCGGAAGACAGCCATCTGCTTGAGGAGCAAAAAAAGGCGTGACGCTTTACACGTTGAAATTGATTATTTCATCAATAGGTTAATGGAAAACCGGGCCGCGAGTTCACTTCCTGCCTAGACACCCACACGGTAAGCGGAGAGCAGAGTGTGAAAAATGGAAGGCATAAAGCAGGTGGGAAGGAGGTTTGCTGGCCCGAGCTCCCCCCTCGGAGGGCCAGGCCTCCCTTCTGCCTATTTATATGTAAATGTCCCACCGAGGTGAGTTCCAGGTGAGGGGTGCAGCTGCTCAACTCAGCGGCTGCGACTCTCTGAACTTGTGAGTTCCGGGCCGGCGAGCCAGAGCTTCAGCTACTGAAGTGACGGAGCACAGGGACTTCGGTCGTGAACGGGCCGGTCGTCCCTGAGAAGCCTGGCAGTGGTGCATGGAGCAGCTGTCTCTAAAAGAAGCACTTGAAAGGGATTCGATTAGTTCCCAGACTCGAAGGCCTGACGTCTGTACTGGAGGGTACCCGAAGCCCCCTCTCCCAGGGGTGCTGTTTCCGGGGACGGGTACCTTATAAAGACCCGGAGGATGCAGAGATGAGGGACACCTCTCTGCCCCTAGAAAGTGAAACTTAGACCCAACGCTGCAGAGGGGCCTCCGTCACCAGACTTCAGTGCCTGCTGGTTCACAGGTTACATTTCTTCTTCTTTGTTGCTTTCAAGCTACAAAGTAACTCTCAGGTGTTTAGTAAAAGCTTAACCTTTTAAATGAGGGGAGGAGGAAGTGACAGCTAGCTGCTCTTCTCATCATCATATAAAGTTCGGCCCCTGAATATGCAGCGCTGTGCTGTTGCAGAATTGCATTCGCTTCCTTAAACGTCCGTGTTCCGTGCGTGCATTTCACGTTGTCACTCCAAGGAAAGGCGGTGTGCCCCTAGTGCTCGCCATTCACGCCGGCGGCGGAACTGCTCACAGAGACCCGGCCCTCACCCTGGGTCTTCGAACTTGGGGCCCCAGAGCGCACCCACACACTTCGAGGTTGAGTGTCCGGCCTCGAAGCCCCCAGCAGGCAGGCCCAGCCAGCGCGTCCTGCGTCAGGAGTGGGCTGGCGTCAGTCCTGACCACTGGCCACCGCAGGCCGTGTTGCCGTGCCATGAGCTCCAGATGCCCCTGTGGAAATGCAGGCACCTGCCCTCCCCCCGGCCCCAGGTGAGCACCCCTTGCCTGCACTGGGTGCAGGGTCGTCCAAAAAGAGCCCAGTGGGAGGTCTGACTGGTTTCTGTTCCTGGCCGTGGGAGTGGAGAGAGACCGGTAGTCTGGTTAGGGTCCTGCACCGACCGTGCGCCCTGAGTCCAGGGTGGTGGGGCCGATGAATCGTGTCAGGGCATGGGGACGGGCTCTGCCCGTGTTGGGTTGCTTCTGCATTTGACGTCCGAACCCAGGGGTCCTCTGCTGGTAACTTAGTGTTTGGTTTTTCTTTCTGACGCTTTCCTCAGCGAACTGAGTGCTGAGGGGGGTTGCCTGTGTGGTCTTTGGGGTCCTCAGGGCCCCACCCAGAGCCTCCTACAGCCCTGGAGGGGCTGCCGCCCTTCACCAGCCGCCAGGTGGTAGCAGACTTGTGCCGCTGTGGGTTACTGTGCAGGCCCAGCGGCGCAGAGGGGCAGACGATCTCCGTCTGGCGGGAGCTCGGGGTGGGAAGACCTCCACTCCGCCACACACCGGGGGCTGCCCATCTCCGGGGTCTCTTGCTCTATCCTGCTGGCACCGTAGCTCCTTCAAAAGATGCCACCAGCCCCCAAGGAAAAGGCCAGCTTTGCATTGTTGGGCGTAGCCACGAGGAAAACCCAGCAGGGGAAAACCCACCGGTGGGTGCGTGGGCTTCTTTGCCAGGCGTCTGCTTGATCTGGGGCAAAGCTAACCGGGCGCACCTCCACCCTGCCCCAGTCGCCCTGCCCCAGGTCCCCCAGCCGTCGGCGGGCGGGGGGGTGGGGGGAGCAGGGCCCGGCGGGGACCCACCAGCGCCCACTGCCTCTCGGGAGCTGATGGAGGTGACATCGAGTGCTACTTTGACATTTCTTTTCTCCCCTTTTCATTTGATTTCTTCTCCTTTTTGTTTTCTCTCTTTCCCCCTCTCCCCTTTCTGCTCTCGGGATGCAGCCAAACGCAAAGCATGGAAACTAAACCGTGTTGGTAGCCTGCGAAATATATACAGCAGCAGCAGCACCAACACCGAAGGTAACGCCGCCGCCCCTCCTCCGCGGCCCGCCGGCGCCCCGCCCCCAGGGCCTGCCGGCGCCCCCCCGCCGCGCAGCTGCGGAAGTGCAGCCCCCACACCGCATGCACCGTGTCGTGTTGGCACATTCGTCCCTGTGGCCCCTCCATCTTTCTGTGTGTGTGTTCCAGTTTACCATTCGTGTTCCTTTCAGCTTACTTAAATTTTGACCTTTCCCTCCAGTCGTAGACTAGTGATGTTTAAATTACTGCAGAAACCTATTTTCTCCTTTTTTTTTCCTTTTGCTTTATACATGTGGGCACTCAATGTAATATTTCCCAAGTTATTACAGTTTTTAAAAGTGTTAGTATCAGGTGTAATGATCTGTAGCCAAATACAATAGTGTGCCGTGACATTTAAGTAACAGTCTTAATTTGTTTTGCGGACGCATTCTCCATAATGCTCCGCGCAGCTCCGATCCAGAGGCGGCCGGCCCGGGTCATTTGCATGGGCTGCTCTTGCTTGTAAATTCCGTGTACTGTTGTGTTTCTAAAGGTCGTCTGGTGCCAAAGTTCACAAATTGACTCGCGCTGCCTCTTTGCGGCGAAGACAGCCGTCACTGCTTTTGTATAATGGCAGATTGAATTTTCCCCCACCTTCATTTGAACAACACAATTATAAATTGCCTTTTTTTTTTCTGATTACAAATGTCAAGGGTCAGGATTATTTCAATGCCAGGCAGCGGGGAGAGGCGCGCCACCGCCGCCCGAGCCCGGCGGAGGAGGCGGGCGCCCGGCGCGCCATGCAAAACAGGCCGCGCGCCGGCAGTCGCGGAGTAATAGGGGGGGCGTCTCGTTTTTTCACTTAAGTGCCGAATGGGTCAAGTACCAGCAGGCTCGCGCCCTAACACTAATTGACTTATTTGGGGATGATTATAACTGTAATATTTTCCTTAATGTCACCGTTTTCTGGGCTGTTGATTTTAGCGATTGCCGAACGGTGGCATTAAATCTCTTGTAAATTTTAAATCGCACGGTGTTTCTGTAAACAAGTCCGTCTCCTCGCATCCCGGCCATTAACCTTCGCTGATTTATGTCGCCGCCCTCCTCTCCTTCCTTCCCCGACGACTCCGGTCTCGCCGCGCAGCGCCCTGCCCTCGGTGGCCTGAAAAACAGAAGTACGTTTCCCTGCTGCCTTGTTAAAGACCAGTATTTTCATCGTGAGTTTTTTTCTGTTCCTCAAGGGGAGGTCGTCTTCTGCTAAGGTGACGTGGAGCTCAGCCCTCGTGGTATCCTCCCGCAGGGCACTCCCTCACGGAAGACACCGTGAGCGACAGAAGGGATAGAATTTCAGAACCAGTCCCATTCAGCGTCGTTTTTGCTGCGTTTTCAAGGCTATTGACTCATTCACTCTCTTTTCATGTTGGTTTTTCAGCTTCAGGTGCATATCATTTCACTGTGTTCAAATCAGATGTGTTTCCTTCTGTACGTGTGGGCATGTATCGCAACACACCTGGTCACCGACTTCCGGCCTAGACACCTGAGCCGTGGCACGCAGTCCCCCACGGGGCTGCACGTGGAGGGCGGGGGGGGGGGGTGCAACATCCCCCCCCCCCCCCCCCCCGAGACGTGCAGACAGGGCTACCCGGGACGCTGGGGGGCCGGAGCTCGCCCCAGGCTCCACATGTGCAGAAGTGGGGCCTTCGCAGCCTCCACCGGTCAGGTAGCCCGCCACACCCGCCCTGCCGGGCACCCCAGGCCGGGAGGGACCGTGACGCAAGCCGCCCCAGAAACCTGCAAACTCGGGGCTGCTCAGTCGATTGCCAACAGCTACCAAAGGCGGCCCTGGGGACAGCGGACTGAGGGACGACCCGGAAGCCGGTTCCCCCTCACCTCTTCCTTCGTGTCTGTCCAGGGCTCAATCGCTTTGCGCACCTCCAGCTGTGAGCGACACGCCCCTCTCCACTCACTCCGGGTCTCCGTTAAGATTGACGTCTGCAGGCGCACAATGTCATCTCCCACGGCTTTTAGTAGCTGGTCGCTGAAGCCGTGCGCTCACGCAGGTGCCCAGAATGCCTCCCCATCGCCCGCCTTTGGACGGGCGTCGCCCCACGGCATCCTGTCTGTCTGTGAAGGACTGTTTACGGAAACTCGCGTCCTGAGCTGCCAACTCCTGTCGGGGCCGAGGCCTCGAGTGGCGCGCTGCATGGGCCGCCCCCGATGGAGCAGCTTTGAAGCGGTCCACGAAGTGCCCACCAAACACCGAGACGCAGCTGGGAGAGGGGCAGAACTCGAGTTTCCCGGCATGAGGGGCGGGCACCCGCTGCCAGCCAGGCCCTGCCCCTCACCACTGGTCATCGGCGCAGCGGGGGGGTGGGGACATCTGCATCCCCTGCTCGGACACCACGGGACGGGCCCGGGGCCTCAGGTTGATGCGGACGGGCAGGACCGAGATTGGAGCCGGAGCTCCGGCCCCAAGCCCTTCCCCGCCGGCGCCCACGCCACCCCGGGCCCTGGACTGCGTCCTCGTCGGGTCTCCACGGCGCCCAGCCCGGCCGGCGCGGTGTGACAATGGGAACCTGGGGCTGCAACGCGTCGGGCGGTTTCCCGCAGGACAAGCAGCAGCACGTTCCGGAGAACAGACGTGTGTGCGGGTCTCTGGGCTCCGGGGCGGGCCCCGGTCCTCGGAGTGGCTGTCGGGAGCGGAGGGGGACAGATGGAACCAGACTGAATGGAGAAACACACCTGCAAGCCCAGAAAACAGGCAAAAATACATCCTCTTTCGCTTTTTTCTGTCCACTCGGGCTAATTGTCTCTGATACCAAGGCAGAGACATTACGTATAATATTGCTCTAATTTTTAAATCTTTGTTACTTGATAAGAGTTCAACTCCTTCCCAAGGTGGGTGGACTCTTAAGTTCCTCCAGCAAGATCAAGCCTCCGTGTGTCCGTCTCCAGGGCCTGTGGGGCGGGATTCCCGGGTCCGCACCTGCCTCCCACCCCCAGGGGAAGCCGTCTTGGCCTGGGTGCTGGGAGACCGAGGGAGGCCCAGGTCCCTGGTGAACACGCCTCCGAGGAAGAGCCGAGAGAACTGAGCCGAAGGGCGACGTTGTGCAGGAGGAGCCGGGGCGGGGAGCCCACCCCCACCCCCACCCCCACCCCGAGAGACTGCAGGGTCGCACAGCACCCAGGGGCCTGTCCTCAGGCCACACCGTTCCCTCACAGCTGCCGACGGGCCGGGGATCGTGGCTGTGTGCGTGGGCTGAGCAGGTGGACTCCCTGCTGTTACAGAAGCAGCGCGTCAGCGGGGAAGAGAGGGCACCCTCGGGAACAAGGGGCGTCTCGGGCGTCAGCCGCCCACACTGGGTCGGATGGGCCGCCAGACGCTGTAGAGGACGGAGGTGAGGCCGGCCCGAAGTCCCCATCCGGGCCGTCCAAGAAGACCCTTCCTGTGGCTCCAGAACTTGCCCCGGAGACCGGCCTGGGACGCCTCTGTTCTAGGTGCTTCCCCCCCGCCACGGAGGTGGACCGGGGTCCCTGGGCACTGCGGTTCCCCGCGGGCCCTGCCGTGGAGGAGCGAGTCTTCTAGAGAAAGCACACGGTGGGCCCGGGGAGGCTCTGTGGACAAGACTCGGCAGGAGGACGGTTTCCTGGCTTCCTGTCCTGCAGGTCCCTGGGCACCTCTGAGGGAAGTCGTCACCCATCTCCACATCTTACAGAAGGAGAGGCCCAGGCAGGGAGGAGGGTGGTCAGGAGCCCCTGAAGAGCACATGGAGACCAGGCTGGGCTCCAGGGTCAGCGCCGCCACCAGACCCTGGCCGTGGGCAGTCTCGAGCAGGGGGCCCACGTAGGCTGGAGCGGGGCCCCGATGCCCAGCAGACAGCAGTCCCGGCCCCAAGGGCGTGGCCAGTGGAGCTGTTCTTCCGAAGGGCCCCCCCCCCTCCAGTTTGTGTGTGAACCCAGCCCCTCCCCCGATGGCCCAGTGGCCGGCCCAGGGACCCCACCCCCACTGCCCTCCACACTCAGACGAGGCTCCCCTTCACTCACCCGTCTCCTCCTCCCCGTCAAACGGTGGTTCTCAATCAGAAATGCAGCAAACCCTGCATGTGTGAGTGGTGGTGTGGACCGTGGTTTGCGCCCAGGCGGCCTTGGTCCACCCCTCACACCCCCACCTCTTCGCCTTAGGCCGGCCACTGAATGTGCACCCTGTGCCTCAGTTTCCCCACCTGTACACTGGGGACATGCCCCCTGCTGTGGGGATGGCCAGACTGGAGTAAATACCCAGAGGCATGCAGCGCAGCGCCCCCTGCCTGCCACCGGTGGTACCTGCCTCGCGTCTAGAGGGCCACGCACGTTCCTGCCATTCGAACCCTCGAGGGTCACTCGCAGAGCAGGGAGCAGGGAGGTCCCCCAGGGAGTGTCCGTCCCAAGGTGCCGGGGGTTTGCAGCCGAGCCGCTTTCCCCCAGGCCGTGGCTCTCTCTGCACCCCGACGGGCCGCTCTGCAGGTCTCGCGGTCACCAGGTCTCAAGGTCACCACGTCTCGTCTCCCCCACTCGGGGCTCTTCCCCCAGACAGGAGACAGCGACACCTGCCCCGAAGCGTAACTGAAGAGGCTGGGCGAGGCCTGCAAAGCCCCCTCCACAGAGCCGGGCCCGTGCATCAGGCTCTACGGCGTCCTTGTTAGATTGTTAGAGACTCAAGTGACGCAGAAGCAGCTCTGAGAGCACACCTGGGGCCGTGCTCCAGCCCCGTGGGACAGGTCCAAGTCAGGCAGGGTCAACGAGGGGGCCCCGGCCCGTGGGAACGACACTCACTGACGTCAGTGCAGACCTGGGAACCTTTTCACGTGAAGTGTCTCCAGCACCGACTCGGGGGGGAGAGAAGGAAGATCGCCAGGTCCTCCCAGCCCCCAGCTCTCCAGAGGACAACGCTGATTCACCCAAGCACTGCGCAGGGAGCCCCGGGTGGCTGCATCTCCCGATGCCCACGCTGGGCTCCGAGCAGAGGAAGGAGCCCTGGGCTGGCCCCACGGGGCCGAGCCCCCGGCTGACTCTGACAAGTGACGGCTGGGAGTGAGGGTGAGTGACAGCAGCAGGGCACCGCCCAGTGGCTGCGTGGATTAGAAGGATGCCTCTAGCTTCTCTCTCTAAACACAGAGCTCGGACCACAGGCGAGTGCCAGGAAAGTGTGGACACGCCCATCTTCCACATCCTGAGACGTTTTCAGCTTTGGATCCGATGATTTCTTGTTTCAGGAGCTGCTTCTAGATGCTCCCCTCGATTTAAGAAGCGCATGGCACCCCACAGCTCCGGGAGGCAGTCTAGTGGGCTGGGGTTGCCGGCCGCCCGGGGCTCACACGGCCGTCCCAGCCCTTGCCGGCATGTCCGGAAGACACAAACCGCCTTCGTGTTGGGGAGAACCTGCCTGCCTGCGACCACACTGGGCAGCGGGCGTTCCTGACTCTGTGCCACCCCACCAGGGACCGGCTCCTGCACCGCACGGCCCTGCCCGTGCGCTGGACTGAGCGCAGCGCACCGCCCGCGGGATGCTGGGCCGGGCAGAGACGAACACGGAGTTCACGGCCCGCAGAGGTGCTCGCCCGAGGACCAGGCAGACACGGTTTTCTCTCTTCGTCCAAAATAAGCAACTTTCTCGAGGGGGAGGGGCTGCACTGAGGTGGTGCTTCTGCACGGTCTCGATCCGCATTCTTCCAGTTCCCCTTTTACTGCAGAAATTGAAGAAAAGTTGAAAATATTTTATTTTCTATTACCGTGGGTCTTGGCTGAAACCTTAAATGTGTGTGGCTTTCATCAGAACTGAGGAAACTATCTAAACCACCCTCCTCTGCAGCGTGCGCGCCAACCGCAGAAACCTGGAGCGTGTGCCCAACGCAGGGCTCAGACGGTTAGCAGGAGAGCCCGGGCTGCAGGCTCACTTCCTGTCCCCTGGGTGGGGGCGGGGAGGGGCCGAGATTGGTGCAGACCTAGCGGATACATTGCGTCTCGGCTTCCAGCCTGCAAATTGGCAGTGCTTCCCTGGAGGCTTGGGGTGAGAAGGATCCTGAGGCTGCACCGGGCTCCCCGGGACTGGCTGTGAACGAACGTCTTCCCGTCGGAGAGAGGGAGAGCCGGCACGCCCTGGTCATCCCAGGCCGGCTGGGGCTTCCCTCGCAGGTGCGCTGACCGCATGAGGGTGGGATTCGGGGCCCCAGGTAGGAGAGGCAGGTGTGTGCAGTTAAGGGGCACCCAGAGCGGGCACCCAGGATCTGAAGGACAGCAACATGGGGATTCGGGGGAGGCTGGGAGACACCACTGGCAACGCTGACGTGTTAATGAGGGAAAACAGCGTGGCCTGGGGTTTGCGCTGCCTCTCACACGTGCGTGGGGGCGCTGTCGAGTCCCCAAGACAGATGCCCTCATTGCGCAACAGGGGAGGTCCACAGCGGAGAGGGGGGGCTACTTCCTGCAGGCCTCGGCTCCTTCGCCAGGAGGTCGTCTTCACAGTGACCGTGTGGAAGCCAACTCGGGGTCCTGTGCGTCACCTCCGCAAGTGGACACGTCCACCGCCCTGCTGAGCATGGTCACATCTGCCCAGTTTTCCGATGGCACATTTTCATCATGTGTTCGACCTCAGATACGTCGGGGGGTCTGGGCTCAGCCTCCGCCTCGGGTCCACGAGGGCCGTGTTCGGCGGTCTCTGCAGACGTGGCGAGTCCTCGGTTCCGGAGAGGAAGGCTCCTGCGCCGTCGCTGGGTGTGCCGCTGGGCGCTTCTCGCAGACATCTGTGAGCCGCCCGCCCGCCCACCCACCCCAGCGGGGAACGGGGGTCTGGTGCCTTGAGACCTCGGCAGAAGCGCCAGGTGGTCCTCCTCTTCCCCGGACCACCCCGAGGACCGCCGGATGCGCCCGTCCGTCCCGTCTCCACGTCCGCCCGCTCCCCCAAAATGCGCCCTCGGCCGCCACCGCCTGCTGGAGACAACTTCCGCCCGTGAAGCAGTTGCAGCTGCTTTGAGCCCTTTAACCCTTTGCTGGGATCCCGCGAAAATAATTGATGACTGATTGGCCCATTAACCTTTAAAAAAAAAAAAGTTTGACAGCCCGGACTTGCGTAATGAGGAAGGCTTCCTCCTGAAACCCGTCTGACGGCGGAGTCACCGGCCCCTGCGGAGGCGAAATGAGCCCCGCGGGGCCTCGTCTGCATAGAAACTGGACGCAATTAGTGTGATATCCGGGACTATTAACGTCGTTGGGGATAATTGGGAAGGCTGGTTTCGACAAGTTCATGGTGCTAAAATACTGTTATGGTGGACCTGGCCACGGCCGACCATGACACGCGGGAGACGGTTCACGTCCCGGGAGCCCAGTCACAGAACTCCACGGCCCAGCGGGCCCTGGAGGGTCACGCGGGGAACCAGAGCACGCCCCTTCCTTCGCGGCCGTGGCCTTGCCGGGACTTTCAGGCCGCGCTGTCGGGGCCCCAGGGCTGGAATTCTGTGGACTGAGAGTGTCTCTCCGCCTAAGAAACACCCCTCCCCTGTATCTGTAACGCTTAGATGCGAGTCCGCTGTCCTGGGTCCGGTGCGTCGGCTCGGTTCCTGCCCACATGGGCAGGCGTGTTTGGAGCGGCTGCCTTCCTAGGGCTCGCCGGGAGCCCTGGGGCTCGGCAGCCCCAGGCCCCCGCAGCCCTGCTCCTTCGGGGTCGCTGGATGCTGGACTCGGGGTTCCCTCTGGCACCCGACCGCGGTTCCATCTGTTGAGCCGCCCAAGCGTCCGCGCCTTGTGGTCGCCTTCCCTTTCGGAGACGCTCGGCCCCTCATTCTCACAGCTCTGGTTTCTTGACTCATGGGTGTGGTTTGGGTGGGGAGAGAGCGTGGGCTTGGGGCTCAGCTGTTATGCCTTATGTGGTTCTAGCAAGGCAATGAAAAGCCCACTTTGTAGGGGAGGCCCCGCCCCGCCATGTCCTGTGCATTGTGTTGCCGGGCAACCTGAGGCAGGTGCAGGCCGGGGGTGCTGGTGAGCAGCACGGGCCGGGCAGACGGCGGTGGGAAGACGGAAGCGTCTGGGGGATTTTGGAGTGTTATGACCCGAACCAGCACCGCAGCCAGGAGCGGGAGCCCGTGAGGACCGCCGCCGGTCTGGTTTGCGAGTGTTAATTTGACATGAGGACCGAGTATCCGAGGACTGTCTCTGTGCATGTTTCAGATCCCCGAACGATGGGATGGGGGTGTCAGGCACGCAGATGCGAGGGCGGTCCTCGGGTGTCAGACGTGGTTCCAAGGCCAGGAAGACCACTCGAGCTGCGCAGGGGGAGCAGGCGGCGGGCAGGCTGCAGGGGTGCTGAGTGAGCGTCCTTGTCTGGAGGTCAAGGGCTCCTGGTGAGGGGGGTCCGGAGAGCCCTAGAGCAGCAGGGAGCCCGGCAGAGGTCAGGGGTCACGTGGGGCGAGGGTGCCGGGCAGCCGAGAGCGCGGGGCCCGTGCAGACACGAGTGAGCTGTGCGGCGGCGTGCAGGCAGCTGAGAGGGTAATGAGCTGCGGCCGTGGGCACCTGGGCGGGTCGGCAGGTCATCACCGTCACTAATAACAACTGCTCACCAGGTGATGCGGCAGCGACCTCACGGCCCAGTGACTGGAAGCTTGGAACCAAATGAGCTGTGGGCCTGCGAGCCCAGCTGGGGGGGGGCTTCCGGTGGTTATTTGTGGCGGTTACGCTGCATCCGTGTGCCGCCACCGCTTGTTTCTATGGCAGGGACGGGGTCGTGAGGACAGAGGGCAGGCGCTGACAGTTACGGGGTGGCCCCTCGGCCGCCTGAGTTAGCTGGAGTCGGTTAGTCAGGGGGGATGCTACAGGATGTGTGACCTCTCCCCGTGGTGGGGATGAGGAAGGGGTCTGGAGGGCCCCGGAGCTTGCTCAAAGAGCTCGGCGGGGCACCCGACCCAGCAGGATTTGAGGCAAGTCCACTCCTCCTCCTGGTCCAGACTGTGGCCTTCACGTCTCCTGGGACTCACCCTCTCCGAGTCTGGGTGCAATGGGATTAAAGCCCTCCCGGAACCCCAGGCACGCCCTCTGCGGCGGTGCACCAGGGCTCACATGCAATGAGAGCTTCACTCTGAGATCGGCGGCTCTGACTTGGTGTGCATCCCACAGACACGGGGCCATCAATAGTCCGTTAGCGCTGGGACTCTCCCGCGTCACCTCGCCTGCGCCCAGCACGGAGCCGCCAACGTCTCACGCTGCTTTTCCTTTTCCTCGTCCCCCAGGCGGGGACGGAAGCCTGGCTGCACCATGCTGGCTGCGGGAACCAGACCGTGAGTGCTCGGGGGTCTGTGGATTCGGCTCCGAGCTCCGGGCCGCCAGCCCCATGCAGCCGGCCATGATGGAGCCCAAGGCCGCTCCTCCAATGGACGCCTTGTGGAGGGGCCGCCGTCGCGCCAAAGCCAGACTGTCACCCCCACCCCACTCTGTGTTTCAGAGCAAGAGGAAAACTTCGAGTTCATCATCGTGTCCCTCACTGGCCAGACGTGGCACTTCGAAGCCACCACGTACGAAGAGAGAGACGCGTGGGTGCAAGCCATCGAGAGCCAGATCCTGGCCAGCCTCCAGTCGTGCGAGAGCAGCAAGAATAAGGTGAGGCCCGCGGCAAGCTGCTGGCCGTGGACGGGGCGTGGGGGCCTAGTGACGGCCCGGGAGGGCGGAGCATCACGGGGCACGGTGACCCGCCAGGCCCCGGCGCACGTTCTGAGCAGGAGGCTGGCGGGGGGCCATGAGACCCACTGTGTGGGCCTCGCACACACACCCCAGGCCCCTCCCCCTGCCCGGTCACGATCCTCAGGCAGAGCGCCCTGGTGCGGTCTTCACTCTCTCGGCTCCCCCCGGGCCTGAAGCACCACCCTTTTTGTCGTGAGCGGTGGACTCTGGTCACGCGTGCGCCCACACTCAGGAGAGAGAGGTGCCCTGTGCCATCCTGCCGAATGCACAGGACTCAGAGCCACGTCAGGTTAGAAACCGACTCTTGGCACAGGTGTGAACAAAAGCACCACCCGCACGCATGTGGTGTGCAAGGGGTTGGGGGTGACACGGTGTTCGCTTTCCACACTCTGCCAGCAAGTCTTGTTGTGCCTTGTTCAGCACTGAGAGCCCGCTGCTTAGCACTGCCCGGCCGGGGACACAGCGGCTTTCGGCTGCGTCAGAAAATGCCCAGCGTACAGTCCCTATACAAACGTCGTTTTTCCCGTTTTCTCTTTCCCATCAGGGATTCCTTCAAATCCGTTATTTTAATGCTTAGATGTTTTTGGCCCCATTTCTGGAACATGTTAGGGTCTTGGAGAGCGTTTTCAAACTAGAGTCAACTCAAAACTAGAGAAAGAATGTTGCCCACCAACCCAGTTTCATTTGTAACAATTTAAAGAAATTCCTGCCCGTGATTTATGTTCAGCTTTGTCATTAAGAAGGGAGCCTGTCTCTCAGAAAGATGGAGTATCTTATTTTATTACCCTCTTTAACCAGGGTAAACCAGGCCGCAGTCATTATTATTATAATGTAATTTGCTTCTCTTTTTAAAAGCGGTTTTACACCCAAGGTGGGCAGAAGCGCTGCCTTTCATTTCCGAGCGCCTCGGCCGCACGAATCCCGCAGCCGCAGCGTGGCTCCCGGAGCTCCCGGCCCCTCGCCCGTGGGGAGCCTCCGCGGCGTCACCCGCCGCCGCCCGTGCAGATGTAGCTGCGGAGCAGGGGCGGGCAGGGCGGTGCTGCCGAGCAGGCAAACACACCTCCAGACCTGCGGTAAAATCGCGGTGGCCCGGGTCAGACTGCAGCCAGGCCACGTCACCGGATTCAGAAGGATCTGGAAGCGTGTCGGCCTTTTCCCTCTCACGCCTCGCCAGGCTCTTTCACTGCCCGTGAAACTCGCGGCCTCACCCTTGGGTCCGACGCACACACCAGCTTTCAGACGCCGCCCCTTTGGGCCTGCGAGTCGGGTCGCTGTCCTGGGCGGACGCACCGGGCACTGAGGGAGCGGGCTCCCCCCAGCCCCCCCCGGGGTGTGGCCGCACAGGTGTGAGGGTGTGTGCAAGGAAGTAACACCCACGAGGAATGAATAGCTCGAGGCCAAAATACTGACTAGGTGAGGACGAGCTACCAGGCACACGAGCTGCAAGGCACGTGAGCTGCCTGCGGATGATCCGGTTGGCAGCAGGGTGGGCACACGCATCCACCCGTACGCTGCCCCGATGACACCGGTGGACAGGGACGGCCGGACACATCCCTGCACATGCGCACACACACACCCACTCCAGGGGCCAGTGGAAACCGTCAAACCCACTTTGAATACTTGGGTATCTAACCGAAGGGCGTGAAACCCCAACCATGCGTTACAAATTATATCAGTAGTAGTATGCAATAAAGCATTTCACATCAAACAGTTAACATGACATAGTTCAGTTTATGAAGAATTCTTAACAAAAATCAAGCTTATTCTACATGGCCTCTGAAATCTATTTGGTTTCACCCATTATATTAAATGCATGCCGGGTCAGCCTTAAAAATGGTACGTACCCTTTTCCCTCACACCTCAACCACCAGGAGTTTCTCCCGAGTGTTAACACCCCTGGGCTCGTGCGGAGCTCCAGCACTGGGTACAATGGAGGAAAATCGGAACATGTAAATAAGGCATCGGCAGTGGAATATTGTGCAGCGGTTAAAACAAAGATGCCGGAGAAAACAGGATGGCAGCAAGAGACCACATCTTACTAAGCTAAAAGGCGGGATTCAAAGCAACATACAGTTCACTGCCTTCTTAAGACTTACTTCCGTGCGTATAGATATGTTTAGAGAAAGGCTGCAAGGACAGTTACCAAAAGGTTAACAAAAAGAAACTTCACGGTGATGATTACATCCTAGTTTGTAGCTTATCAAGTTCCTTCCCTCCTCCTGTAAGTTCTGAACTTGCTCAGACACCCAAGTGTGAGTGCTCGCATCGCCACGGCCGGCCGCACTCACCCTGCCCCGCCTCGCGCCCGCCAGGGACGTCGTTGTTACGGCAACTGAGAACGTCTCCAACAGCATCACCAAGCGTGCGGTGGGCGTGGTCTCCTGGCTGGGACGGTGACGTGTGCCTTCAGGGCAACAGCGAAGCCTTGCCCTTCGCTTATCGGCAGAAAACCCGTTTCTCCTCTACTCTTCACGCCGGGTAGACGGGTAGATGCACACAGTAGAAATGCTATAACCGGTGGCGTCGCCCAGGCGGCGGTGTGGCCCTGGTCGTTCAGGCGGGACCCGGGCAGAGCGGTTCTCACCCGGTGAAGCGAACACGGGGCGCCCCCCTACGGTGCATCCCGGTCGGTTACACTTCATCCTGCGGACCGCGAAGAGGGCGAGGGTTTGGAACCCTTTCCCCGCAGCCGGTTCACTTCGGCCCTGGTGTTGCGAGGGGCCGCGTGGGTTTCCCCGGGGTTCTCATCGCTGGCGTCTGTGTGTCTCCCCCACGTCCAGTCCCGGCTGACGAGCCAGAGCGAGGCCATGGCCCTGCAGTCGATACGGAGCCTCCGCGGGAACTCTCACTGCGTGGACTGCGAGACCCAGAGTAAGTGGGCGCCCTGCGTGGCGGGTGGGGGGGTGGCCTCAGCCGAAGTGCACGGGCCCACGTCTGACGTCTTTGGCTCGGAGACCGTTGGGTCGTGTCCTGGGCGCGGCTGTCACCATTCTGGCCTGGCACCCGGCCCAGCCTCAGAGCGGCTCAGGCTCGTAGGGACCGGTGGTGGCAGCAGTGCTGCGAGCTCTAGGGTTGCTGTGACCGCAAGGTGACTGGGGGGAGGGGGTGGGCTTGGGAACCAGTAACAGATTCTCGCAACAGTTCAGGTGAGCGACACAGGGTCCAAATGCACCAGCGACAGAGGGGACACTGTGTGGAAGCACTGAGCACAGCCCTCCGTGGGGGCGGCGTGCGGGGGCAGAGGGGGAAGACGGGTGCAGCATGGAACTCAGCCGCAGAGGCCACCTGGCGCTGGGCTTGCTGGAGCCTCTCGGGAGCCCTCTGGGCCGTGGGGGACCTGACCGCCCTCGCTCCGCCGGTGCAGGTGGCAGCTCTGCCCACCTCTCAGGACCTATCCTTGGCCTTGAAGACACCCGTCCCCGGGCGCAGTCCCGCATGTTTCCAGCAGCCGCCTGCCGTGGGGGGGGCGGGGGGTCGGCCCGGGCACTGACCGCTGTCCCCGCGAGCCCTCTCCCTTTCCGCCCTGCTTTTCCATCTGCTCCCCACCGCACCGGCTCTGCTTCTGCCTCTGCTCAGGATCCCCACGCTTTCTCGCACCTCTCCCCCCGCCCCTCAGCCCTGTCCTGTGCTTCAGCCCACCCGTTCCTCTTTTGGGAAGCCAGTGTTGAGGCAGGCCCTGGGGCCCAGGGAAGGTGTGGTGGGAAGGCAGCCTGGGTGGGGGCGTGGTTCGGGCGGGGGTCTCCATGAGGCAGTGCGCAGGCTGCCTTGCCTGGTGTCACCCAGCAGCGGGGCTTCCTGCACTTGGGGACAGGCACAGCCCCCAGGAAGGGAGGTTCTCGGGCCGAGGCGGCAGCAGCAGCGGGGAACTCAACCCGGCAGAGGGAAGGCACGCCCGGGGGGCTCCTGGGAGACAGGAGTAACAGGGCAGCCCAGTTCTGATAGGGCCAAGAGAGACTTCGCACTTGACCCGAATGGCCAAGGGTGGCCACCGTGGGTGTTGAGTAGGGGTGGGACGTGGGGGGAGGGGGTTAGGGTTAGGTCTTCTCTGAACGCACTTGTCGTCCTCGGCGCAGTGTCACGAAAGCCCCTTCCCATTTGTGCTGCGGGTCGGGGCCAGGGGCTCGGGGTGGGGCCCCACCAAGGACCTGCCACGCCGGGAGGGCGTCAGGGGGCACTCCTTGCGTGAGGTCGCTGGAAACCGTAGTCTTTCGTCGTGGGGTGCCTCCCTGTTGTCTTTGAAATCTACTGACTTTCCGCCCCAGGACTGATGAAAACTCAGGTGTGCCCGCAGGTGCGGAGGCGGCTGTGAGGGGCGTCCCGGCTTTGGGAACGACCGAGCTGCCCCTCACCAGCGGCCGTCCTCGGCGCACGCCAAGTCACGTGTGTCTTTCCCACGTGTGTGTCTCCTCTCGAGAGCGCTGCTGCTGGAGCTGTGTGGGCAAGTGCATCTCTCTGTCCAAACCGGCGAGCCCAATCGTGTCTCATTTGGGACACTCCGGGGCTCTGCTTCGGCTGGGGCCAGACGTTTAAACGTGCCACCGCACGTTTGATTTCTCCGGACCCCCCAGACAGCAGCCAGTCCTGACCGGGGAGCGTCTTCGGGCCGTGGGACCGGAGGGAGGGAGTCTGGCGGCAAAGCCTACGTGACCCGCGGTTTGCCGCCGAGGCCCAGGGGGGACGGTGGGCCTCCTGGGCGCCGTCTGACCGCGTGTGGCACTTGCTCCTCTCCCCACAGACCCCAACTGGGCGAGCTTGAACCTGGGCGCCCTCATGTGCATCGAGTGCTCGGGCATCCACCGCAACCTTGGCACCCACCTCTCCCGCGTCCGGTCACTGGACCTGGACGACTGGCCCGTGGAGCTCATCAAGGTGATGCTGTCCATCGGGAACGAGCTGGCCAACGGCGTCTGGGAGGAGAACTGCCAGGGGCGGGCGAAGCCCTCGCTGGACTCCACCAGGTAGGCGCTCGGGAAGGGGCGTGGCCTCAGGGCCTGCGGCCACCGCTGGATGGCCGCCGTCAGAACGGCCCGGCGCTGTAGGAGCACCGGCCAGGCCAGCGCAGCCGGGCCTGTGTTTAAAATCGGGCCTCAGCCGGCCCGGGCATTTCAGGCTCCTCCATTTTTGTGTTTCTTTTTACACCCGGGGGATACACCTTGGGGATTTCTCACCCCGTCCCGGAAGTGCATTAGGCTTCTGACCTTGCAAATACATCGCCGCTAATTAATGCACTTATAATAGGCGTAAGCTGCACTGTTAACACCGATTATGGATTTTTGATTCCTCCAATTTGTTATTCTTAGATCTTTGATAAGCATTTATTCGGCTGCTATACACACAGAAAATAAGTGAGTGCATGCTAACAAAACGTAGTTTATTTCCTAAAATATATTTCTAATGCAGTGAACCAACCGAGATCAGCATATAATGCACAGTGACCCTCCCCCTCAGTTAATGTTAATTGTGCATGTACCCTGAGGCCGTTTAGTCTCTGGTTTTTCACGTGCTGCCGGCACGGACCGGTTTCGAGACCACGTGCGCACTGAGCGCACGAAGCGGTGCTGAAACGGCGTGCCTTCTGGGGCAGCCTGGTTTCCAGGGGCCGGACGGGCCGTCTGCCTCCACGGGCGTCCCGAGCAGGGGGCTCGGGCTGCGTCCCCGGTTCCGAAGTGGGGTGTGGGGTCGCTCGCTGTCCGCATTCACTTCTCAGGCGTGCAGAGAGACCGTGGGGGGCCACGGGCCTCCCAGCACGGGCCCTCGGTGCGTGTTGCCGGCGGTCAGACCAGGCAGGAGGCCAAGCGGCAGCCCGTGGTTGGGCCGCGTGTGAGGGGCGGCGACACTGGGGCAGCGGCCGGGCCGAGTCCATTGCCACTGGAAAGCGAACTTCCGGTGCCACCTTCGGTTCGCTCTCGAGAATGAGGCTGGCCTGGGCCCAGCCCCCCTCCCCACCTCGGGTGCCCTGCGGGAGGGAGACAGGCACCAGGGCGTCAGTCTCCCGCCTCGGAGTCTGTGTGTGAGCTCTCGGCGCGCCAGCTACGGCACGCGGTGCAGATGGGCGACTGTCTCACGAACCGAACAAAGGGGGTGCCTTAAAAAAACTTTCACCGTGACTCGTTTAAGACTAACGTAGAGATCGGCTGGGTCACCAACTAGGAGCATTCTTAAGAGATTAAGGCTTGTTTTGATATTCGTTTTTTTAAATAGTTTCTTTGGAAAGTATTTAGGTCTGAACGTGTAAACCAAGTGGAAATTGCATTGAGTATAATGTGTGAGTACAGGAAACAGCAACCAGCGCTGGCTGGTGTGGCTCAGAGGATTGAGCGCCAGCCTGCGAACCAGAGTGTTGCTGGTTTGATTCCCAGTCAGGGCATAGGCCTGGGATGCAGGCTAGGTCCCCAGCAGGGGGCGTGCAAGAGGCAACCACACGTTGATGTTTCTCTCCCTGTCCTCCTCCCTCCTTCCCCTTTCTCTAAAATAAACAAAATCTTAAAACAATTAAAAGGCATCAGACCCCTGGCCAGTGTGGCTCAGCTGGTTGGAGCATCATCCTGTAGCTGATAGTTTGTGGGTTCGATTCCCGATCAGGGCACAGACCTAGGTTGCCAGTTGGTCCCCTTTCCAGGCAGGTCCAGGACGCAACTGATGGATGTTTCTCTCTCACATCGATGTTTGTGTCTCTCTTCCTCTCTCTCTAAAAGCAGTAAAGAAATGTCCTTGAGTGAGGGGGAAAAAAAAAAAAACACATCAGAAAAAATTGACCTGATGCATTTTAGTACTTATGTGTAAAGGAAACATGTATACCATGGCCAATTTCGTGAATTAGAAAAGTTGATTTTTTTCATGTTACAATCAGGAGCGTTTAGAATGGTTGGAAACAGCCATGTGGGTTTGGGTTTTTTTGTTGTTTTTTTTTAATGGTAACTACTTTACATCAATGTGGCCTCCACTCAGGAGCGAGGACCTTGGGTGGGTGTCGTATGTTCCAGGCCGTGCACGCGAGCGGGCCCCCGCGTGCCTCCGCCCTCTCCCACGCGGGGCCTGGGTGTTTTAGAGAGAGCAAGCACAGCGCCCCTTTCCCACACGTGGAGGGACGGCCTCTCCGTCCCGCCAGCCCTCCGCTCACGTGCGTCCGCTAAAGCCCTGCTGAGTCCGCTCTCCTCTCCGGGGCGACGGGGGCGGCAGCACGGTCACCCAGTGTTTCCGAGGGTCACGTCCGGTTTCGGGAAGCCCTACGTCAAGCCGAAGAGAAACGTACGGGAGGACTGAAGGTTTCTTTGTGCCTCTGGTTGTCCTCCCGGGGAGCTCAGATGCTCACTGAGCACCTCCTCCTGGAAGAGCAGTGGCGAAGGCCGGTCACAGCCCCGCGGCCTGCTCTCGGGCTGCCGAGGGGGCGGGGACTGGGCGGAGCCCGCAGAGCAGACGGTTCTCAGGGCCCCAGTGCCCTGGGGAAGCCTCGCAGCAGGAACCGCACCCGAGCTGGGCTTTGAGTCGTGGGGTGGTTTCCGGGCCTGGGGGTGGGGGGTGCCCTAGGCAAAGACGGGCGTGGCAGCCCTGGGGCCCGCGGGGTAGGTGGGGAAATGGAGGGGGTGGTCCTCGCCCGTGGGGGTGGGGTGCCCAAACCAAGCTGCAGCCTATCGAGGGGAGGGGGTGCGCCAGAGCACCTGCAAAGGCGGGCAGGGGGTGAGCCCTTGGTCTCTCTGTGTGTCTGTGCGTGTTCCCCTCTTCCCTAGACGACCGAGGGCCACCAGCAGCATCCCTGGGAGGGGTGGGGACGAGGAGAGCAGGCCGTGGCCCCGGGGGAACGAGCTGTCCCTCCACATACTGTGACCGGTGGGAAGCGTTGGGCCTCGTGGTGCAAAACCACAGTCACTCCAGCACCCCCACCCCGCTGCCTGCAGCTGCTGCAGGTGGAAGTGGGGGGCGCGAGAGGTGGGCTGGCATATCTCGTGGGCTTGGGTCTGCGATGTGAGAGCCGGGCGTCTGGCCTGGATGCTGCTCCTGCCCCCCTTCCCCACCCCCGCCTCCAGAGCCTGTGCTGGGTGGTGCACACAGCTGGAGGGGTCTTTTCATGGGGCCCCAAGGTAAGCCTAAAAAAAAGTATTTCCGTAAATTTGTCTCTCTAGCCCAGGAAAAGCCCGGCGCAATATATCCAGTCTGATTCTTTGAAAGGGGGCCCAGCTGTTTCCCCAAGCAGCTCTTGTCTGTTCCAGCTCGTTGGAAAGATTCATTCTGACAGTGGAATGTAATCAGAAATGGGCTTTCCTCCCCCGCACACACACTCGTGTGCACGCACGCACACACAGATTGGGGCCTGTGGGGACAGAGGACACAGCACACCCCACTCCAAAGAACAGCCAGTCCCCGGAGACCACTGCACGACAGGTTCACCTGGCTCCGCGGGCGCACTCGGAAAACGGGCTCCCCTGCCGCGAGGTGGCCAGCCCGGTGCCGGCTTCCCCTGCCCCCGATGAGGGCAGCCTCGGCCGGCCCCTGATTGGTTCCAGCGAACCTCAGCCACCCCGAGAACTGCCGGTCGGTCGGGCAGCGTCGTGATCAATCGCGGCTGACGGCGGCTAGGCCGTATTGACTTCCCACTCCCAAACCGGGGGCCATTAGTCAAGGAAAGCATCTTTTAATTACTCCCAGGAAGAGGGAAAAACCTTTCTGGATGGATTCTGCAACAACTGCCATTTTTTCCAGTGCATTCGATAACGAAATTTACTGTCGCAGGAGGGGAGAGGGCGCCCCGCCCCAGCCCCGCAGTGCGGGTGTGATTCGGGGAGAGGGCACGTGCGGGAGATCGATGCCGTAACAATCAACTCCATCTGCAGTGGATTCTGAGTCCCCTCTCTAATTGCTATTGATACCATTTAAGCACACACTTAAAATATCGATTCTAGGTGGGGAGACGCAGTGGGCAGCCCTGACTAGGTTTTAGGGGCTCACGGAGGGGCCGTCTGCTGTCTGCGGGGCCGGGACCCAGGACCCTGAGCCTGTGAGTGTGTGTGACTCACACCACATAGCTTGTCGTTGCCCGGGGAACCGGGACCAGAGCAGCCAGGCAGGGCTCTGGCTCCAGGGCGAGGACACACGTCATGACCACAAGGAGAGGTCCCCAAGCTCCTTCATGCGCCCATTTCAAGTGGAAGGGTCGTTAGCTCATGTGGAGGTACTGACAGGTGTGTGTGTGTGTGTGTGTGTGTGCGCGCGCGTGCGCACACGCCTGCCGGGTGCTCCAGCTGCCTCCAGGCCCCAGGGGCCGTGAGTGAATCGGGGCTGGGACATTGCTAGCACACAGCAAGGCAGTCCCGGCAACCCCGTGCGTGCCCTCGCCCGGGGCCTTGGGGGCTGGTCTGTGTCACCGTGGGGGGCTGGCCTTTGCAGCGGCCCACGTGGCAGCGTTCGGGCCCAACTGCAGCGAGCATGGTTTCCTGCCGGCACCGCACCGAGCCCTAGCGCCGCCCACCCCTGCCCACGTTTCTTCTCCCCCGCCCCCCAGTCCCTGTGCCTCAGTGTCGGCGTGCAGCCTGCGTGGGTCCTCGGGAACCGGCCGCAGGTGCGCTCCGGGGCAGGTGGCCCGTCCAGGTGGCGGTTTGGGGAATCAAAGCCCCCGGGGGGTGGACACCTGTGCACCCACCTCCACGCAGGAGACGCCCGCCCCCCCGAGGACGCCCCTGGAAGCGTGCCGCCGCAGCTCGCGTCCTGTGCCGCCTCGGCATCCTTCCTCTGGTCGTCCTTTATCCCTTCCCTGCACACCTGAACTCCCCGCCGTCCGCCCCCTGGGAGAAGATGCCACTCTGGGCGGAGGATGTGGGACAGGACGTCCGGCATCCGTGTGGGGGAGACGGGTGCCCCCAGCGGCCCGCGCTCGGCCCTCCTCGGTCGCGGAAGGCCGCTTCCCCCTATTTATGCGCTCGGAGGTGCCGAGGAAGGGGAAGTGTGTCCAAACCGAAAATAATTGGATCCCCGCCGCTAACCTGAGATGGCAGGAGCAGCGCCGCTCGGCCGCGTCTTTGTCTCGGCGGGTTTGATCAGGCGCTCACAATGCGGCCGACTCGGGCTCCCGTTTCTGGGTGGAGACGCCCCGTTCCAGACGGGGCCTCGGGGAGCGCGGGCCCCGCAGCCCCAGGACGGCCCCGGCTTGTTATTTTCCAGCAGTCCTTGGCCCGCCAAGGTCGCTGTTTTGTCTCTTTTGAGTGTCCCTCTATGCTTGACACCTTTTCCTATTTTCTTTCTTTAAAGGGAAAAAAAAAAAAAGGGCAGGGGGGAAAAAAAGGACTTTGCTGTGATGACCAGAGCCCATCTGCAGTTGGGTGGCATCTGCTCCCCACATGTCACTTCCCTCATTAACAAGCAATTGAATTAATTAAATGCTGCTCAGAACACGTATAACAAGCTACCGGCAGTGTCCAAATTAGCGCTGATAATCAAGGATGATTTCCTTTATTATCCTGCTAAGTGGTGTGCAGGCTCTGATCCCCCTGTCTGCCCCCATCTATTTACATACCCCGGCTTCTGCCTGTGGACGCGGAGGTTAGCTCACCTAGTTAATTTGCCGCGATCACCGAGCATGGCCGACGGACGCCCTGCCCCCCGCGCCACCGCCACCGCGGCCCCCTCCCCGCCCACCCTCCCCCCAGCCCCAGCCTTTGTATCTCCAGCTCACTGATAAATTAAAGGCCACCCCTGTGGTCTCTCAAGTGAGTAATAGAGGCAGAAATTTCATTTTGCAACTGGCTGATTTAATGATCCAAAGGGTAATTAATGGCCTGATTATCTTAATGTTAAATATGTCCGGCAGCAATTACTGTGACCTCCCGCTTGTCAAGGTCCGGGCTGTGCTCTTCTTTCAATTAAGTTCTCTGGGGCTTAATGGTATGAATAAACTCCTCTGATTCTATCATCCCGGACGGGCGCGGAGGGCCGGCAGCCGGGGGCCCGCTCGGAGTTTCAATCAGCCGGTCCCGCGCTCCTGCCGTCGGAGCGAGCGGGCGTCGCAAGGGCAGCGTAACTTTCCTGGGCCTCGCGGAGCCCCCGCCCCACTCCACCGCCTGCTCTCTCGCTGCTATTTCATCCTCGCCCGCGTCCCCCGTTTACTTCGGGGCTGCCGGAGAGTCCTGTTGGTGGAGGGAGCCGCTGGGCTCTGAGAGGCCCGTCTCCTCCGATATAAATTACCATGTGCGCGCCGCGGTTTTCCTGTGTGACAGGCTTAATTAATTGGCAGGAGCCCCCGAAAATGACAGCACCACTAATTGCAGCTCAGAGTGAATTTCTGTCATCACGGAGCGCCTGTCAGCGGGCATGCCCCGGCCCCGGCCGGCGGAGCGGGCTGGCCTCCCGGCCGGGAGGGGCAGGGGCGGGGCAGGGCAGGCTCGGGCGGGGGAGCCGGGGGAGCCGGGGGGTGGCAGGCACGCCGGCCACGTGCAGGCCTGGCGCGTTCTGTTAGCGGAGTTCACACGTCCACGGCCCCATAGGCGCAGCTGCTCTTCGGGGACCTCGGGCTTCACCTAGGATGTCTGAGGGACCTGCAGCGCCGGCCTGGACCCCGAGAGCCGTCGCTCACTCGGCAACTGCCCCCCCCCCCCGGGACTGGCTCGTCCTCGTCAGCGCGGCGCCAGACAGGCCCGCGGGCACCAGAGCCCCGCGCCCAGAGCAGGGAGATCCGGCTGCCGACGCTCAGCTGGTCAGGGGGACGGACGAGGGAGAGGTGCAGGTGCAGGCGGCGCTGCTGCCTGGGAAAGCACACCCACAGAGCACGGCTGCCGGCCGGGAGCCCTGTCAGTCAGGAAGGCGCTCTGAAAGAGACCCCTGCACACTGGAGCACAGCGGGACCGCCTCCCGGAGACCAGCCGAGCCTCGCACTGGCCCCCGAGCCCCGAGGACAGGCGCACTTCGGTGGGCTCGGGGGCTCGCTGGATCCCGAGGGAGACGGAAGGGTGCTGGGAGCCCGCTCTGAGGCCGCAGGCTGTCTGGGGTTGAGCGTCTCCATCGCAGCGCTCTGAAGTGTAGCCATGGAGACAGTCGGAGAGGCAGTTTTTTTAGAGAATTTTTATGCTCACTGGCAGGCAGAAACGTAAGCCATCAGCTGGCACGAGCCATCCGAGGTGCAGGACCACATGTGAGCCTCTGTCCACCGTGAGCACGTGTGCAGGACTGTCACACGCAGCAGTGTCTTGTCCAGGGCCGCACGGGACTGTGGGACGATCGTCGAACCCAGGGTGTGAGTCCTGAAACCCACGCCCCTCCACCCCCAGGCCTGCCACCACACCCATCCTTCTCCTGCTGGGTGTCCTGCGTCCGCACACACAGGTCAGATCCCCAAGTCCCACTGTGCCTGCCAGCCTCTCCCCTCCCCCCAACCCCGCTCACACCTGCGTCACCCGTGTGCCTCTGTGCACGCACAGGGTGCGGCAAGAGCAGGCTCACGGCGGTTTGTGCGGGACGCAGTACAGTGACTAGTGAGCGGTAACACAAGAGTACACTCGGTGTTCTGTGTCCTCACAGCGATAAGCCTGCTTCTCCCTGCCACTGGGTAGACACAGACATAACCTCCTGAGTGTGAATTTGTTACGTGTGATACAGGCCTGCACGGCCTTCCCACTTGTAAGATCTAGAAGCCTCGCTCCTGGTGACGGAAAGAAGGGTAACAGAGCGCCCTTCATTCTAGTTTGCACTCATGGGGCAAACCCCACCTTCCAAGTCCCCCGGTCGTGGGTCCCCCGGTCGTGGTTCAGAAGTCTCGATTCTCTGCGGTTGGTGCGGAGACCTCCAGGTCCCTGGACGGGCCAGCGTGGGCACCAGGAGTGGGCCCCGGTGTTTTGCAGGACCACGCCCTCCCGCCCGAGCCTCCCTCGGCGCCTGCGCCTTCCCCTTCCCGGCGCCGCCCGTGGAAACGTCCAGCTGGCACTTGGGGCTGCCTTGAGGCCGTGTCCACCGTCCACATGACAGAGTGGAGCTGGGCCGGAGCACGTCTGACGTGGCTGCGTGGCCAGCATCTTCTGGGATTGTGACTTTTTAGAAACCAGGGCGTTCTCTGATGGGTGAGATGACACTAGCCATTGTCCTCACCCACTCAACCACACATACGTGATGCCGAAAGAAACCGTGTGTCAGGTCTCCTGGGATCTTTGCACCGGGAAGACGCAGTCGGCTGTGCCCGGGTCCCACGTGCTGGCGGCGACAGAGACGGGCAGCCGTGCCCTCCCGGGGCCGGAGAGGCTGGTGCGTGGGGAGCACGGTCTCCACCAGGCAGAGCAAACCAGCGTCTGCAGCTCCGCCTGGAGTCCCCTCCCCGCCTCAGCCCAAGGCCTGAACTCACTTCTGGTTTCCTGAGGCCCAGCCACGTGTCCTCGTCCTTCCCCAGACTCGGGTGTGACCGGCGCCGCCAATGTGCCAGCCCAGCGGATGCTGCAGCCCACGGAGGGGCCTCTGTGCCTGGTCCTCGGGCGGGGTGACCGTGCACCACGAGCAAATGTCCTGTCCCCAGGAATGCGGGGCCGGCTCACACCCCGGAAAGCAGCCCGTGGGACCCAGCACGCCGACAGAACGAAGGACAGAAGCCGGCCGCACGGCCGTCCCACGAGATGCGGAAAAAGAGCCGACAGAGCTCAGCGTCCCTCACGGACACTGTGCATTCGTGGTGCGGACACGCGGCGCAGTCGGGGTCAGAGCAGCTTCCCCGGCTGCCGGAGGGCGTCCGTGGGAAACCCTCCCTGCCGTCATCCCTGGCGGCGGAGTGCTGAGGGCCTCTTCCTGCAGGTCGGGAACACGGCAAGGGTATCCGAGGTCACCCCTCCCCACACTGGCTCCAGCCGGCGGATTGGGCAAGGAAAAGAACCCACGGGCTTCCAGGTCGGAAAGGAAGGGGTGAGGCTGTTTGCAGGTGAAGGGATCGCGTGTGTAGGAAGCCCAGACGAGCCCACAGTGAGCTCCCGGAGCGAACGAGTGAGTTCGGCCAGCTCGGAGGGGGCAGGACCAGGGCACGAGTCAGCTGTGCTTTTCCCACCGGCAGGGGACAGTTCGAAACAGGATTCAGGACACAGGTTGGGCTTCAGGAGCCCCAGAAAGCATGGCCTGCGTAGCACTCATTCGACCTGTACCCTGAAAAGTGCAAAGCATCACTGAAAGAAATTAAAGGCAACCTGCCCTTGGCTGGTGTGGCTCAGTGGATTGAGCCTCAGCCTGCGAACCAAAGGGTTCGATTCCCAGTCAGGGCACATGCCTGGGGTGCTGCTGTCCCCCACTCGGACGGCCATGATGGAGAGGGACAGTGGCAGGTGGTGGTGGTGGTGCGGCGCAGCCGGAGCCCTCGTCCTGCTGGTGAAGCCACTCTGGAAATCCCTCGCTCCCCGAGGGAACACAGAGGCAGCACCGGACCCAGCGGCCCCTCCCCGGGGCAGGTGCCCACGGGAAGCAGGCCCACGTCTGTGCAGACACAGTGTGCCCTCGCCCAGGGCAGCCCCCTTCGCCACAGCCTGGCGTGGGCACCGCCCAGGTGGCCGTGCGGCGGAAATGGGCCTGCAGGAGGCGGTGTGTCCGCGCGGCGGCGTGTGGTCATTCAGGCCCAGAAAGGAGTAAAGCGCTGTGCACGCCACAGCGTGGGTGAGCCCGGAAAGCAGCGTGCGGAGTGGGAGGAGCTGGGTGCAGAAGGCCACGCCTCTCGTGACCCCACGCCCGCCCAGGAGGGTGGGCAGCGGGGTGCTGGCAGTGCCTGCGGACCGGGCGCAGGGCTTCTCACAGGGCGACAGGAAACAGCCTGGTTTCCGTGGTGAGGGTGGTGCTGCAGCCATTTAAATACACTGAAAGCCTCGGAACCACATACCTTCGAAGGGTGAATTTTACAGGACTTGAATTGTGTCCATTAAAAAAAAAATGAGCCCTGGCCGGTGTGGCTCAGTGTCTCCAGTTCAATTCCCAGTCAGGGCACATGCCTGGGTTGCAGGCCAGGTCCCCCGTAGGGGGCACATGAGAGGCGACCACACATGGATGTTTCTCTCCCTCTCATTCTCCCTCCCTTCCCCTCTCTGTAAAAATAGTGTGGAAAAATAAGGAAATCAAGAGGAATTTTCAAGGAACAGGGACAGGGAGGGCATTGCACAGAGTTAACTTTCTGGACAAAGGGTCGGAAGCGCCAGAGCCACCGGAGCCCATGTGGGGAGGGGCCCGCCAGGCCAGCACGGGGCCCCTCGTTCGGCACCAGAGCCCGAGGGGGCGGGCCGGCAAAGGGTCCTGAGCAGCATTCGCACTTCAGCCGGAAGCCCCTGGCTCTTGGGGCAGGGAGACCAGGCTGACGGGGCCTGGTGTGCGGGATGGGCGGGTCTGAATCGGTGACGATCACCACCGGACAGGGGGGGCCTGCGGAGAGGGCTGGGCACGTCAGGGCCACGGCCGTGCAGAGTCCGCAGGACACTCAACGTCCAGTCTCTGCTTTCACCAGAAAGGCCACTGGCCGAGCCCCTCAGCTTGTGAGCTCAGGGGCCAGGCTCGGCCAGGTCCTGTCAGCTGCACAGCCTCCCAGGAGGCAGTCAGCCCCGGCGTAGTAGGGGTGTCCCTCCCTCAGGACCGACTCGGGCTGGGGGCCTGGGGGGAGACCCGCATCCGTAGTGGTGGTCACTGTGCACGCTTGCTCGGGCCACTGGGCAGAGGGCGGGGCCTTCAGACACCAGGCGGGGCAAACAGAAGGCGGCTCCGGCGGTGAAACCCGGGTAGTTTGGTGTGAGTGAGTGACGGCAGCAGCCGGCGCCCAGCCCCGCAGAGGCCGACCCTGCCCGTCCGGCCGTGGCTCCACAGCAGGATCTCTGGGCTGGGGGGCGGTGTGCCCCCGCCCCCCCGGGCTGCGAGCCTGATTTCTCTGAGAAATTGCCTGAGGCCCCAGAGAACGGGAACAGCGGTGGTAACACCATTAAAGCCTGGAACAGTTAAATGTCCTTTGTGACTGATCCGGAGAGCTCCCCTGCCTGGGGCCCGGGAGGCGAGCGTCCCCCGGAGGCCGCGTCACACCCCATCTTCGGGGCTCGCGTGAAACGTGTCTCCGACGTGCGTGGCCGCCACAGCGGCCCCAGGGGAAGAAGGCAGCCGTGCGGGCCTGCGCCTCTCTCCCCGGGGCCCGCCCGTGTGCGCCCTGCAGGAGCCCGGGAGACGTCTGCTCGGATCGGAGAAGGGGGCCCTGGACAGGGGCGCGCTTGCCTGCAGCCTGGCCCAGGGCTGGGGTGAGACAGTCTTACCCTGACGACGCTGCCGCCTCCTGGGAAAGGGAGGGAGGGCCTCCTGCCAAAACCAGGCTGGCAGCTGCGAGTGGGCGTGCGGCACCCGCTGCGTGGGGAGGTGGCAGGTTTCCCAGGTGACCCTGCTTCACGGCAGCCAGGGCTCCAGGGAAATGCGCCCGCTGCCCGTCCTGCTCCTGCCCCCGCCCCCACTGCTGGTGGGAGCGAACTCGGGGGAAACCTTTCCGGAAGGAACTTGGCAATACGTCTGGGCCCTTCCTGGACCTCGGACCCGCACAGGGTGTGCAGGAGGCCGACCGAGAGGTGCAGGCCGGCCTCGCGCTCTCTGCTGTCCCCACAGGCCCCCCGGTCTGCCCCTCGCCCTCACCGGGTGGCTTGGCCCAGCGCCACGTTACCGAGAACCCTGCCTGGGCAGAGTGCCTGGTGTCACAGCCCCCGCTGACCAGCTGTGTGACTCTGGGCCAGTCCCCGTCGGGCCCTGGGGAGGAGGACCGCTTCCCAGCCATCCTGAGCCCCTCCGTGAGCCCTGGGTCCGAGATGGCGTGCAGCCTGCTGGCTTCCCTGGAGTCCCCATTTTGGTCAAAAGCCGTCTACTGCTGCCCGCCCCCCCGGGCTGCCCGCCCCGACGACCGCCAGCATCATACCCTGGCGCTTGCCCCAGACGCACCTCTGGCATAGCAGCCCCGGTGCCGGCCAGGTGCTCTGCGCACCCGCTGGCTCGTTCCCAGAGACCTCGGCGCTGCCAGCTTCCCGAATGCCCCCCAGGGGGCGGGGCGACGGCACGGAGGTCACACGCTTCCCCGGGAAGAGGCGGCTCGTGCGGTTTGACTTCCAGACAGTCCTTCAGCGCGGCCCGCCCTCCCTCTCGTTAAGGACCCAGCGACGGTTTCATTAGAGGCGCGTCCTGGTGTCCTTGGTGCCGTGAGGCCTTCGCGGGCTGGTCCCTCCACAGCAGCTGCTGGGACGGGGCCGCCGGTCGCAGTGGGGACCCAGAGAGAAACCAGGGGCTCGGGGCTCACCTCGGCGACGGGTCGGTGCGGGTCACATGACCTCTCCTGGCGCCGCGCCCTCCGCACAGGGAGGGGTGGAGCAGAAGACCCCCGGGGGCCCCTTCTGCGTGAACGTCTGCCGTCCTCTCTCCGCCCCCACTTCAGTCAGCTGTGAGGGCGCGGGCGTCTCTGGTGTGAGTCAGTCTGACCGTGGGCGGAAGACTCCCCTCTGATCCTTCTCGTGGTCACTGTCACGGGCGCGGCGGGCGGACGGGCGGCAGCGTGCAGACTCCGGGGCGTCGGTCCGCGTCTGGCACTGCGGGACGGCAGCGGTCGTTCCGTAGCTGGCGCGGCACGGGTGCTCGCGATTTCCAGAAGCTTCAACTCAGCGGCCCCAGGTTCACCTGACCCACAGCGTCTGTTTGCTGTCACTGCACGGCCGTCTGTGTAGAGTCTACCGGCTGCACACAGCAGGTGTCGCTGGGAACCACAACAGACTCGGGGCAGCGTGAAGGAAGATCCCCCCTGGAACAGTTGAGCAGGGACCCAAAATTACTTCCGAGCACTCCCTCCGGTGGACTTTCCGTCTGTGGTTCCCACTGTCGTCCACTCAGCAGCATCTCTGGAGCGGACACAGAGGGGTGGCGTCCTTTGTGGGAAGAGCCGGACACAGAAGGCTTCGCTTCTGGGAAGCGTCGGGAGGGGCCGGCCCAAGCCGTGGACAGCAGCTCGGTGGTTGGGGCGTGGGGAGGCGGACCGGCTGCCGTGGACAGACCCCAGGGTCTTGGGGTGTGGGGGACGCTGTGAAAGTGAACGGTGGCAATAGTGGCGCCGCCCTGTGGGTTTCCTTAGAGCTGTGGGGTCGTGTGGCAGCAGCCGGTGCCCTCGGTGGTCTGGCAGTCAGGCCCCCCCCCCCCGCCCCCCGCGCCAGCTCTCAGGAAATCAGAAAGAATTGGTCGTAGGCACGCCCGGGGGGTTGGCCACAAAGGGTCCTGGGCTGCAGCTGTCACCCGAACGCATTCTGTCCCAGCGCCAGTGAGGACGAGGACGCGGAGCCTGGGTCTCTCTCCTGGATTGCCGGAGAGAGTTGCGGGTAGAGACGGGGCCGCTGGGGCGTCCTCAGTGCTGGAGACGGCCCGAGGCCTCCCTCCAGGGACCCCCGGGAGGAGGAGGGCTCCCGCTCCTCCGCTGCAGTGGGCCCGCCCGCCCGCTGGGCTCGCCCCCGGCCCGGGGGATGTCCCTGCGCGTCCCACAGGATCTGAGCGGAGCCTCTGACGACCAGAACGGCCGTGTGGATCGCCCGCCGTGTCGTGGTGAAAGCGCAGCGGTGGCAGTGCGACAGAGGACGGCAGTGGCACGGCGGCGCAGTGACGTCGCACACGGGCCTCAGCCCGAGGAGGCCGCAGGGTCCTCACCGGGACCCCTCCGGCCCGGAAGCGGTTCTCCTCACACACGCCTCGGGAAGCAGCGGCCGCACGCAGCCCGAGAGCTGTGGGTCAGACGGCTGGGCCTGGAGAGGGAGACGAGGCGGTTCTCACGACCAGGAAAACGTCACAGGGGCACGGGGTTCGCTGGGTCCCAGCGTCCGTTCCCTGAGAGTCCTAAACGTGGGCCATCCATCGCCCGCCCAGAGCTGCTCCGCCGGAGGAGCCAGGGGGCCCAGGGCACAGCCGTGACTTCCACAGCGTCCTCCTGTGAACCTGGATCCCCGCAAGTGACGGCGGCTGTTTCTGGGGGAAGAGCGTGTTTGAGGAGCGAAGCGAACAGACAGCGGCTCCTCTCGGGTGCACACGGCCCCCCTAGACTCGTGACGGCGGCGGCGGAGGCCCCGCGCCGGGAACATCCCGGCGAGCGCGCTGCCTCCCAGACTCACTCGACCACGGCTCCCTTCCCGGGGAAATGCTGGCGCAGGATCCGCGTGCCCTGCAGCCTGCGCTGCACGGGAGGGCACGCGTGTGCCTGTGGCCCGCCCCGTCCGCGTGTGTGTGTGTGTGTGTGTGTGTGTGTGCTCTTGGAGCCGCCCCCGAGAGGCGGCGCTGGAAAGGAAGGACGCTTCAGACCCCTCCACCTGGACCCCCGTCCGCGTCCCTACGGCTGTGACGGCGCTCTCTTGAACGGCATCACAGCAGTTCACCCATGACTGTGTCACCACGTCGTCACTCGCCTCCAGATGTTGGGAACATTCACAGAAAACCACGAAAACATGCCGGGATGAGCCTGTGTGTGGATTCACCGTGCGAGGGGGCTCATGACTCAGTGTTTTCTCAGGGTGGGTTCCTCGAGGGACCCGCCCTGGGTCAAAGGCCCCAGGCGTGAGGAGTGTGACTGGTGTCACCGCAGTGTCCTATAGAAGGTTGGCCCCCCACACACACCCCTCCCTTCTCCGTCCTCACCCTGCGCTCTCGCACCCTTAAAGCCAGTCTGTGCACCCACTTCCAGGCCTGGGGTCTGCAGTGCCCCCTGGATGGGGGCACGTCCACGCTCAGGAGCCTGCTCTGTTTGTCGGGGCTCCCCAGGGAACAGAGCCAGCTGTGCGTGTGTGTGCTGCACGTGCGCACGCACTGATCTGTTGTGAGGAGCTGGCCCACAGGCGTGCAGGTGGGCACGTCTGAAGTCTGCGGGCCGGACACACAGGCAGGGCTGCCGCCGCCGCCCTGAGCCAGGATGCCTTCCACAGGAAACGGCAGGCGGCTGCCCTGGAGGACATCGCCTGATCAGATACGGCCCACCCACGTCATCGAGGGTGATCTTTAAGGTGCTGATCATAGATGACGTTAACTGTGCACGCAACCCCTAGACACCTGTTTGGTTAAACCGCTGGGCCCACAGCCTGGCCAGGCAGACACAGGAAGCGACCGTCACGCCTGCCGTGGCCCCAGTTGCCCAGAGAATCCCGTCCCAGCAGAAGCCATGGCGGCCCAGCCACACCCTGGACCACGTAGCCTCAACCTCTGTACTTAGAAAACAAAAAAATAAGGACAAGTTCTTGCCGTACTTTCTGCTAGATTCTCATGAAACTCACTTGAGAAATGCCAGGGGGTGGGCTTCTGAGCTACGCCACGTTTAAAATGTCACTTTTCGTGTCCCGTTCTCATGCCTACAGCGTCTCCTCCACTTGCCCGGGAGCTTCTCTGTGCGTGGGGACCAGGGCAACGTGTTGGCCAGTTGCCGGGCCAACGCCACACGTCCTGGTCAGAAGCCACCGAATCATTAGCAAAGGCTCCTCCAGCGGGGACACGCGACCTCCGCCGCGAAATAACTCACCGGCGAGGATGTGTGGACGGCGGGGAAATGTCCTGTGTCCGCTGGCTTCAGGCTCCGCCGTTTTCTGCAGGGCAATTATCTGCACAAAATACTTTTTTTCTCTTTTAAGCAGAATCCCATTGCTAATGACACCGTATTTTGAACATGAAATTGTCACAAAGGAGGGAAAAAGTGTCGTTATCCAGAAAAGCCGCAATCGCTCGCAGGTGTGACGGTCTACACAGAATATTCCTCTTTCAGGGGAGATGAAAGCAGCCCCTCGTATCGGCCCGTGAGATGATTTTAGACAGAGTTCGACTCCCCGGACCGTGCAGGGGAGACGACACAGGCCCCGGGCGCGGGGAGTCCAGCCCGAAATCCGGAGCCGGGCCGCCTGGGAGATCACGCCGGTCAGTAACCCGCGCGGAACATGAAGGGAGGGTGTTTGAGTGTCGGAACGAGGCGGCTTGAAAGGTGAGGCTTCCTGCCTGCCGCTCCCCCGATCGCGTCTGCCATCCGATGTCCATTTCTGCGGGTTTTCCCTCTAGAACAAACCTATCATTTTTCACCACAGGATATTTACAGCTTCAATCAGTGCCAGATTCAATCGGCTTCTGATCCCAGCGCTGGAAGTTACAGATGCAGATATTATTTGCACTGCGGTTAATTACGGGGCAATCAAACTTTGGCTTTTCTACTGTAATTTCCTCTGCCAGCTAATTTAATTAATCACCCCCAGCTCAGCTCTTCCAGCTGCGACCAGCAGGGTCATTAATTAGGCATGTGGCGGTCCCAGAGACCGGGTCCTGCTTCCAGCCTGCTGCCCATTTGATCTCGGGGAGGGAGGGCGGGCGGGTGGGCTTCGCCTCGGCACCCAGGCTGGGGTGGGTGGGGGAGCAGCCCCAGCCCCTCCAGACAGAGGACGGGCCCCACAGGGGCCTCCCTCTCTGGCAAGCAGCTCACCTGTGGGGGTCACGGACCGGCTTCTGAAACCCGCCCTGCTGGAGGAGGAGGCCTCGCCGTCCGTGCAGCCCTCCCGGCTCTGAACTTCCCGAGGGGCCGGCCTGCGCTGGGGCACGCCCATCACGTCGGGAGGGGACTGGCGAGGCTGACCTTTCCCCGAGGGACTGGCTCCATTCTGTCACGGGAAGCGGCTGTCTGGGGCTGCAGCCGGCAACACCGGTGCCCAAATGCGCCCCTGGGCCGCACCGCTGTGCTCTGAGAGCCGGTCCTGGGGGGTCACCAGCTGGCCGCCGAGAAAACACCCATCGAAGAGCCTCACTGGGCTCCTGCACGCAGCGTGTGCACACGCGTGTCTGCACGCACAGCACGCACACCTAGAGAGTCCACACGACTGGGGGGGGCTTTCTGAGGACCCTCCTTCAGCACGGCTCCTCTCATCATGAGTACATGGGTTTTTTAAACTTACACAGGGTGTTTCTCGCTAGTGCTTGAAACAGACTGGGTATTTAGTCTTTTGTAAAAAAAAAAAAAAAAAGGATAAATTGAAGAACAGGTGTTTTCAAGAGCCGTAATGAATCATCTTAGAACAAGGGCTGCCTCTGCGGGGACCGTAGCCGGTGCCCTGCCTGCAGCCGAACGAATCAGAGAGACGAATGTGCACGCGTGCACACGGGCACACGCACAGGCACACACGCCGGTCCTAGCTGGGAGGGGCGGGCGGCTCGGTCAGGAATTAGCGGGTGACGAGGACACGTGTGCCCTCGGAAGAAACCGGGCCAGAGGGCTTGCCGGGTCCAGGGCTGCGCCTGTCCAGGGGGCGGGGCGGGGCAGAAGCACCCCCACCGGAAACCTCTGCCGGCGCCAGGCCAGGAAGGCTGTAGCCGCGCCTTCCTGAGGAGAGGAGGGCCTGCGAGACACCTTAGCCTCAGACGACCGAGCTCAGCCCTGAGGGTCGACCCAGGCCGCTGGCAGGTTGTGGTGCGTTCACCCGTTTCGTGCTGGAAGGATGGTTCTGGAATGGATGGTGCGTGTGCAGGGTTCTCCCGGTGTCCCTGCTTCGCCCCTGGGACCGTGGGAGGTTCTGGAGAACGGTGAACCAGCTCATGCAGACGGCTTACGTATCCCTGTTCTCAGAGAAAGAATGTAGCGAGTGAAAAGGGATAAAAAAAAAATATCTTTGAGGCCTTTTTTCCCCCGAGAAGCCTCTGTTTGGGTTTCGGTAACCAAGAACCCTGAAACAAATCTGCCTTCCTCTTCCTAACTCGAATGGCAACTGTAAGACTCTGTTTACCCGATTCCAGAGCAGGCCTACTCCCTGCAAACGGAACGCCAGTCAGAAAGTTCTCCGACTCCTGCAGCCCCTCTCCCCATCTGTGGGGGCTGCCAGGTCTCCGATGGGCACCTTAGTGCCCCCCACACACAGAACCACAGCCCCGGCCCCCCGAGCTGGGGCCAGCTCCGGTCTGTCCCGGGGGCCCGGCTGGCCGCCTGCAGCGGGCCTAGCGTGCTCACACCTGACCGCCCCTTTCCTCTCCGTTTCTCCCTGCCTCCTCTCCTGGCAGCCTCTACAGCCTTAGAGCTGGGGGGGGGGGGGGGGGGGCTGGCCCGGGGTGTGACCTGGCCCCTGAGGGCACCCCGTGGGTTTCCCTGCTCCGTGGGCTGCCCCCCTACCCCCCCCCCACCGTGTGGCCCCGCCAGCTTCCTTTGTGAGCGCATGCCTGCCTTCCAGGGGGCTCCTGCTGCGGACAATGGCTGGCCCTCAGGGACAGCAAATCCCGAGGCCTGGCCTGGGTTCATCAGGCCTGGGGAGGGGTGGCGGCTGAACCGGAGGGCAGCTGTCGGGTCTCGGGCCTGACGGTGCCCCGGAGTGGGAGAAGGGCCACCCTCTCTCTGCGCCGGGAAAACCGCCCGCACTGTCCCGGGTTTGTCCTCCTGCTCAGCAACGGGCTGGCAGTGCATTCTAAGCCCTGGTTCACCTGTGAAGTATTCAGTGATTGAATTAGCCTAATAGACACTTTCTCACGTGGCTGTGTGATTTCACCCCGATCGCACCTCGGTGGCTCTCACGTGCCCCCCAGTTCACTGTGGATGTGAAATTCTCACAAGGCGGGACATAAGCGTCTGCCCCCTTCCCTCAGTTTCCCCGGTTACAAGGTAAAAACTGGTGTGTGCCTGCAGGGGCTCACCTCCCGGCTCAGGTGCGGCAACGCCGGATGTATTGTTCCCTGAGAAGAGCCATAGAGGGAAGATGTTACTTTACCTACTTCCAAGTCCTCTCTCCTATTTGGGAACCAGGGCTGACCGGCCTGAGACGCTGGGCAGCACCTCCTGTAGCCGTGTGGGAGGTTCAGGCAGCTGGGACTCGTGTCCCGGTGGCACCCTGCCACTGCTTGCACAGATCCTGTGTCAGCACAGTCGGGGAAGGTTCCGGCAGGGCCCCGTGAGCGGTCTCTGCGGAGCTGGTTACACCCCAGATGGGGAGGGGTGCACGGGAAGGCGTGGCTAGAGGGCCCAACTAGAGGGTGCCCCTCACATCCGTATCCGTTCTCCAGCCTCACTCCTTGGCATGAGTTTAATTTCTTCGAGTGTGTGCCCCTCCCCTCTCCTCCCCCACCCCTGCCCGGCCCCCTCCCTCCAAAGACCTGCAGATGAAACCTGGGCTGCCTCCCTGGCTCGGGAGCTGGAAACAGCTGGTGGGTTTTGTGTGGGACGAGCCACAGGGGGAAGAGGCTTGGCAAACACGGGGCGGGGGACCGGGGGAGGAGGTAGGTAAACTCAGGAAACTGTTTTCATGAGTAAATGAAGGAAACAAAGGCCGCTCGGCAGGAGCAGGAGGGCCGTGGGCTCCCCTGAATAGCCCCCTAAAAACCGCCACTGAAAAGGAAGAAGGCCCGTTTGCTTCTGGGAATCCAATAAATTGTTTCAGGAAGTGAAAGTCTGTCCAGGCTAATGGAGCCCTGATTGACAGCGCTTCTCATTACGGAGCCCATCAGGGGACAGGGCAGCCGGCGCTCCTCAGGGGGCGAGGTGGGAGTGAGGGAGCTGCTCGCCCTGAAAGAGCCGGGTGCCCCCACAGCCCGCCCCCTCACCCCCCCCCCCCCCCCCCCCCCCCCGAGAAGGACGGGAGGCCACCCTCCAGGAGCGGTTACCTGCGCCGCTGTGGCTCATCCGGCCTGCGCTTCTCGCAAACCCGCTGCACCGCCCCCTCCTCCCGGGAGAACCAGCCCCACCCAGGGCTCCTGCCTCGTCCCCCCAGCCCCCCCCAGCACTGTGGTGTTCAGGACAGGGAGCCACTGGAGCCAGACGACACGGTCACCGGCGTCTTGGAGAGCTGCCCCCCGTGTACACACAATGCCGTGCAGCGTCCTTCGAGGCCACTCATGGGGGGGGGGGGGGGCGGTCTGTGTTTAGTGAAAACCAGAGGGTGGCCCGTTCCTTTGTCAATGAAGGAGCAAGCCTGGGGTCTCAGCTCCAGTTAGCCAGGCTGGGTGCGCCCTCTCCAAGGCCCCCAGAATGGGCGCTGGCAGGAGGTGGTGGGCCAGCCAGCGCTGGAGGAAGGGGCCTTGGGACGGCCTCTCTGAGACGCCCCCACCACCACCTGCTCGCAGGTGTGCAGGGACCATCGGGGCTGCTCAGCAGTCACAGGCGGGAAGTGACCGGATGTGGCAGGTCGCTTTAGACAGCACCAGGCTCAGGCCGGGGCTGGGAAGGCGTGTGAGGCACCCTCGGCATCCCCGGTCATGGGGCCTGGCCGTCCCCACGTGCTGCCCTGGCGAACCTGACCCCAGGTGGTGTCTTCGTCCAGAGCGGCCCTCGTGCCTGAGCGGCCTGTTCGGCTGGTCTGCCCAGGGGAGGAGGGGTCCTGGACAAGGACGTCTTTCATCGACCTTCTGCAGAGCCCATTGGAGTTTGCGCGCTGACCTTGGCGGAAGGCGGGCTCGCGCTCACCGCAGAGGAGGCCCCTGGGCCGGGCTCTGCTAGAAAGCAGCGGAAGTGCCCGCGGAGCACGTGGCGCGCGTGCGGCTGGGGCCGGGGGCTGCCTCTGTGAGCCTGGCTCAGCGGCTGCCTGCCGACAGCAGGGCTCCGGCGTTCGCAGATGCGCCGCGTGTCCTTGGGCCGCAGGGAAGGTGGCCATCCTTCGTGTGGGTGTGGCGCCCTTTGCATTTCGTTCACTAAACCCAGGGCGCTCTGTGCGACGAGAACCTGGGGCCGGAGCGCTCCGTCTCCTGGCGTCCGTTGTGTTCCTGCGGCTCACAGCAGCTTAGTCGCAAGTGCGGTTCTTTCCCCCGTCGCGGGGCACGTTTCCTCCCAGCTGCCTTCCAGGGCCTGAGACCCGGCCCGGGGCGGGGCCTGAGACCGGGGACGAGACCACTCAGCGGACGTTTCCTGACAGAATGGATGCTTAACCGGGCATTTGATGGCGGCGGTAATCGAAGCAAATTCAGAGAACTCCAACCAAGAGGCAAAATTGATATTTTTCAAAGTGCAGAGATGGGGGGGCGTCGACACCCATCGCTTGGAGGCTTGGAGACACTAGGGGTGGGGCCCGTCCCCGGTGTCCTGGGGACGGGGGGAAGAGCCTGGGAGAAAAGGGCGCAGCCCGACCTCTCCCACGGGTGGCGACGTCCGAGGCCTCTTTGTGCCACTTTGTGCACGGCCGACCTCGTCTCAGAGCCCACGCACTTCTTTTGTGATCTCTTGTTTCCCCAGAAAGCACGAAATGAAAGTCCCTTGAGTTGCTGCTTTAACGCAGAGCCCCCAGGGAGGATCTGCCAGCTGCCTGGCGGCTCTAAAGCAGGCCACTCCACCTCTGCGCCTGCGGGTCTCCGCCCCCTCCCCCCCCCCGGGGGGCCGCGCTCCAAGCACGGACCGCGGAGAGCACCTGCGAGGCCTCAGGTGCGGGCAGAGGCGCCGGGCCGAACTCGGGGACCCGGGGCCCGCAGTTTCCCGGGGCCTCTGCTGCGACAGGAGCCCCACAGTCCAGAGAGGTCCTGGCTCCTTCCAGGTCCCACGCGGGTCTGAGTTTCTGTTTACCGCGGGAGAACAAAGGGGAGCCTGCGCAGCCAGAGGGCCCTCGGAGAGCCGCGGGTCCCTGTGCAGGCAGCAGTCACGTGTGCTCCCCCGCCCGCCGTGCGCCGGCCGGGCCGCGGCTGCCGGCGCTCCAGGGTGCGGTGGTACCGCCGCCCCCCCCTCCGCCTGGGGGATGGCTGAGGAGCCCTAATTGGCATATAACGCCCCGTGAATTTGTTAGCGGGCCTCGCCTCTCATTGGTGGACCGTCTACTGCCAACCACCAGGAAATTACCCATTTTCGCGAGTTAGTCACTCACGTCGCCCTCTAACTAGGTAAAAAAAATCCACAGCGCTCGCGCTGTAAATCAGGCCGGTGCTCGTACAGCAGCTCTCCGCGGCAAACGAGCCGGGGACGTCCGAGCGCAGGGAGGAGCCCGCCGCTTCGCCTCACCCCTGCTCCCTGGGGCCCTCCCGTGCTCCCCGCGCGCCCAGGTCTGCGGCCCCCGGTCTGCTGGCCCCCGGGCGCCAGCTGCTGGGGCCGCCTCGGCCTGGGCGGGGACGGCGGCTCCGTAGCCCTCCTGTGCGGGCCTTTGAAGCGCCGCGGCCAGGCCTCGGGCACAGCACGTGGAAAGGACACCTCCACCCTCCGACTCCCGAGCATAATAGAAATATTCAGGAGCGGACATAATTATTTCAATTACTTCTCTCTGGTGTTGGAGACACACTCAAGAGTCACAAATTAGAAAATAATATTCACATGTTTCTTCTAATTGGTAACAGATTAGAGGCATTCTGTCTTCTTAAATAATTTCCAAATGTGCCCTGGAGAGGCCCGGGAGGAGCGGGAGGCCGCGGCTCCGCCAGCCCGCAGCAGCCCCGCCCCGGGGAGGAGGCCTCGGGATCGAGCTGTGGGCGGGGAGGTGTGGGGGCTCTTCTCCCGCCTGCGTCTCCAGCTGCTCGCTCACCCCGCCTCTCGTCGCCCTGTTTCTGTGGAAAGTCGGCAGTTCTCCTACCAGCGCGTAAGCCTAGGCCTCACTGGTGCGTGTATTGACGAACACGGTCTAGACCCCCACACACGGCTCCTTCAGCCACATGTTTTCTGTGCACACCCATGCACACATGTTTTCTGTGCACACCCACGCACACTTCCAGATCCGTCCATTTTCACATCCTGTCTACTTCCCTCTGTCTGGGAGGGGCCGAGCCCGGGGTGGTGGGCGCCCCCCTCACTGGCCCCACTGTGCCTGCCCCACGCTGTCCCTCCACGGGGCGGGGGTGGGGGGGGGTCACATTCCTCCAAATGACGAGGGTCCGAGGCACAATTCCACCTCGATCACGGGGTTTGGCTTTACCGAATATCGCCTTAAAAAGTGGCTGCTTCCATTCTGCAAAGCTGTTGGGCCGTTTCTGATAAAAGTGCACACTGCCCCTCCCTGTCGCCCCGGCAGCTACCCTCTAGGGCTCTGGTCCCGAGAAAGGAAAACTCAAGGTCACACAGAACTCGGTGCATGGGGTTCGGAGCAGCCTTATTTGGAACGGCCCCGAGCGAAGCAGCCGGGTGTCCCGGCAGGGCACACCTGTGCCGCGGGCAGGGCTCGGCCAGGAAGAGCAGCAGCCTGCTGGGGCACCCGCAGCCCGGGTGACTCCAGGGCATTCGCTGGGCCGGGTAAAAAAAGCCAGTCCCCCAAGGCTACACGTAGTCTAATCCTGGCACAGAACCGCCCTGCAGTGAGCAGGCACCGGGAGAGGGTGAGTGGTCACCACGGTGAGGGGGACGGTGTGGGTGTGGCTACAGCAGGGACCTGGGGGGCGCCCGGCCACGGACCCGCTGTGCCGCCTGGCTGGCGGTGGCTCAGGGAACCTGGTGCAGTGAGGCTGCCTCGAACGCAGCCCCCCCCCCCCCCCAAACACACACACACACACAGCACAGACGAACACGGGGAAGACCAGGACGCCGGCGCTGCATCGGGCCAACTGAATTGTCATCTCGTACTCCAGTTTTTCAAGATGTCGCCCTTGGGGAAAACGAGGTGAGGGGCATGTGGGAACTCCATCAGTTCTTTCAACTCTAGGAGAACCTACAATGAACTCACAGTTTAAGTAAAAAAAAAAAAAAAAAAAAAAAAGAAACCCACGTGAGCAGTGGCTCCAACACCGAGAAGCAGGCTCCTCCAGGGCGGCGCACCCCAGATTTGAGAACTCGCAGGCCGGCCGTGGCGGCCGGGGGCGGAGGCAGGCAGCCCAAGGGGGCCCCCCCCGCCGGCTGGATCTGGAGCAGGGCAAACATCGAAAAGGACAATGTCACCCACGCATCACATGACACAGGTGATTTTTTTTTTTTTTTAAGATGGTGGGTTTACGGTGACAGCCGAGAACGAGGCTGGGGCACGAGGCTCTTACAGAAAAGGCCAACTAACGAGGGAGCAGAGGGGCGGGTCTGGGTCTCGCTTCCCAGAGTGAGCAGGGACCCTCCACCGGGGACAGTGGGGGCCGCAGGAGAGGTCTCAGGCCACAGGAGCGTCGGTCCCTCGAAGTATCAGCCCCCACGATCACTCGTCAGTTGAAAAGGGGGGAGGTTCCGGAGGGAGCCCGGGCCTGGGGGCCGCTGCTGTAACCGTGCACTCCAGCTCCGTAGTGGGACCACCCCCGTGCCCCTCCTGATGAGGCGTGGGGAGCGCACGTGCTGGTCTCGCCGGAAACACGTGACCCGGACTGATCCTGCCGTGGGCGGTGGGGGCACTGTGCAGGGGCAGTAGCTCGGGCTCCTCAGCACCCCCGTGCGACAGATGACGAGGAGGGAGGGCGGGGTGGGTGCTGTTAGACTAGAGGAGATGAAGGGGGGCGACCAGGCGCCACGCGTCCTGCCGAGCACGGTGGGGACACTGTGCAGGGGCAGTAGCTCGGGCTCCTCAGCACCCCCGTGCGACAGATGACGAGGAGGGAGGGCGGGGTGGGGGCTGTTAGACTAGAAGAGATGAAGGGGGGCGACCAGGCGCCACGCGCCTGGCTGGGAAGAAGAGTTCGGCTGCACAGGACGTTCGGGGCTCAGCCGGGGAGAGCTGGGCGCGGACCACGCACTGTCGGTTGGTAATCGTGCATCACTGTACGCCCTTGGGTGCGGCGGGGTGGGCCGCCCGGACGCGGGGACGCAGGCACACGGCTGTGGAGCGTCACACGGCGGCATCGGTGAGAGGAGCGGGCAGCTCTGGAGTCAGGGCCCTTTCTGTTGCCGTGCGACAGACACAGTGTCAACCCTGCCGCCTTGACCCGTTTTCAGTGTGGCATTCATGGCAGGGAGCCCGTTCACGTCGCTGTGCCACCAGTGCCGCCACCCACCCCCAGGCCTTGTCACCTTCCCAAACTGGAACTCTGCCCCCACTAAGGGACTCTCCGTTCCCCCGTCCCCGCCCCCCACTGTCCCTCAGGGAGCCTCGTGCAGCTGGGGCCTTGCAGCGTCTCTCCTTCCGAGACTGGCTCGTGCACGGGCACCGCAGGCTTCGGTGGCGAGCACGCCGAGGCGGGGTCAGGACGCCCCGGCTCTTTGAGGCTGCGTCACACTCGCTGCACAGAGGGGCCGCGCCGCGTCCAGTCACTCCTGTGCTGGTGGGCGCTGGTCGCTCCCATGTGGGGGCCGCTGGGAGTCACGCCGCCTTCAGCATGGGTGTCCAAGCAGGTCCTCGGTGTCCGGAGTTCGAGTCCCCTGGCCGTGTGCCCAGAGTGGACTCGCTGGGTCACACGGTGACCTGCTTGTTTCCTTTCCTGAAGAGCCTGCGTGTGTGCCCCCAGGTTCCGGACTCTGGGCGCACTTAAGTACGGTGTGTCGGTTGTCGTGATGGACTCCTTCGGTCGAAAAGCCCTTTGTAAAGCCCTCAGGCACTCTAACTCGGGGGGCAGAGCCCACCCTGGTCCCCCCAGCCCCCTTCAGGTCAGCTCCGGTTCTGAGGTATATTTGGGGGTAGGAGGCAGCTGGTTCTTCCCTCGGTGAAGGACATAAAATAAAGGCGTCCCCGTCTCCGTCACCTTGTGAACGGGCGGGCGAGCCCCCAGGAGACAGGCAGGACGAGACGGAGGGAGGGCCGCCCTGCCGACGCACGGATGCTGGTTGGTGAAAGCCCACTGCGTGCTGCCCGCTTGGCCCTTGGTCAGCAGACTGTCCACAGCTTTGCCACCAGGTGACCTCTGACAGCTGCTGGGCTGCCCCGCACCAGCCGGGGGTCCGCTGGTCCCCAGAGAACTGGCAGGCACTCTCACAGAGCGGAGTCCCTGGTGGAGGCAGAGGGCCGGGTCTGAGGCCCTTAGCGTTCGAGCGTAACTGGGGGAGGAAACCCGGCCACGGTTGGTCCGCTGGGCTTTCTCTACCAGGGGCTCCGGGCTCTAACGGATTGCCCCCGGTCAGTGCCCTGGCAGCGGGCGGCTGCCCCACCACCACCCCGCACAGAGCCCGCGCCCGCCCAGCCGACCCCCGTTCCCGCGGGCGCCTTTCAGCGGTCCCCGTGTTCCCGCTCACATTCCGGAAAAGCCCCCGCGCGACGCCCTGAGACGCCTCCGCCATCGGCTCCCCTCCCAGAGCTTCCCTGCCCTGGGCTCTGCTTCCCTGTGGCCGTTTGGTCCGGCGCGTGGGGAGGCCATGTGCCTGGACTGGCCCGTCCCCTCTGCCCCCCCCCCCCAGACACTGACGGGGGAAAAACCACGTTAAAAAGACTCTTTATAGTTCAAAATCTGCAGCCTTGCGTATTTTTTAAAAAACACTATTACTAGGGACCGGGGCTCTTGAAGCCACTGGGCGGCATTTACGAGAAGCTGGCGCGGAGCCGCCCGCCCCATCACGCTGCAGCCTGCAGCCTCCTCGCGCTCCGCGTTTAACAGCCCTTTGGCCGGCGGGTCCCTGGGAGCCCACCCGGCGGAGCCCGGCCTGCAGTCGCTCCTCCTTGCCCATCGATGGCTCCTTTAAGAAGAGCCCCAGAGTCCCTGCTTCCGGCGTTTGCAGGGCGCTGGTGGCACAGGTGGTGCAAGCACACGGACAGCGAAGCCGGGCTCCATCTCACAGGGCGGGCTCCGCGCGCATGGGCAGCGGACCGTCTCTCCCCTCGTCTGTCTGGGATGCGACACGTTCCGAAGCCGAGCCCACCGGCCACTGTCATGCTGACTTCGTTCGCCGCGATGGGTCCTCACCACCAGGGGTGCGCGCGGGCCACGGGGAGCGTCCGGTCCTGCCACATCACGCCGGGCCGCGGCACTCCACTGGCCCGGCTCCCGCTCTCTTGGCATAGATTTATGGGGGCTTATGCTCCACGGCAGTGGCCGAGTTTCTCCTCACGCTGAAGTGTAGGCTGTCGGCATGCACACGGGTGGTCGCTGTGTGAAAACACGCACTTGGGTGGCGCGCCGGTTCGCACACCTGACTGGTCGGACTAGCTTTGCGCGGAGTGCTGCGGCCGTCAGTGCCGAAATCCCTGCGCAGTAACACGGTCTGCGAGCGGGGAGCGGGGCCCCCGCAACGGCTGGAAAGTGTGCATGCGCCGACCGGGGTGGCTTTTTGGGTGTGCTGTTCACAGTAGGTTAGAAAATGGGGGTGGGAGGGTGAAAATAAAAGGGTCTCGGCTGCTTCTGGAACAATCTGGATGGTTTGGGGGTTTCTAACAGCATAGCAGGCTTTCAAAAGTGACCTTCCTAAGAGTTAGACTTCCTCTGGATTGCTCCCGCCTCCTCCCCAACCCACCCCCCCCTACCCTGCACCTGGCCTCCTGGGCCCCCTGGGCCCCCTCCCGTTGACCTGCCCCTGCTCTGTCCATCCTGGGAAGACAGCCCCACCCCCACCCTCCCTAAACGTGAGGTCTGAGCCGGGTCCGGGGCTGTGCTGTGGCTCCAGGCACCGGAGAACAGACGGCCGCAGATTCCTCCAAAGGCAGCTGGGGCCGCGCACAGCAGGTCAGCGGGTGAGGCTGTCAAGGCTGTCAGAGGCTGTGTGCCGGGGCAGTGGGCCCACCCTCGTCTGTCACCGTGTAGGTGGCAGCATCGTGGCATCTGTGGGTTGTGCAGGAGGAGGCTGCAGGTGAGCGTGCTGGGTTCCCATCACACGGGCGAAAACGACGCGTGGTGGCCGCCCTGGGTTGCGATGCTCCGCATGGACTTACCCGCCCGAACCGAGAGAAGGGCAGAGGCGTCGCTGCGAGCGGCCCGGTGGGGAAAGGCCTGCTGGATGGCCGGCCCAGCAGCTCGGGGCTCTCCCCATCCCGGTCTTTGTGACCGCCTGCCTGCCGAGCACGTGACTGCCTCTGTGAATCACCCAGCCTCCCCGGAGGGGACATCGAGGCCCGGGAGATGGTGGCACTGTGCCTGGGGCCCTAGGCCAGCTTCGGGCCTGCCAGAGGGGCTGGTCCATTCTTCCCTGTGAGCACCCGGCGCACCGTAGACACCCAGCAGGGTGAGCTGTGAGCAGGCTCTGTGCACGCTGGAGCCTCCCGTTGCCTCACTGCCCGGCCGGCGGCTCCTCCAGGCTGGCCTCCAGGTTGGGAGGTCAGATTCCCGTGGTCACGTCAAACTGCAGAGAGGTGACATTGCCTTTGCACTGTGGCTTGTATCCTGGAATGTCCTTTCCATCAGCCTGCTCGGGACCCACGCAGGTGGGTGTGAAGAGGTGCCCAGTGCTCCTGACACACAGCCGCCGAGCCCACATCGCAACCTGAAACCTCAGACCCAGGTGCAGGGGCCGTGGGGGGCGGGGAGACCCCGCTCTGCCTGCGGTGACCAGGCCACGGCCTCCTGTGACCCCTCGAGGCCCCCGGGGCGTGCACCTGGGCGCACTCAGTCACCCTGCTGGGCTGCCCGGGCGGCACCCGCCCGCGGACCCGCCCCCACCCACCCCAGCACCTGAGGCCCGGCCCAGGTAACTGTGGCCTGCAGAATTAATAAGCCTAATACGGTTGACTTGACTTAATTAATAATGATCCTGTTCCGTTCCTCTGAGCTCGTAAAGCACCCTGCAGGTTGGCAGAAACACTCATGATATCGATCAGAAGTCAGGCAAGGGACATTTATTTGGTCTCTGCCCGGGAGCATAAATCCTCGTCCTTCGCCGCCTGCTCCCGCACGTGGGATCTACAGTGGCCAGCGTGTTGAACGCTTTCGGTGATTAAAAACTAAACACCCACCGGGCTCTGCGCGCAGGCCCGCGTCCCCGCCTGTCCCCGAGGCCGGCCCCCTTAGCAACGCAGCCGGGGGAGAAGGCATGCGTGCCGGGGGCGGCCGGCTGCTCAGCGCTGGCCCCCGGCCGGGTGTGCCCCCGCCGAGAGGAAGCCCCTGTTTTCCCAACATATTGTTCCGGCCCCGTCTTCCGTGCCCGCCCTCCCAGTTCCTGTTTTGCTGGGGGCAGAATGACACTTCGGAAATTCCTTGCTGCTAGCTCGCCCTTTCTTCCCTCTTCCTCTTCTCTGGTCCCTGTCACCTCCCCGTCACCGTGTCACATGGCACGGGCGCCTCCAGCTTCCCCTCCTCGCCCCCAGGAGGGCCCTCCGCTCCCAGGCGCCCTGCTGCAGCGCGTCCTTGAAGATCGTGTTGACAAACCCTCCCCCGCCCTGTGGCAGGAGCGGGGGAGGGAGGGTGTTTGCAAAAGGATCATTGTGACAGGTGACGGACACCAAAGAGTCACCCGCCTCTGAACATTTGGGGGGCAGGGGTTCCCGTAAAAATGAACCCGTGACACCCAGGGGTTTGGGAAAGGCTGTGCTCTCAGTATCTTGTGGAAGCGTCCAGAGGAAACCTGGTTTGGGGAGACTGGACGGCAGGCCGCGGCCAGAGCCCCCGCAGACTGGTCCCGAGCCGCCCGAGCGTGGTCAGTCCTGCCCTGACGGGCCGCGCCCGGGCCCACTGTCCCTGTTTCAAGTGACGCCCAGAGCCCCACGGAAGGGGGTGGAGGGCCCCTCAGAAGCCTCATGAGCCCTTGGCAGCGTGCTGAGCCTCCCTGCCAGGCCCAGGGTGCCCCTCGGCCGTGCAGCGTGGCAGCGTCCTGGCCGCCGGAAACGCACGAGGAACAGGCCCGGCGCTGCACCAAGATGCCGCTTCCCTAAGGACACGGCTCCCGGTTTCCCCGAGGGGTGTCTCAACAGGGGCCCACCCGCTGGCACCCCCAGAATTAACCCTGTGCCCGAGCAGAGGGCCCACCCCACCCCGGTGCCTTGTGACACTTGTGACACTTAACCACTTGCTCTGGCCCGGGCGAGGGGGTCCCAGTCCCCCGCTGCCCCGCTGTGCCCGTGGGGGGTCGACTCGCACGGAAACACGTGTGTGGGCTGTGTGCCGAAGGCCCGCTCTCGGGCTCTCGCAGAGTTGCAAGTGAAGGTGGAGAAGCGACCAGGGGCTCAAGGTCTGGGGTGAGCCTGCCAGCGCTGGCGAGGGCGGTGCCCTAATGAAGTCACGTGCAGACTTCACGTGCTCGGCGCCGCCCCAGGGGACGCCAGGCCTCCGAGGCTGGCCCACGGCTGTGTCCTGGTGCCCGCAGTGACTCCATTTGCCGGGCACATAATCTGCCGGCTGGAGGTGGGACATGTCCCGGGGGCCATGGAGGGACACGCGGAGCCTTGACCCTGTCGTCACCCCTCAAGGTCAAAGGCGGCAGAGCCTTGCCGGTCGGGCTGCAGGCAGAGTGCCGTCTGAGCCCCGAGTGTCCCAGTGGGCACACAGCTCCCGCGACCTGGGCCCCCCACCCACGGATCCCTCAACCCTGTGCTGGCCGGTGGCTCACTCACCAGCTGGTTTCCTAGGCAGGGCCCCGGGGAAGGTGGGTCCCCCCAAAAAGAGCTCCGTTGTAGGAAGGCGGCGAGAAAGTATTTGCTGTCGTGCCTTTGATAGGGCCTGTATTTGGGGGGACCGGGTCGGCGTCCGTCTTCCGATGGGTTGCCCGTTTTCTCGCTCCCGCCCGCCCCCGTGCAGCTGATTTATTTAAAGGTGTGTCAGCAAGGGGCTCAAATGAGGCGCCGGCCGCCTCCTCCCTGCCGACGGCCGGCCACGCCAATAATTCATTTTTTAGCTCATTAGCTAACAGGGGCTGCGAGCAGCAGCCCCGGGGGAGCGGAGCGAGGGGAGGTGATGGACTGCCGGGCTCCTCTGCTCCTGAACTGGCCTTCCTGGGGGGGGGGCTCGGCCACAGCAGGCGGGTCCCAGAAGGGGGCCCGGGGCACCAGGGGGACGCCCAGGGGGTCTGCGCCCACTGCGGGGCCACTCGGGCGAGTGGCGTCAGGCAGAGTGCGTGGTTTGGGCAGAGGGCCTCACGGGCAGAGCACCCGCCTTCCACGCGTCAGCTGTCGGCGCGGAAACCAGGTGAGAGCAACAAGCTGGGGCCCCCTTCACAGACGGGCCTTGTCACGGCTCTGGGGGCCAGCGTCCCAGGTCGAGGGGTCGGCAGGGCGGCTCTCCGGTGGGGCCTCTTCCCAGCTTGCAAACGGCAACTCCGCGCTGTGCCCTCCACAGTCCTTCTCCCGGTGCAGAGGGAGGAGAGGGAGGGGGGTCTCTGGAGCCTCCTATGAAACACCAGTCCTGGCGGCTTGCTCCCGCCCCCATGTCATCATCTGACCTTTGTCACCTCCTGCACACTCTGTCTCCAGATGCGTCGCAGTTCAGGGTCCGGGGTATCAGCACGTGAATTGGGTGGGGTCGGGGGTGCGGTGCATAACACTGTCCAAACTTCCAGGAAGACTTGAGACATGGGACCAGACTTGGCCCCAGAGAGCCTGACTCCCATGGGGTCCTGTCACCCAGCTGAGCACCCCTCGCCCCAGAATCCCAGGCCCCACTGCTCCCTGGGGCCAGGGGTGGCCCACAAGCCACTGGTGGGCTTCTCCAGGCCACTGGCCAGGGCCGTCCCTCACCCCCACCAGGCACACGGCCGTGTGAGGCTCCCGCCTACAGACAGTGGGGATTCGGAAACCGAAAGCACCCAGTAGGCATCTCCGAGCCCCACCCGGTGCCACTGGCACATCCTTCTCACACACGTCGCCCCACAGCCAAGCTGTCGCGTGCTGGAGGGCATGGTGAGTCATTGCCGACACTGTTCTGTGATCCGACACCGGCCGCTGCCGCTGCAGAGGGGCTGCTGGGGCGGCCCCTCGCCCGGACGCGGGGCCTCGCCTCCCAGGCCACCTGCCTGCCGTAGCGGCCACGGCACCCCCCTGGCAGATGAGGAAGGGAGGGCCCGAGGGGACCGACCCTGAGGCTGCAGAAGCCTGCGCCCCGCAGAGGAGGGACTCGAGGACCCACAGTCTCTGGCGCCGACGTCATGCGTCTGTCCTCTCCCTGGGGCCGCTGCGGAGCGCCCCAGAGTCCAGCTTCCCCGGCCCGTCGGGGGCGGGCAGCCGGCGCAGGGAACAGGGCTAAGGAACAGTCAGCGCTCGTGTCTGGGCAGGTGTGCCGCGTTAGCACCCCGAGCCCCCACGTGTTCACGTCTGAGCCCCCCGCCGCCACGCGCGGGATCCCGGTGCTGTGTGCAGAGAAGCGCGCTGATGGACCCCGGGCCAGGGACTGGCTGGCCAGCCTGAACTCTCTGGCTGCCTCGTGGGGTCTGAGAAAGCACGGAAACAGCGCGGTGCTTTGGGGCCCAGAGGCCGGAGTTGAAATTTGTTCAATATTGGTATCAATTTGAGAGAGAGAGAGGAAGGGAGAGAGAGAAACACCGACTGGTCGCCTCCCATATGTGCCCCGACTGGGGATCGAACCCAGGACCCTTTGGTGCACACCAGCCAGGGCTGAAGAGTTGCTTTTGACAGCACGAGAAGTTTGGGGAAGAGCCATGGTTCGGCCAAATAATAAAAGCCACGCCTTGAACGGAACCGGGGGTGTCCTGGTGGAGGGTGAGGGACCGTGTGGCCTCTGGCAGCCGCCTAGGAGGCCTGGAGGGGCTGGCCCTCCGACTTGCAGGGCATCCGCAGGTGATCCACAGTCACTGTGGGAGGCGCTGGAGCCCCCTGCCCCCCGGTAAGCCACCCTGCTCCAGCCCCTGCAGGGCGGCAGGCAGACCCGCCCTACAGCCCACTCGGCCTCTCCAGACCCTGCCCCTGAGTTCACATACGTGTGACGTTCGTCTTCCTCCCAAAGACGGCGCCCCAAAGAGCACGTGCTTTCCGCCCCAGCGCCCGGACCGGCCCTTAAACGCTGACTTCTGACCGCAGGGCGCGGCTTAAACAGGGTGACTGCAGCACAGGCCGAGTGCGGCGACTTCAGGTGCGCTCGCCTGTGGGGTGACCAGATCCGAGCGAGGGCATGGGGTCACCCCGCCCGTCCCGGTGACAGCGGGGGAGGACCCCAGAGCGGGGGGCTCGTCCTCATGTTTTGGGGGGCTCGAATATTACAAGGAAAGGGGAGTCGTTGCCACCAGGACTGCTGTTCCTGCCTCCGTCCCCCGGTGCCTCGGCAGTGAGGACCGAAGCCGGCCGGAGCAGGGTAACACCGTCCGATTTTCACGGCCACCCCAGGAGTGGGGCCGGCAAATGGGAACCTCGGGGTCCGGGTGCCACCCTCACCGCTGTTTCGTTCACCACACTGGCACCTCGCTCTCCCTCGCTGGCGATGCACGGCCCGCGTCAGCACACACGCGGTTCGTCTCACATCGGGGTCTTAAGTAGCGTGAGGCCTCTGGCTGGCTGGGGTCTCCGTCTCTCGCCTCCGCTGCTGTTGCCAAGACGTACCCGTGGTCTGGCTCCAGCAGTTTTTAAAATTTTTTTATTTATTTATTTTCAGAGAGAGGGAAGGGAGGGAGAAAGAGTGGGAGAGAAACATCCATGTGTGGTTGTTTCTCACATAGCCCCTACTGGGGATCTGGCCTGCAACCCAGGCACGTGCCCTGACTTGGAATCGAACCGGCAACCCTTTGGTTGGCAGCCCGTGCTCACTCCACTGAGCCACTCCACTAGCCAGGGCTAGTTCCAGTATTTTGGCCCAAGTGGGGACCCTGCTCCGGTCCCCATCAGAGCCACGTCTGCGGGTGCTGGGGTGGCGTCTCAGCTGCAGCCCAGCAGTCCCCGCATGGAAAGGGTCGGGTCACTCTGGGGTCACCTGCATGTACCAGGAAGCGAAGCAAAACTAATCCCGATTCCCCCCTGGAAGGTGTTTGCCTAAGTATTTAAAACCGGATTAGGGCCCAGCAGAGTGGCCCTGGAGGAGGAGCAAACAAACCTCTCTCCTGCCCTTGGGCAGGAGAAATGCCGGGGGAGTGAGTTTTCCTCCTGAGGGTCGATCGTTGGTGGCTGTGTGTGCTGGGGACCCTCCGGAGCAGACACTGCCCTTCCCTGCAGGGCTCCCTCCCCTCTCGTGACCCTGGTCAGAAAGCACCGCATAGCACCCCACCCCCGTCCCTGACCCTCCCGGCGGGGCTGCTTGCTCCCCTCTCTGGCAAGTTCCTGCCCCCCCCCCGCACCCCCCCAGCAATGCTGCACAGTCTGAGGACGGTGGCCTTGTCAACGTGGCTGATGTCCTTTTTGAGAAGCCAGAACCAAATGCCCCATCGGCAGCCACAGAGGGGGCGGGAGCCCAGGGCCAGGGCCGGTCCTTCGGGTCCGTGTAAACACACCTCGCTGTGGGGTTCCCTTGCCTCGTCCGGTCCTTCCTTCTCGTTCCCAGCCCTCCTCGCAGGTGTCACAGGCAGTGTCTTGTCCCCTTTGAGGCCAGGGGCTCTCTCATCACACCCACCCGGCTCCTGTCACTCACCCTCAGCAGGCTGTGCCATCAGGGGAGGGCTGTCTGCTGCCACTGCCACGCCCACCGCCCTGAGGCCCCGCCCCTCCGCTGCGCCATCTTCCCCTCTGTGCCCCCGGCCCAGCTCTGCACTCGGGCCGCGTGCCCAGACTCCCAGGCTGGCCCCACTCGCCATCCCTCAGAAAACCCGGCCGTTTGTGGTCACTTAAGGAGTCCGAGGCATTCCCCACGTGCGCCCTCCCCGAGCGTCTGGGGAGACAGCAGGGCTGCGGGGGGGGGGGCAGCTGCGTCTCATCTCTGAAGCTCCCCATTCGAGTCTCCGCCCCCCTAGGAGGGTCTGTGGTAGCAGTTTCTTCAGCAGCACGTGGTTAGAGCCCCCGCAGGTTCTCCCCCCCACGCCAGGGGGTGGGTGAAGGGCCAGGAGCAGGTCACACTCAGGTCGGGGGCCCCCGCTGTCCTGCCCGACTCTGGCCCGGCATCTCCAGTCCCGGCTCAGAGTTGTCCTCGCAGCGGAGTGGACGTCCAGGCCTGTGGTGTCCATCCCGCATCATGCCCGGTGGGTCCCGGGCGGCGGGGGGGGTTCTCCAGGGCCACAGCCCCGCACTGGGTGTGAAGGGAGTCACGTGAGAGCTGGAGGCTGGGGTGGGGGGGCACCCACACACTGCGGGGTCTGCCGCAGTGCCCTCCGAGGTTCTGAGTGGGGGCCCGAGACTCTGCCGACGGGTTCCTGGGGAGGCGGGCCGATGCTGCTGGGGTGGGGGCACCCCGCTCTGTGAACCACAGGGCCCCCCCACACTGGGGGAGACTTCTGTCCCCCGCTGTTTGACTCCCCTTGCCTGCTTCCTGGCAAAGAAGGTGGTGGCATGGGGGTGGGGGGGGGGGCAGCCCCCGAGTCCTGCCTGCCTCTGACCACACCCGCCTGTTGCAGGGAAGAGAAGGAGCGGTGGATCCGGGCCAAGTACGAGCAGAAGCTGTTCCTGGCCCCGCTGCCCTGCACCGAGCTGTCCCTGGGCCAGCACCTGCTGCGGGCCACGGCCGACGAGGACCTGCGGGCGGTCATCCTGCTGCTGGCGCACGGCTCCCGGGACGAGGTGAACGAGACCTGCGGGGAGGGGGACGGCCGCACGGCGCTGCACCTGGCCTGCCGCAAGGGCAACGTGGTCCTGGCACAGCTGCTCATCTGGGTAGGTGGCCCGGGCGCCAGGTGGGGGGGCCGGGGTGGGGTGCACGCAGGCACTGAGGCACCAGCCAGATGGGGGGGCCGGCGGTGAGGGAATGGGGGGTTTAGGGCTGGGGGCAGAGGCCCCTGCCCTGCACCTGAAGGACTGGTGAAGGCCGGGCGGACGGAAGGACGCAGGGCCGACCTCTTTGCATGGCACTTGCCAGAGTTTCTGCAGAGCTCACCCTTTAGGGTGCCCCCACCCCCGGGATCCGGCACGGTGGGTGGGGTCTTGTTTACCCACCAGAAAAGCTCCCATTATTCGGTGGGGGGGGAAGGATGGGAGGATGAAAACCAAATGGGGTCTGGGGTTCCCCCCACCCAGCCTGGGGGTTCTCGCTGCAGTTACAGGAGAACGCTGGCCCTACCCTGGGAGACTCGACACGGTCCTGGGAAAGCTGTTGCTTTAATTCCCTGGGGTTGGGCGGGGGGGGGGGGGGGGCGGGTGTCTGTCATGGAACTGGAGTTGGGGGTGTGGGAGGGATGAGGGCGAAGAGGCGGTTCTGGACCGGCCAGGAGCTGCTTCGGAGATGCCTGCACCCGCACCCTGGGGGCCCCACCTGAAGGGACAGAACGCTGCCTGCCGGGAGCGCGCCTGGTGTGGGGGGGCGCTGCGGAGAGGTGGGGCTCCCTGCCGTTCCCGCCCCCGGGGCAGGGGACGGGTCTGTGCGGCACAGTGCAGGGCGACTCCAGCGCTGCGCGTTCTCGCCGGGCTCTGGGCTCGGCTGCCGCCGGGGAGTCGGGGGCCCGGACAGCAAAACCATGCAAATACCCCGCTCACACCAACAGCTGGGGTCGGTCGGCTCGGGCCGCCCGAACAGACTGTCACTGGGCGGCTGGGGGACCACCACAGCAGACGCCTCCTTCCGTGCTGTCCTGCAGGCCCGGAGTCCAGGATCAAGGGGCGGGCACTCGGGTTCCCTCGGGCCCCTGTGCTTGGCTTGCAGCCAGCCATTCCTCCCAAGGCCACCACGTGCGGACACTGTCATGCCGGCCTCGGGCCCCGCCCATGTGACCTCACTCAGCCCCTCTGCAGGCCCGCCTGCACCTGCAGTCACACCCTAATGCACTGGGGTCTCGGCCTCCACCCCACGTGGGCTTGGGGGGACGCAGTTCCATCACAGATTTCATCAACGGGGGTGTCCAACCCACTGGCATCTCTGGGCCACGCCTTAAACATACTAACGAAAACCGATGAGCAAAAAAGGGTTTTAAGTGAATTCATGACTCTGTATTGGGCAGAGTTCAGAGCCGTCCCGGGCCCCATGCGGCCCGAGGGCCGTGGGTTGGGCAGCCCTGGCCCAGCACCTTCCCCTCCCCCAACCGCCAGATCCCCTTTCGCTGTGACGCTCCAGGGCGACGAGAGCGTGGCCAGACGCCCAGACACAGCTGTGGCGCCGCAGTCGGCACTGCCGCCTCCGAGGGCAGGAACTCTGGACATGGGGTGCGGTGCCGTGCGAGCTGGCACCTGCCTGTGTCCTCGCCGCTCCAGTGGTCAGGGAGCCCGGGGCCACCCCGTGTGAGGGCGCGGCCCACGGCCCTGTCCACGCAGCGACAGCTGTCGCACAGAACGTGCGGTGCCGAGCTCAGAGTCCCCAGAGTGTCCCTGGGGGATGTCCGGGTGGTGGTGACGTGTCACGCTTTTGCATGGTTTTTAATGATGTGAGGACATGATCCCAGTAAGACGTTCAGTTAAAAAAAGAGAGAGACACACACACAGTACGTGTGTAAGTTTTATTTCAGCGAGGCACTTAGACCCCAAGGGAAGTGCACTGAACTATTAGCCGAGGTTACCCGGGACTGGAGAGGCGATGGGGTGTTCTCTTCCCTCTCCCGTGTTCGCTGTGGGCGGCCCCCAGGACAGCCGCCTGCCTCTGAGAGTGGGAGTCGATCGTTTCCCGTGTTTGCAGTTGGAAGGTCTGAGTTGCAGTAGCCCAACCAGAGCTGCCGGGGTTCGTCTCTGTTGGTCAGAGGAGGGGCTTGTTGCAAAAGCACGCTCCTGCCCCAGAAGCAGACACCCGGGGTCCCTGTTGCACCTGGAGGCTGGACAGGCAGCCCCGCCCCCGCGCCGGGCTCTAACACGGCTCTGTTGCCTCCGCAGTACGGGGTGGACGTGATGGCCCGCGACGCCCACGGGAACACGGCGCTGGCCTACGCGCGGCAGGCCTCCAGCCAGGAGTGCGTCGAGGTGCTGCTGCAGCACGGCTGTCCCGACGAGCGCGCCGCGCTCATGGCCACGCCCAACCTGGCCCGGAAGAGCGCCGGACGCAGCGGCGGCAGCGGGCGCGTGCCCACCGTCATCTGAGGCGTGTCCACGCCCCCGCCCACCGCCCCTCCCTCTTCCCGGTGGTCCCGGCCACCCCCCGCCACCCCCCGCACCTGCAGCGAAGTCGCCGGCCCTGGACAGCCCGCACGAGGCGGAAACGGGGCCGAGCTGCAGGGGCGCCGTCCCCATGGACCCCCCCCAGTCGACACACAGGAGCGACCGACGGGACTCGGTCGGCTGACGATAGCACACGGCCCGGGACCCGGTGCCCGCGGCCCGCAGACAGAGCATGGCACAAGGGACAGGGCGGACGAGAGGGGGCGGGGCGGCGGCGGCGGCGCCGGGGAGGGGAGCCCTCCCGCGCCGCGGCCCGGCGCATCAGCACATCTCACCTCCACCGAACGGAACGCGCGCATCCATCTCCGCTCCTCTCCGAGGGGCTTGACGGCGTAAATCAGCAGCGGGCCGAGTTTGTCAGGTTCGAAGCCCCTATGATGGTGTGTGTCAAATCAGTTGTAGCTAATCTGTCCCGGGAGCACGCTGGCTTCATTACACCCGTGCAGTCGAGTTCCTGCCGCATTACCGCGGCTTAATAGAACCTGATTAGTCATCGCCGCGGAGGAAGCCTATTAGCCGGGCGGCAGCCACGCGGCACGCTCCGCTGAGCGCCGCGATGTGATTGCGGCGCCCGTGGAAGCACCGTATTACCGCAGACATGTTCTGCCGAGCCCTCGGAGCCCTCCCTTCTAAATTCACTGTCATAATTTAGTCTCCGTTTAATTTTTCAGTCCAAAGAGGGGGAATCGGTCGTCAGGAGTATCTGGCTGCAGTCTCCTTGGTGCGAAAACAAAATGGGGAAAATAAATGAGAGGAACTCAGACTCGGAAGGAAGCCACGCTCTCAGCTAACGGGATGCGTCGGGGGCGTTGAGCAGACGGGCTAGCTGCACGAAGGGCCCTTTTGCCCCCGGAACAGGAGAGAGGTTCTGTGTCCTTTCGCCAAGGTGGACGTCTTGGGTCCCCGTCACTCCCGGGCCGCGCTGCCCAACTCACACAGGCTTCTGTATTATGTCTTCAGACACGATGTGTGGAAATCTATTTGAATAAAAGAAGTTCATAAATATGCATTGATTTTTGTGCAGACGAATGGCACCTCCGTTAATTTACAAATTGAACTGGATGCGAACTAACAGCGTGCGCCCGGCTGAGATGGGAGGGCTGCGGGCCGCTGTCCTCGGAGGGGCTCGCAGCGGTAAACACTTCCATTAACGTGATGTACGGCTTGCAGAGGGGCCGTCAGAATGGGGCGGCCGCACGGTTTGCTTATTACCACCGGGAAAGGGGAAGAGGCCCGAGCGCATCACGGGGGGGGAGGGGCGGGGGAGGTCCTCGTCCCGGGGAATGTGACACAGACCTGGTGCCGCCCCCGCCGGCACACGGCGGGGGGCTCTGGTCCAGGCAGGGGCGACTCCAGGTCCCAGGCTCAGAGCGTGGCCGTGGGGGGGGGCGGTGGTGACCGCTGCCGATGGCCCCGGGGCCCAGACTGGCCCGGGAGAGTCCCTCAGGTGAGTCCCTCACCTGCTGGTCGCCGTGGCACCTGCTCGTCATCGTGGCGTCGGGCTGCTTCAGGCTCGGCCACCTCCAGCGTGGAGGCCAAGCGGAGGGCACCGGGCAAAGGCCCCGAGGTCGGGACAGGGACGGGCGGCCGTGCCCGGGGTCCTGTGGGCATGGCAGGACGAGGGGTGGCTGGAGGCTGACACGGCTCAGGGTCGTCACGTCCGCGTGGCGACCCCCAAAAGGTCCATGGTCTCATGTAGTAATCCTTCTATTTTGAGTTTTTCCCCTTCTTTCACTTTAAAAATAAAACATTAAAGTAGGTAAGAAGAAATAAAGTTTTACACTGAATTTCTATGTAGGTCGGCGTTCCGTGGGCACTTCCCACCTTCCTTCAGCTCCGCGGAACACGGCGGTTTCCAGAAACACCGGGCACTGACTCGGGCCCGTGGCCCCCGCCCCCCCCCCCCCCCCCGGGCTGCGCTTCGAGTGCCGTCACCGTGTGGTCGTTCTGGGCGTGAACAGGGAAACCGTCACTGCCTGTTTCTGAAGAAGCGTTGCCGTAACGGCCCAGCCACCGCAGTCTCCTGCTCGCGGCCTTCCGCGCAGACGCTGCGCAGCGGGCGTGGGCGGAGTGCCGAGAGGCCCCCCCGAGTCGGCCCATCGTCAAGAGCCCCCCCAGGAATGCTTTATCGCAGCAGAGCCCCCTTCTGCAGGAAACAGGGTTCCTTGGGGGGCTTGTCTCTGGGATGTGTGTGTGTTTCTAGTGCGGTATCTCCCCGCCCGGCTCCTTCTCACAGCCCTTCATGCCCCAAATGCTCAGTCGGTCCCCAACGCCCCCCCCACCCCCCACCCAGGACATCACAGACCCCTCCTGGGAACCCCAGCCCCTCCGCTCTTCCTCTCGGCGGCGGTGGCGACAGTGGCGGTTCGGGAGGCAGCCTGCGCCCTTGGGTTCCGGCCGCGGAGGAGAGGCGCCACAGGGCTCTCCTTCCAGTCCAGGTGACGGGCAGCTCGGGGGTTCGCCCTCGGCCTCAGACCGGAGGCCGCCGTTGCCGCCCTTCTCACGCCACCTGAGAGCCTCACAGACGCCCGGGCTGGGGGAGCGAGCCCCCGGGGCCGGCGCTGGACACGGCCGGTGCGGGAAGCGGCCGGAGTTGTCACGGCGCGTTTTCCCGTGAGGTGACAGTGACCTGAGGGGCCGCCGCTGCAGAGTCCACACGGCCGTTCTGTTCGGGATCCAGGTTCTCCCCCGGAGGAGACACCGCCCGCCGGGGAGGGCCCACGAGCAGGCGGGGCACCCGTGAGGGCGGCCGCGGGCCAGGACAACCCGCCGAGGAAAAGCCCCTGAGCCTGCATGGCCGGGCCTCGAGCACCAGCGTGGACGGGTGGTGTACCGAGCCCAGAACCCTGGTCGTGTTCCTGTCGTCCCAGGAAGTGACGTGCTCGTGTGTCTCGGGCGGGTGCGGCTTCCTGTCCCCCCGGTGAGCACCCGCGGCCTGGGGTTGCCCCGGCACGCGGGCGGGGCTGCAGGGCGCCCCCCGATCACAGGGCTGCGGGGTGCAGAGAAGGGCAGCTCCCACCCCAGGGAATCGCCCTGGCGGGAGTTACGACAAGAGCCCAGCGCCGCGGGGCCTCCGTTCCTCCCGCCCCCCTGAGCTCTGGTCCGGCCCGGTCTCGAGAGGCACACACACACACACACACACATCCAGGGCCGTCTCCGTGCTGGGGCAGGAGCTGCCCGACTTCGTCAGGGAAGAGCACCGTCCCAGGGCCACACAGGCCGGGTCCCCTGGCTCCGCTGTCCCGCTGGCGTGGCTTCGGGCGACCGTCCAGCTTCTCGGGCTCTTTCACTCTGCCTGTGCCGGGACGTGGCCTTGCGGGTGTGGAGACACTGCACAGCGTGTGACGATTGGAGCCCGGATGTTCAGAGACAGGCGTGTCTCTCAAGAACAGAGGCCTGGGCGGGGCCGAAGCCGGCCGTCCCTGAGCCCGCCGCTCCCTGTGAGCCCCTGGCCCTCCTCTCTCTGCGGAGCCCTGAGAACCCTGCCCCTGAGAGCCCCCCTCCCGGACGGAGGAGCCCGGGCTGCCCAGTCCCCATCTCGGCAGCCCCTTGCCCACGTTTATCCTCCACTTTGCTGGTCCGAGTCTGTGTCTCCGGAGTCGCACGGCACTGGATCCTGCCTCCTGCCCCTCTGCAATGTCGCCTTGGCCTCAGGTGACCCCGTCGGTCGCCTGTACCTTGCAATGGCGGCCGCGGTGGTGGTAGTGGCGGTGGTGACAGTGTGGACAGGCCTCCCTCCCTCCAGGTGCCACCGCTGGGTGCCGAGGGGCCTCTGTGACACATTCCTGGGGTGGCACACTCCTGGGCCAGCCCTCTTTCCGCGGTCTCTTCTACTTCCTTGGAAAGTGGGAACTTGCAGGGGGCCCCCTAGCTCGGCAGAGCACAGCCTCAGGCCCCCCACTCTCCCTCCCCCGCCAGCCCTGAGCTCACACCACTGGACGCAGTGTTCGCCTCGCTGGGGCCGTCTTCCCTCTCCCAGCGGCGTTGAACTTGTCTTGGGCCTGCACTTGGCCGTCATCGCACCTTCCCCGCTGGGAGCGGCCATCGGGTCCTGCTTGTCCCCACTCTGTGCTCACGCACTGGCATGGGTCCCCATGGCACCAACACTGCCAACCCCTTCTCCGTGCATTTAGAATGTTCTGGAAACAAGGCAGCGCTCCGCATTCCTGCCTAGGGAGGTGCAGAAACCTGGCAACAATGTAGATGCCCCAACTGCTGCGAAGGCGAAGGGGATTGGGAAGCAGATCTGCTCCCTGGGTGGGCTGTCCCCTCCTCCCCGCCCCACCCTACCCCCCCACCGTGGGCCCACAAGGCCGGTGCGACTTTTCTAGAACTCCCCTGGGCTGTGTTCATGTCCTTCAAGCGAACAGATTGGAAAGCAGCCAGGAAGGGGTCCGGGTGGGAATGTGCAGGAGATGCGCATCTTGCTTCTCCCGGGAAATGTGATTTACTCCGGCGGCGTCCTCCGGCGCGGGGGCCGCACGGCGGGGCCGCCCGTCAGCGTGATTTCCACCCTCATCCTTCACCAAAAAGCTAAATGAGGGCCTTTGGCAGCAAGACTGGAGTTTCTGTCTCTCAGCCAGCATCCTCTAGGTCCCCACTCGGCTTTCTTCGGGGTCCCCAGGTGCGCGGCCCCCGTGGGTGTGGCCCCAGCTCCCCACCGGCCTGCTCTGTGCCCCGCTGCACGGGTGAGCCCTTCATCACCAAAGCGCCTGTGTCAGCTCCAGCCCACAGGGCAGGTCCCCCTTAGAGACGCAGGAGAGATGGGGGGTGTGCGGGGCCTGGGCTGCATGCGGCCATCACTGCCAGGAAGTGGCCACTGGAGCCCACGGGCCGTGACATCCTCGGTTAGAGAGAACCGTGGCCGCCCGGGGGGGCACGCCCCTGCCAGACCCTCAGCCCTCACCGCCCCAGGGAGCGTGTGGGCACCCGCGGTGCTCTCCCCCTCCGAGGAGAGGCGCTGTCCTTCATGGGGGGCGGGGTTAAGTAAGGCCTGCGGTGCCATTTCCTCTTGGATGTCCGCTGCTTTCCCGTGAGCCCAGGGGACACAGGGGAAGGTCCCGGGTTTCCAGTTTGGGTCCGAGTGCAGATCAGGGCACATCCCGTCCGCCGAGGTTTCCGTGAGACCAGAGAGTCTGTGTGTCACCCGTGACCTGTCGAGAGCTCGCAGGTTCTAGAAGTGTCTCCGTCTCCGCGGCGCCCAGGGGAGTGAGAAGGTGGTCTCCCTGCTCGGCCCTGACGAGGGGCTCGCACAACTCAGCAGCCTTCGGTCCCGGGGTTCGCCCCGGGGCCTGAGACGCTTCCGAGGCCCTGGTCCCCCCCGAAGGGCCTCCCCCGTGTCAGTGGTGGGCGGGCAGGGCGGGGCCCACCGTCGCAGGGGTCACCTGTGCGCTGTCCTGGTCAGAGCGGCACACAGGCCGGGCTTCCAGCCCGAGTGCAAGGAGGCGACGTGTGCGAGCCGGGCGCCCCCAGGTGTGCGGGAGGTTGGCTCGGGCGGGAGGCTGGCCAGCTTTGGCCTGGCCTGCGGCATCTCCAGGGAAGGACCCCGGGGTGCAGGTCAAGCCCCGTGGTAGGGGCCCGCCCCTCAGGACAGAGCCGGAGCTCAGTGTCTCGGGGATTGTGTGCTCTCCGTCTCGGGGCGCCGGTGAGAGCGAGGAACCAAGCCGGGTGTTGGGGACTGTCCACTCACACCCCAGCAGCCAGGAACGGCTGCCCCCGAATCCGATTCCACCATCCTCCGCCCTCCCGGGGCGGCCCGGCCTGGGGAGCTGGGGTCCGAGCTGGTTCGAGAACTTGTAAAAGAAGCTAGCAGCCCACCCTCAGAAGCTCACCGTGCATGGCAGCCTGCGTCTAATGAAGGAGCATCGGGGTGCAGCCTGGACTCCCCCCACCCGGGGTGGCACCCGCACATGGAGGTGTCCGACCCGCCTGGGTCCTTTGCGGCGGCCGGGCTGAGGGCGCGGGGGCTGTGCCACACTGGGCACTGGCGCTCACGTGAGCCCGTCCTGCACCTGCCGCCCTGCCCTCGGGGCCCCGGCAGCCTCCTCCCCACAGCAGACCCGGGTGCACATGCAGGCAGACCGGAGCGAGGAGCGGGGCTGTCCCACAGCAGGCCGGCAATGGGTCGGCGGACACCGCCCTGCGGCAGGGCCCACAGCTCCATGGCAGAGCTGACGCCCTTGCTGGCCCCGAGGGGCATCCCGGGCCCTCTGCCCCCTGGGTTTTGTGTCTGAGATCCGTCAAGTTGTGGAGGCCGAGGCCCTGTCCCGTCCTGGGCCCCTGCGTGCTGAGGAGGGTGCCCCTCCCTGCGTGCTCGATCGCAGGCTCGCTGCCCAGCCCAGGCCACACGCACCACGCCAGCCACACCAGCCACAGCCACACCCCGTGGTCCAGGGAAGGGCCGCCTGCCCCGGCAGCCCCCGGCCCTGCCTGGGACTCGGCACTGGGTCCTCCTCCGGCCGCAGGTGCGTTCCTGCGTGCGGAGCCCCGGCAGGTCAGCGGTCACCGCCGAGGGACGTCTCTAGGAGGGAGCAGGGGCCTCACGGGGCATTTCGGTTTCTGTAAGCAGCTGCATGGACACTGGCTGGAGGGGCAGCCGGGGTTCACCCGCAGACGGGTTGTCCTTTATGTTTTTGGTTTTGGGGGTTTGGGGTTGTTTTTATGTCACTTCATTCAGCAGGTTTCTGTTTCACGATGACTCGCTGGTCCTTATGCTGTCTGTACTGCGGTTAAAGCCGCTGGCCCACGTCTCCCCTTGCTCGTTACTGCCCACGATCTCGCTCGGATCGGACACGCCCGCTTGTACGTTCCTGCCTCGGGCGCTGTCCCTGTCGGCCGGGCGGCGTCCGAGGGCGCGGAGAGAGGCCGGCGTGTGAGGCGTGGGGGGCGGCCTGGGGGGAGGGGCTCTTCCTAATAAAGAGAGGAGAGTGTGTCCACCCCGCTTCCGCGCAGGTTTTTGTTGGGGTGTTTTCGGCCGCGGGGGGGGGGGGGGGGCAGTTGTTGGGAAGGGTCGGCCACTTCCTGGGTCTCTGGGCCCAGGGGCCCGGGCGGCTGCCGGAGGGACCCAGCCCACACACGTGCCGCCGGCGGGGCCGCCGCTCGGGCTCCGTCACTGACGGGAAACCCAGAGGCCTGGAAGTTGCAGACGCTGCTTCTGCCCCAGACGCGTGACGAGGAGCCAGTGGGCACCGAGGGTGCTGTTCACACTGCCATTATTAACATCCCGAAGTCTTCCTCAGACGAGACACAGGGGGGGCGAAAGCAGGTGTACATTGTGAGTACGCAGAACGGCTTATCCTTGCATTATCAACTGTCATTGCATTATGTAGACCTGCCCGCGCCCCACTCTGTGCGTCGTATCTTTACACAGAAAAGTGGGAAGGAGGACAAACTCACCCAAACTGCCTCTTTCCAGGGAAGACCCCGCTCCCGTGGCCAGCCTGCGCACCTCTGGGGTCTCAAGTACATGTGGTCCCTTCCTCAGAGCGGCCTCCCCACCCTGGTGCGGCCCCAGCCCTGGCACTTGGCATGCTCCATGGCTTCCGCTGTGCCTTCCTGTCTGGGCCAGTCCCCCTTCCCACACCTCATGCGGGTCCACGGCCCTGGGCCCGTCCGGTGGCCCCGGGCCAGCCTGCATGTCCACCGAATGAAGGTGGGCACAGAAACGGGACTGCCTCCGGCCCGCTGACTGCCATCTCTGCCTGGTGCTGCCTCTCCGGGAGCTGTGGCGGGGTGGAGGGGCACCTGGCCAGAGGAATGTCCCCAGGGCGTGCAGGCCTGTGATGTGCAGCCCGGCCACAGGTCCCCTGGTGCGCCCTGACCTGCCCCCACGTGCGGGTGAGTGGGCCACACAGGGCCACACACAGTTGTGTGGGGACCAAGCCTCCGGTGCACGCCCGCCGTGAGCGCGCGCCCCGCCACCCAGCACGTCCCGCCAGACCTCCATTCATCACCGCTCAAGTCCGGGAAGGCACCTAATTGGCCCATAAATGTGGTCCGATAACCGCACCTGACACCCAGAGACACTGCAGGCAATTAGCACTTATTTATTTGCATATGGTATTGACCAGTCTCCAGCCACACTCTCTCTCCGGATCTGTGTGTTTGCAAAGCTGGAGGGGAGAGAATCCCAGGGACCGCGCTACAAAGGGCACGTGGCCACGCACACCCCCACAGGTACCGCACACGGCACACGCATACACACCACACACATACACACCGTATATGTACATGCACACCCCACAGGTACCCCACACCAACACACCACACAGTTTGGTCAATTTGGGTGCCAGGCCGTCTGGCGAGGTCTCAGCAGGGCAGGTGTCCATGTGCCGCCCACAGCTGTGCCACCTGTCCGGGGAACTTTGACCGGCAGGTGGGGAGGGGTCTGAGGAGGGCAGCGTGGCCCCGGGCCGGTGCCCTGGTCCCGTGGGCTTTCAGAATACCCCGGGCCCTGGCCGCTTTCACTCCGGGCCGTTCATCTTGACTTGGCCCGACCACGCCCGGGACGAGGGCGGTGCCCTGGGTGTCAGGTGCTGCAGAGCACAGCTCCGGCGGCTCCAGCACCCGAGCTGGTGGCGTGGGAGACGCGGCACCGCCCCGCCCTGCCCCGATGCCCGCTCATGGACCAGGCCGAGCGCCGGCTCGTCTCGGGCGCGCCCCCTGTGCCCGGACGGCCGGCCTCCCCGAGCCCCGCAGCGCCCATCCGGGAGTCGGTGGAGTGGTCGTGCCCACCCGGGAGGCCAGCGAAGACGGAAGGTTCGTATTTGGAAAGAACGCCATGCTCGCCCTCCAGGAGCTCGCAGTGAGTATGGACGCCACCATCGCGTCATCCCAGGAGACGCGGGACGCTCAACTCCGCAGCGCGACCCTGCCCGAGGATCCCGGCCGCGTGCGGGCAGGAAACCCTCCGCGGGGCCCGGGAGGAGCTCCCAAGGCGCGGTGGGAGTGCGCAGGCGCAAGCCGCAGAGCAGCAGGTAAACATTCGGGCAAGAATGTTTAATGTGTGGAGTTACATGTGTGTTCATGCGTGTATGCGGAGAGACCCTCCAAAAACAGGCAGCAGACGTTAGCAGGGGTTCTCCCTGAGAGGAGCCTCGGTTTTAACTTCTTCTTTGCTCACTTGGTTTCTCTGACTCACCCAACAAGTATTGCTTCTGTGACTTTTTTAAAACAAGGAAAGAAAATGAAACCATCAGGTCACCAGCCCCCAGAGACAGGCAAGTCTTGGCCTGCGAGCGTGTGTCCTCTCGGCTCCTGAAAACTGCAAACGCACCTCTATTTAAAGAATGAAATAGCATTCTCTCATCTGTTTTGTAGCCCAGCCTTCCCGTCAAATGTCTGTTTTGGCATTTCCAAGCCCAAACACCTGTGGTCACTCGAAGGACAGAGTGACTCGGCGAGCACTCAGAGATGCCGCGTTTGTTACGCTGGTTGTTACCGTGTTAGCGTGACGCACGGGATTGATGATGGGATAGAGGGGTGGGAGATAACCGAGGGATGGAGAGGTGATAATCGGTGATGCACAGAAGAGATGGCCGATAGATGATAAGTGATTGACTAATAGATGGTAGGTCCCAGGTGATTGATGGGCGGCGGACAGACAGGTAATGCCCACACACGCACCGTGCCGGACCCTGGGAAGGCAAATTTCCAGCATCGCGATTTCCACCCGTAAATAAACAAGCGCGCGGACCTTCCCTGCCGCAGCTGCGCGCCGCTATGGCTCCCCAGGCGGCTGCCGCGGCTGTGATGGAGGACGCCGCGCACGCTCAAATCTCCTCAATTGTCCCAATAATGTCTTTTCGAGCTGGTTTCCCTCTCATCCGAGAGCCAATCAATAATCACACAGAGCCCTTAATTGTCACGATAACCTACTTCCCTAAACGTAAATGAGCACGAACCACTTCTCCCGTCACAAGGGAAGCTGATGTGATTCACACGCTGCTGCCCCGCCGGGTCCCCGCCCTTCGTGGCCAGCCTTGTGTCCGGTTCCTTCCCAATTAGAAAGGCACCATCGCGACGGCCTCTCCGCGGTCCGCACTGCGACACCCCGGGGGCCGCACCTCCTGTGTGTGGGGACAGTGGGCATTTCGGCGCTGTGACCCCCGTGTCCTTGGCTCGCTTTCCTCTCCGAGCGCTGGGTTTGCCCGTCACGGGCCACGTGTGGGCGCAGAGGACACTCACCTTTCCCACACCACGCGTTACAGTTTTTCCCACCACTTCATTGTTGGTTTACCTGGGTGGCTTTTTCAGGTGCAGATTTTAACACTGTGTCACTGAATCAGGATTCCTGCCTTAGCGCCGCTGAGGCGGCCCTCCCTGCCCCACCCCCACCCCACCCCACCCCCGCGCCAGGACACTCAGCCCCGCCCTCTCCCGGGTGGGACACGCCCATTGTTGCTGCTTTCTCCTTTCCGGCTGTCACTCACCTTCCACGCGTGAGCGTCTCCTGTTTCCCAAACGGTTCGCCTGTCACCCCAATCCTACTCACTAATGGATGGAAGTCTTTTTTTTTAATTGTTAATCCTCACCCGAGGATGTGTTCATTGACTTTACAGAGAGAGGAAGGGAGAGAGAGACATCGAGGTGAGAGGGAAGCACCGATCAGTTGGCTGTCGCACGTGTCCCAACCTGGGATCGAACCCACCACCTAGGTACGTGCTGCCACCTGGGGTCCACCCGCAGCCTGGTCGGTGGGTGTGCAGGACAGGGCTCCGACTGACCGGGCCACCAGCCGGGGTGCAGGAAGTCTTTTTAAACGTTTGACACACACCCTGGGGGGTGTCCGTGGGACAGACGGATGGTGGCCAGGGAAGAGAACAGGGGAGCGTGTGTGCTGGCCCGGGGCGGAGCCCACGGCGCAGCCGTCCAATAAAAAACCCCGCTGGCGGCGCGACACGTAGACCTGAGGCGTGTGGCCCCGAAGCAGAGGCCGTGTGTGTGTGGATGTGTGTGGTGTGTGTTCGTGTGCACACGTCTGCACGCACGGCACACTCTGTTGTCCTTCGAGGTCTCCTCCTCCTCTTCCACTTCAAAGCGTCGGACGTCTCGGGGCTCAGTCTTCACCTGTGATATTCCCACCCACAAGGCCCTGCGCAATGGTTTCGTCCAGACCCAGGGCCTCCCGCAGTCGCCCTTGACTTCCAAATTCATGTTTCTCGTCTCGCCTCCCCCTGAGTTCCAGATGCTCATGTCCCCTGCTGAGTAGGTGCATGGACATTGTGCAGTTAGGAATGCTGCAAACTGTGGAACACTCGAGTAACATTAAAGACATTCAGTTGTATCCCAGAACAAAATACTTAGAGGCAGAGGGTCCAGGGCTGGTGATGTGGCTCCACAGTGTTATTTTTTTAAGAAGTCAGGTTCTTGCATGCTGCTCCACTAGTGTTAGCAAGTTGCCTCACAGTCAAGAAATGGCTGCCACAGCTCCAGCAATTGCGTTCATGTTATTGGAAACATGCCCATGGCCATACAACTTACACAAAAAAGCAAAGCTGGAGTTTGATCTGGGCCTGAGAACCCTGGAAATGGGATGGCTACATCCCCAGGTGAGTGACCAAAGCGCCGCCGCCTTCGGGGCATGCACATGTGTCCAAATGCTCGGTGTCATGTGACGCAGCAACAGGCGAAGACAGAGGGAAGCACTCCCAGTACCGTCAGGAAGAAATCAAATACACACCCGATCACCACCACCATTCGCCAGTGTAGTGGGGAGTCTAGCCAGCCCAGTGAGACAAGAAAAAAAGAGGGTATACATATTGGAAGTGTAGAGGCAAACCCCAAATAAAACGTTGTATTCTGATAGCATCACTACTACACAACTAGAAATTTCCACGTTTAAAAAAAGGCCTCATTTATAACCACCTGGGAATACACCTGTGTGGGGTGTGCGTGAGGCCTGCGTGAAAGATCGTCAGTGTTTCTGGGGGCGGCAAGGCCCCACCGACGGGAGAGGGGCTGGTCACACAGGACGAGACGAGACTCGGCATCACAGAAGTGTTACCCCGGCCCCTAAATGCCATCTAACGTGGAAGTACTGGCCGTCTACACTCTAAATGGAGGTGTCAGAGTGACCGGAAGGGATGATTCTAAAATTCCTTTGGAAGAGGAAATGTAACACATTAGCTAAGAAAGAAAATGTCTGGTTCTCTCTCCCTGACAGCACCGCTCTGGAAAGACTGCCCTTGGCACCGAGTTCTCGCGAAGGTTGTCTTCTCGCTGTGGCTCCTTCCCAGTGTTCTCGCGGCTGCACGGTGCGTTTTGCAGCCCGGTGAAGGAATCCTTTCCCTTCCAAAGCCTGTCCTTCTATATTTGCTTCTAAAAGTGTTCGTGTACATCAACGTCTTTAATCAAATAGTAATTTGTGTGTATGTGTGGTCAGGAAAGCATCCAGTTTCATTTTTTTTTTCTGGGCAGATAATTCCTTCAGTGGTACTTACTGGGGATCCCGTGGTAAGGCAAGGTCACACGTGTGCGTGCGGTGCACGCCCTGGGCTGTCCGCTCCATCCCACTGTTCCGTTCGTCCGTCCCCTGCCCGCACTGCATCTCCCTCATCTCCGGAACTGTGTAAGGCCTGAGATCGTGGACGGCACACCCTCCACCTCATTCCCTCCCTCAGGGGCATCAGGGGTATTCTTAGCCCACGTTCTCCAGACTCCTCGTGGGGTTGTGGCAGACTCTGCTAGGCCGGTTGGGGACAATGACACGTGTATGACATGGAATACCTTCATCCATAACCACGGTGTCGCTGTCCGTTTATTCTGACGCTCTGAGGCCTTGTGTTTGTGTTGTTCTGAAATGTCTCCCATGAGTGTGTTTTTGCCCCCCTTCATCCTTATGTATTTTATTTATTTTTCTTACCTTACTGCTTTGGCTAGTACCTGTTTTACCATGTTGAATAAAAATGATAATAGTGATTTACCCCCTTCGTTTTTGGTGGTAAAGTGTACTGCTTGTTGCTTAGCAAGTTTAAAGGAGACTGAGAGGAGGCCTTTGCCCCCCCTCCGGAGGGTGGACCCCAGTCTCTCTTATTCACGGGGCCTCCCCAGCCCCCCAAAGAGTGTCTGGCTCACAGTGGCCACTCAGTCATGCCTGTGGGACGGGAGAACTTCCTCCGGGCACGGATGAGTGTCCACCTGGTCTCACACGTTTTTAACATGGTAAATTCTTCCACTACCCTGACAGTACAGACGTCGGTGACTTGGAGGGCTCACGTGGTACTTCATTTCGGCTCCAGTGTGTATCTCTGTGGACAATTCTGTGTGTTCACCAGCCTGGAACCCCTCCGACGGCTTCCTGTATCGTCTGGGTTTTGAAATAAAATCCAAAATTCTGCCCAGGTCCTCCAAGGCCTTCCGAGGTCCAGGGCCTGGCTAGCCCAGTGGCCCCTCGTCCCACCATGGTCCTGCCAGGTTGCCCAAGTCACAGCAGGCTCGCCGTGGGTCCCTCCGCCAGAATGCTCTTCCCCAAAGCTGGGTCTCCTTCGGGTGTCTTGAAGATTAGCTGCCCACCCGCCACCTCATCAGCCAGGTGGTCCCTGACCTTCCGACGCAAACAGCACCTCCCACTCCCTGCCTCCCGGCTCTGCCATCCTCCCCCTCCTGTCACCGATGTGTCTCCCAACACCTGGTATCATGTCACAGTCATGGGTTGCATTGTGTCAATCTGACCCCATTGAATGCAAGCTGCATCCGAGACCGGAAACCGTGCCTGGCTGCTGGTGAGCGCCCCGTAAGTGCGTGTGGGATCTGTGGGCGTGCATTCCACCTCCCACGAGTTGTCCATCCGGCCCTTTGCCCACTCCCTTTCCCTGTTACTCCAGTTCTTTGCGTGGAAACACGGCACTCCGCCTTGTCGTGTTTCTGACCAGCAGTTTCCCAGCTGTCTCTGAGCTCTTTAATTGTGTCCTGATCTTTCCTAACGCATAGGAGCTGCGGTTTCTCACGGAGACAGCTTTGCTGCTCTCTCCTCACGTGCCCCCACTCAGCAGATCAGGGTTCAGCTGCCCCCTTTCCCCGGGGTCTGCAGGTTCCTTCCCCACCCCCCCCCCAGCCCTTGGATCCATCTGCAATGGATCCGTAGCAAGGTGGGGGGTGAAGGGCTGCTCTGTCTGCCCCCCCAGTTGGGCAGGCCCCCCAAGTCCGTGCAGGCAAACCTCTTCCCGTTCTGCAAACCTACGGGGCTTTCTTCGGCACACATCACGTTGTCACACGGAGCTCCGTGTCTGAGAGAAGTGGTCGGCGTGCTCCGCCGGGATGGGGGCCGCTGCCCGACGGGTGCACGCCCGGACCTACCGCTGGCCCGCAGCTGCTCTGTGGGGAGGGGCTTGCCTCCCTGTGCCTTGGTTTTCTTATCTGCCTCACGTGGGTGGCAATGACACAAGACTGCCGCTCTGCGGGCCCCCAAATCCTGGCCAACACCAGCAAGTGTGTGTGGTTCAATGTAGCGCCTAGCTCCTGGGGTCGCCGCGAGGGCTGCACTCGTTGGCGCACACCGAGCGCTCGGGAGAGGCCCCGCCCCCTCTGACGCGGCCGGCGCCCCTCCCCCTCGGGCTTCCGCTCACAGCCCTCCAGCCGAGCTCTCCCGCTGCCGCGCCCAGACGTCCCAAGAACCACTCGGTCCGGTTTCCGGAGCTTCTGCTGAGATTCTGATTGGGATGCGGTGACCGGTTAATGGGGGGGGGGGGGGCGACTGACAACTTCACGGTCCTGACCTCCCACCAGCCACACATGGGCCTCCATCGACTGGGGGCCCTGACGTCTCTCTGCAGAGGAGAGGGAAAGGGCAAGGGAGGGAGGAGCAGGACACCCCCCCAAGCCCCCCACCCCCGTCTGGTCCGGAGGGCCTGACCCAGGGCTGGCCTGGGGGCGGGGGGGGAGACAAGGGCCCATGTCACCGAATCATTACTCTGAGGCCACGGCAGCCCAGCCACGACGAATCGGGTCGACAATGGGTTTTCCTACAAGCACCACCGAGCTCCCCCAGCGGCCGGAGAGGAAGCGTTGAGATGCCGGCTGCCGGCTGAACTACTCGGAAGTCCTGGGCTGGGCTGAACGTCTCCAAATTAGACTGCAAAGCCCTCCAGGTCCCTGCTGGTCACACGGCCGGGGCCGCGCAGCTGGAAGGGCTGTGATGACCATTATTGTTATTCGCCGTTATTCTGCATTCACTCACTTTGAGAAAGCGTTCCAAAGGCCCGTGTGGCCAGGTAGAGAATGAGGTGAGCACAGCGCCCTCAAGGGCTCTGGGTGGCCCGGGAAGACTGCCCCCAAGACACGCCCACGCCAAGGAGCATTCTGGCCCTGGGCCAAGGGAGCGGGTCGCTGCCCCAGCTGAGTGCTGTGCAGCCTGTGCCGAGGGGAGGCTTGGGACGAGAGAGGACTCCCCCACAGCGGGCCTGCGCCGCATCCACCCTCGGCTCGACGGCCTGGCGCCCACGGTGCAACCATTGCACACCGGCTGCCCAGTGACGGCGGGCTGTGGCCGCTGAGCTCAAGGGGCGAGGCAGCTCCTCCCGCTTCCGAAGAAGATGAGGCTCCCGTGTGGGAGCAGGGACTCAAGGCAGGGCGCATCTGAGCTGAGCAACTGGGTGACCTCTGGGGGCACTGACCTCCAGGCAGCTGGTCCGGGACCCAAGCGCTGTCCTGTGGACACACTGTCCTGGACCCCAGCAGCTCCGGTGGAGTCGTCCAGGGTGCTGGGAGGAGCCCTGGTCAGTGTGTGGCTCGTCCACCCAGGCTCCTCTCCCTGGGCACTTTCCCAGCCCCTCTGGCTGGGGACCAGGGGACCAGGGGACCAGGGTCTCGCCATGAGCCTCAGGACACTGCAACCCACCCCAGAGGAACTAGCCGCCTGCCCCATTGGCTCTGAGTGCCCACGGTGTGTCCTGCCCTCTGCTGCCTGTGGGGTCCCCAGCCTAGCACAGTGCCCACGGAAGTGTTTGCAACTGAGGACAGAGCCACCTTCCCGAGGACACTTTTGGATGACACGCAGCTGGGCCACGGCCCTGGCATTCGTGGGACAGTCCCCCACCACAAAGAGCCGTCCTGCTGAGATGCCAAACAGCTGGGGGGCGGGGGCGGGGCGGAGCACTGCCCGCGGGCGGCAGGGGTGAGGACAGGCGACCTCCCGAGGTGCAATCCGGGCCCCACCACGGACCCTCCCGTCACCCCGCGGCCTCCGCGCCACTGCGGAACCGCCGTCTGGAGAGACTCATTAGAGGGAAGAATGAAAACCCCTGACTTTACAAATGCGACTTCGCGAAATGAGGCCGAAAGATGAATCTGTCTTCGCTATTATTCATTAAGGAAAGTCCTTTATAAATCCCAAATTAACAATCTCTCATTTAAAGATGGGCGATTATCATTCTTTTCTGGCAATTCATAGCTTTCAAAACGCTGAAACACAAAAATTATCGGGGGCGAATTTCAACCGCGGTCATGGAAAATGGAAATCCACTTTGACACTATTGATAAACATTTAAAAAACGATCAATACTCTTAAGTCCAAAAGTAATGATCACATACACGCACATGTTAAGTGCCTGCCTCGGTTACATGCCTGTTTCGGGGGGTGGCGGGAAGCTCTCGGCTCTCGGGGTTCCGGCGGCGGCGGTGGCACAGCGACCTGGCTGGTCGGCGGGCTGGTCGGGCCAGGTCTTCCCCAGCTCGGAGATCCTTCCCTAAGGCTGGGGACAACCCAGAGCTGAAACCGTCCCCTGCACTGTCACGGTGCCCAGGCTGCAGTGGCTCTCGGGCACCCCGGCAGCCCCGGAAGGAGGGGGTGTCGTCAGACACCAGGAGCGGGGTGGGGGGGGCGGCCTTTCTGAAACAGGACTCGACGCCATGACTCCGCAGGGGCACATGCTGGCGTCAGGGCTCGCTCCCGCCTCTGTCCCAGGCCACCCCCGGGGGCCCCAAGTCTCGGTCTGAGCGGTCCCAGCAGCCCCCCCCCCCGCCCCCGCCACACCTGCAGGTAACTGAGGCCGTTTAGCTTGTGGGGAAAACGGGGTCGAAACAGCCTTCCCGGGACCCAGAGGTGAGGAGCCGTCCTGCTGAGGCGTGTCTTGGCACAGCAGCCACCAGCCCGCATGACCTTCCACGGTCACCCCCACGGCCTTTGGGCTTCTCGAGGGCAGGGAGCATGGGAGGGGGGCCTGGAGCCTGTTTGCCGAGTGAGTGGGGGGGTGCCGCTCGCCTGGCCCAACCCCCGGAGGACAGACCTGGAGGGCAGCGCCTGAGCTCCGGCAGGGCAGGCCGGGCCGGGCGGGGCCGGTGCGCGGGCTGGGCTGTCGGTGAGGAACCTTTGCCACACACAGAAGCCCGGCCCCAAGGAAATGCCGTGGAGGAGGACATGGAGGAGGACACGCGAGGCCCCAGGCAGGGACCGGGGTGGACAGTGACCGGGGTGGACGCTGGGTCCTGTGCACCCAGCTCCCGGCTGACCTTCGCCCGGGTCAGCCGGGCCCACCCTGCCCTGCTGAAGGTGAGACTGAGGTGGGGGCCTTACGGGCCCAGGACCGAGCCCGGGTGACCGGGTACCGAGGCCCTCGGTGGGCTGCTGCGGGTGTCCGACCTGCTCGCCATCTGTGCTGCGTCGCTGGCCTCCCTGGAAACTGGGCTGCCCCAAGGCTGGCCCCGTGCCGGGTCGTCACGTGCCGAAACAGGTGCCGAAACAGGTGCGGATGGGGGAACTGGTTTGGTGCAGGTTGGCTAAGGGGGGGTGGGTCTCTGCTCGGATCTGACTCCCCCGCCAGTGCCCTCTCCTGCAAGACCTGCCCAGTTTCAAATGAATGCCTGGGCTCCGCTCAGGACAGAGGAAAAGGGGGACTTGAAACAGGACCGTGCACCCCCAGGCCCCAGCCCACCACCCCCAGCCGCCAGCAAGAGGGGCCAGAGCGCTTTCCCCCCTGCCACCCCCCCTCACTTTCCCCCCAGCGGCCTCTCTTCCAGCTCTCACCCCACAGGCCCACGGCTCCACTGGCCCCTGACCCCCGGGCTGGAGTGCACCCTCACGGCCTTGGCCTCAGCACCCAAGGCTTGCGGAGAGAGAGGTCAGGGTTTTGGGGTGATCTGGGCCCCATGCCAGAAGCCCCTTCTCTGAGGCCTGGCTGCTCCATTGGCAGGGGGGGAGCCTCATGCTTGCCCCCCCCCCAGACCCCCACAGCTGTGAGATGTGAGTGGGCAGTAGAGCTCTCCTGGTTCTCCTTGCTTCCTGGTTCTACTCGCACCCTAGACCCCCTCCACCTGGCTGCCACAGTGGGAGAGGTGGCCGGCAAGGTGCCCCCCAGAACCACCCATCGAGGGTTTCTGACAGCCGGCCCGTGCCCACCCCTGCCTTGCCAGGAGGCCCTTCCCGGGGGGTGGGGTCAGTCCCTCTCCCCAGCTTTTGTCATGCAGGGCAGGGGCCGAGTTCCCTCCTTGAAGTCTCGGCCACTTCCAAACTCCCCAGGCCTCAGCTTCCTGCGGAGCCCGGGCCGGGCCAGGTGCCCGGTGGAGGCCGGGCGGGGCGGGGAGTGGGGAGCGCGGAGCGGGCGGGAGCTGAGGGATCTGAGCAAGCCCCGGCCAGGGCAGGGGGCAGACTTAACAGGATCAGTTCTGTGTAATCCCGTTTCAGCCTTTGTCATTCCGGGCGGCCGCTGAGCCCGAGCTGGGGGGCCGGGTCCTTTAAGAGGACGCGCGGCCACACCAGAGACAGGCCGGCAGGACAAAGGCCGCCAGGGACCCAGCGGTGGGGGAAATAAAGAGATGAAGGCTTGCGGGGGGGCGCGGGGTGGCGGGGGCCGGCGTGACGAACGCGCCCAACGCTGCGCCCTGCCGCAGGCTTTAGCTTGCGCCGGCCCCAGTTTCGCGCCGGGCCTGGGAGCGTTACCGCAGCCGGCAAGGTGGCTGGAGCGGAGCCGGGATTCGCCAGGGGGTGGGTGGCCACGCCCCGCGACGGCCTACGGGCCTCCGTCCAGCCTCGGGACCTCGGTGCAACGGGGCCTCGTTTCCCTCTCCCCCGAGGCCCACTCAGCCCACGACGTCCGTCCGGGCAGGTCCCTGGCCTCAGTTCCCTGGCCAGGCTGGTCTCGCAGGAGTCGGTCCGGACGGTTCCAGGCGGGGCCGGGAGGGCGGACCTGACAGCAGCCATAGGAGGGGTAGTCCAGGGCCCAGACACATGCGTGTAGGGGAAACCTCTGGCTGGTGGTGGACTGCGGGGTGCACATCGGTCCAGACCCGGGGAGGAGAACGCACGGGCCAGGCGCGGTGGGGGCCGTGGTGAGCTGCGGAGGGCTCATCCTGGAGACCGGAAGGGGTGGCTCCGCGAGGGGTGTGTGCAGAGATTGCTCAGGGACCAAACAGGGGGCCTCGGGCTAAGGAGTGAGGTGCGTGGTCAGAGACGAGGCCGAGAGTCCCCACCCAGGGGTGAGGATGAGGAGTGGAGATCAGAAGTGCCGGCCGGCGGAGGGCGGTGTCGTGGGAGGGTCAGGGCCCACAGGTGCAGGCTCGGTTTTGCTGGACGCTGGGGCCGACGCTTCCGGCTCCTCCGGGGGTCGGACTGGGCTGTGCAGGATCTGGGAGAGCGGAGGCACTGGGCCCGGCAGGGCCAGACGCTGGGGAGATGGCACACTTGCACACACTCCTGCCCGCCGCAGAGCCAGCTCCCGGGGAAGGGGTGCGCTCCAGGGACTGTTGGCCCGGGCTAGAAACCCGAGCGTCTTTGGGGGCAGCAGCCCCTGGTGCCCAGCGGGCACTAGGCCTCGCAGGGCTCCCCTGCGGCGGGGGGGGGGGGACCTCTCCTGTGGCGGAGCCGGCAGCCCCCAGTGCGACCACGCGGGGCCGCGGGGCCTGCACGGTGCTCTCAGCCCAGGGCTCCGACCCGAGGCCCCTGGAGGTGAGGCGCTTCCTGACCCTTCCCCAGAGCCAGGCAGGACGGAAGTCAGCTTGGGTCTCTCAGTTCTGAACTGCTCAAGTAGGCCATCAATTTTTATGATGTAATTTATAATGTATGCAGGTTGTCTTCATACATATGGTGTTGCTTTTGTGCGCCGAGGTTTCAGGTGCTTTATTACTCACACGGCGCGATTTGCATTCACGTTGGGTTACAAAGACCATATTTCTCCTATTTGCACCATAAGGGGCCGAGATGAAGACGGATGCCTGCTCCCTTCGCCCAGGACGCTCCTGGAGACCCCCGGCAGCAGCTCCCCCCTCAACCCCGGAGCCGGGGTACCCCAGAGCCCCGGCGCCCAGCTGGAGGGGAGGAGGCTGTGCCGCCCGCGGGTGGGGGGGGGGGGCTTCCGGGAGGCCCTGGCACACCGCAGGTCCGAGCAGGCCACCTGCGCACCTGAACCGAGGCCCGAGTTCCAGGGGGACAGAAAGAGGGGCTCGTGCGTAGGAGCCTCCTTCCCAACGTGGCTCCGCCGCCGCCTGGACGCCCGAGTCTCCCACGGGCGAGAGCTGCGCCAAGGCCGCGGGTGGCACGCCCGAGGGGCAGGCACTCGACCGCCCGCCAGGAACTGGGAAGGCCCCAAGGTCGCTGGGAACCGGGTGCTGACCACATCCCGAGGCTGCCGGAGTGTCCCTCCTGGCTTCCGGCGCGTCCGGAACCCGCTGCCCAGGGGGGATCTCGCGGCCCGGGTTGGGCCTGGCCGGGCGCTGGCGGGAGCAGGCGCGGAGGCCTCCGCCAGGCTCGCCCGATGCGGCTGAAATGATGAAGCTAATTAAGCCCGAACCGACAGAACCAACGGAACCAACGGACGCAAGCCCGAGCGAGCGGACGCCTCCCCGGGGAGGAAGCGCGTCGTGTCGTGCAGGTGGCGGTGTCAGCTACACGCGGAGTGGGGCGGCCTGGCGCAGGCGGTCCGGTTCCAATCCGGCTGGTCCTCCAAGGCAACCCGGGCTCCAGAGGACACTGAGCACCCCCGCACCCCACCCCCTCACCCCGCCGTTTAGCTGAACAGGCCCTGATAAAGGGCGCCCCCCCCCACCCCCTCGAAGAGGAGAAAGCGACGCTGGGTGAGGGAGCCAGCACCGAGTCTCCAAATTCCAGCTGGACGGGGTTGGGGAAGGTTCAAGCACCGGTGACCCAGGCCCCTCCCAGGGGGAACCCCTCCCCTCTGCAGGGAGCGGGGGGAGGGGCCGCAGGCCGCCCCGGAGGGATCTAAAGGGGCCGGGCCGCGGAAGGGGAAGACGCGGCTGCAGGTTTTCAAAGTGCCCTCTGTCCTCCAAAGGGTGGGGGGAGGGGAGCGAGGGCAGAGGGTCGCCCGCAGCTGTTCCAGCGGGGTGGGGGCGGGGGCTGGAACCCCTGCTTGGGTTTGTAAACACGGGTGGGAGCGGGCCAGAGGGCCCTAGTGCACAGCGGGGGGGGGGGGGGGGGGGGGGGGGGGGGATGAAGGTCCACGGTGCTCCCAAGCGTAATTATCTGATCTGCAGATGTAAGTGGAATTTATTGTAACAACAAATATAGTGATGTCAAAGCCCAACCTTGGATTAAAGCCGGCAGCCAAAGGGGAAGTGTATTAATTTCCAACAGCATCTCAGGCCAGGGCCTATTAGAACAAGCTATTCTTCAGGCCCCCCCATCAGAATTAATCATTGGGAGTTAATTTGAAGCTCAGACAAGTTGCTGTTAATTTAGTGCAGGGAGGACGGGATGGGATAAAAAGTGGAGGTGCTGGCCGAGCCTCGTGGGTCTCATTAATCAGCCAGCTGAGACGGCCTGGCTTGATTACAATTTGCAAAAAAAATTCATTAGGGCCCGGGCGATTGACAATTTTTCTCTCTGCCTGTGATGTGACTCATTAGGCAGCCGAATGAAAGCCATGATGACGGCCGTGATGACAGCGGCCATCAAGCCCCGCTTGTTTATCTTCCCTGCTCTGCCTCCCGGCCTCGGCCGCCGCGGCGGGCTCGCTCTCCGGGCGCCCCCGCGGTCACGGGTTTGGGGGGGGGGGGCGGGAGGGCCGGCGGAGCCCCTGGCCCGTTCCTCCTCCAGCTTCCAAGGGGCGAGGGGCACGCAGCTGGGGAGTTGGGCCCCGGAGTGGGGCTCCCCCCCACCCCCGTTCCTAGGGAGCTCGCCTTCCCCTGGGGTTCGTGCAGCCCGGGCTGGGGGCCTCTTCGTGCCTCCCACCCCTGCCGCCGCCCTTGGGAGGAGGGTAGGGGCGAGACCCCTGTCGTGGTGGAAGGTGAGGGGGGCGCACTCGGGGTCTGTGAGAGCGCCCTGCTTCCAGCACCCAGGGTTCCTCCCCCAGAAGCGGAATGCTGGGTGGGGGCGCCCCACCAGGGAGGGTGCAGCTCTCCAGGTCCCGGGTCGGCGTGGGCTGCGGCCACGAGCCCCAGTTCTGTGCAGGTGGCATTTCCGGCTGGGGACTGACCGGCCCAGGCACGTGGGGGGTGGGAGTGGGTGGGGGAGGGGTCCCCTCGGTCTCCATTGCTGTGGAAGTGGGCCGGCAGTGGAGACCTGCCCGGAGCAGATGAGCCAACCAGCTGCCTGGGGGCGCTCAGACCCGGGGCCTGGTGAATCTCGGGCCGGGGCAGGCAAGGACCCGGCGCACCCACCGCCAGCAGGCCTCGGAAGGCTGGGTGGGGAGCAGCAGGAGCCTCTGCAGCCCTCCGCGCCCCAGGCCCCGCTGAGGCCCTTGGAGGACCAGCCAGCCCATTTTGTTGTGCTCAAACCCCAATTCTGGGCCATTCGCCAGTGCAGGGAATCGTGGAAACACTCGGAAACAGCAATTCGGTTGCACCTGGGCCTCACCTTTGGCCTGAAGTTCGGCAGCGAGCCTGGGTCCCCATGCGCCTCTGCTGCGGGGAGGTGGCGTGTTTCAAGCCGCATAAATTAAGTCAATATTAGTATCCACCCACCGGCGACGCAGGTCCCCTTCTCGGGCTCAGAACCGCGGTGGGCGCTGCGCGCGCCTGCTCGCCACCCTCTCCCTGGCCTGCGTTCCGGAGCCTGAGGCCGGCGGAGCCGCCGGCTCCTCCTCGCTCTTTGGCCTGGTGGTTTGAGGCCTTCAGGACTCGCGCACCGCGCTCACCCTCTCCACACCCCTGGGTCACCCGTGTCCTGTCCCCAGCAGTCTCTCCGGTGGGCCCAGGCGCTCGAGTCTGGTTGGGCTCTTCGGGGCCAGAGGGGAGCCGGCAGAATGGGCCGGGGTCCGAGTGGGGCGGGACTGCGGATGCAGGCACACCCCTCCGGCCCCGTTAGCGGCGGGCAGTTCCCAAGTTCCCCCCGGCCCTGCCCCAGCCGCCCTGCAGTCCTCTCCCCCCAGCACCCTCCAGGAGGGTCGGTGGTCCGGTCCCGCCCCCTTGACCCCGCCCGGAGAGGGAGGTGCCCGGCCCGCGGGTGCTCCCAGCCCGCCTCCCCCTTGGAGCCGAGCGCGGCCGGAAGCCCGGCCTGGCCGGCAGGGCTCCTGCGTCTGCCGGGAGGTAACCCTCCGCCTGATTTACGGGCGCGCGGCCCTGCCCCGCGAGCGAGCGAGCGAGCGCCGCGTCCTTCCGGAGTTTTTCGAAGGAAAAGCGTTCCCCCCCCTGGCCCTGGTCGATGTAGCACCTCAGGAGCTGGGGCAGAGCCCCCGGTACCCACACCCACTGGCTTTCCCCTCCTTCCCGCGCGCCAGCCTCCGAGGTATTGGATCGGCTGCGTAGAAAGGGGGATGTCAGACTTCCAAGGGGAAAAACTGGTTTCCTGAGATGTCTCACCCATTTGGGGCTCTTGCTCTCCAACGGACAACCCAGTAGGCGCCTTCCGGCCGGGGGAGGACGGGCCCCGGGGCCGTGCCCGCGGTCCAGGTCCCAGAGCAGCTGCCCCCCAAACAGCCGAATCTGGACACACTCATGAGACCCAGCCTCGCGTCTTGTTTTTTTTTTTTTTTCTCTCTCTCCCTCTCTCTCTCCTTTTTATTATTCACAAGACTGGGACTGTTTAAATGTCATAAGTTATACGAAAATAAGCTACATTGAAATAAATTAAACACAACAGAGACGGGCTTCAGACACGGCTCGGACAGGGCACCCAACCCCAGGAAAGAAAGCCAGGCAGGACCAAAGCAAAGCAAATTTCCAGGCTGCCCCCAAAGGCCTGCTCCTCAGTCCACTAAAAAAAAAAAAAAAAAAGCCAGAACAGAAGCGAAAAGAAGAAACGCCAGCCCCGGTGTGAGTCCTTGCACGTCACGTTTACCTTTGGAAAAGTATGGACGGGTGGCTGCTATGGGTGGCGGGTCGAGGCCGAGGTTTGGTTTTCTTCTGGAACGCGAGCGGAGAAGGTTACTGGGCGGTTGGGTCCTGGAACTCTCAGACCAGTGCAGCTGACGCCCCGGCCGTGTAGACAGGTACGCACAGAGCCCGGGAGCGTCACAAATACTCAGTGTGCCTGCAGCCGCAGCCCCTTCGAAAGCAGTCTTGCACGCCTGTTTAATGGAGATCCTCTGGATTCACTTGGGATGTCCACAGTGGGGGGGGAGGGTGGCGGAGTTTTGCTCCACACGAGGCGCAGCGCACCCTGGATTCCCTCCAGCGCGGCCCTCCCTGGGCCCTCAGGGCCGGGCCTGCTCCAGCTGCTGGTGCTGACTTCTAATCGCGAACCTGCTGACGTGGACGGGGATGGGCACGACGATCTTGGGGTTCCGGGAGGGCTCCCCCGTCTTGGAGTTGGCGTTGCCGGCCTTCACCCGTTTCCACTTGGCCCTGCGGTTCTGGAACCAGATCTTGACCTGCACCTCGCTGAGCTTGAGGGCGTGGGCGATCTGGGAGCGCTCAGTCAGCGACAGGTACTTCTTGCAGTGGAACTCCTTCTCCAGCTCCAGGAGCTGCTCGCTGGTGAAGGCAGTCCGCCGGCGCCGGTTCTTGCCCGTGGACGTGGTGCTGCCCGCCGCGCTGCCGCTGGGCGGGGGCTCCTCCAGCACGTGGCCCGGGTCCTCCTCCTTGTGAGCCGCCTGGCCGGGGAGATTGTCATCCGAGCTGTAGTCCAGATCGCTCTCCAGCGAGAAGCTCTCCTCCTTGCCCTTCGGGTCGTCTTCCGCCTTCGACTCGTCTTTCCCTTGCCCTCTGACAGCCCCGACTGAAAGCAAAACCAAACGGCGTTTTATTACAGCGCTCGCCCCGGCCTGCCTCTCCCCTTCCCACTGGGCTCCAGCGGCTCCTCCCTGAGCGAATTGTCTTTCTGTGACATTCACACATTGCCATTTCCTGCCCTTCGGAGACCCGTGAGAAAGCTCAAAGGAGAGGAGGGGACGGCGCTGGCCACTGGCGAAGGCCCTGTGCCCAGAGCCATCACTCAAGGGGCTGGCCGGCGCTCGGCCTCTGCACCCTCCCTGCCTCTGGCAGCTTAAGGCCCAAGTAGCAGGAGGAATGAGGCCCCAGCGAGCGTCCTCTGTGGCTCCCGGGTGGGCGCTGGGCGAGGGTGGAAGCGGGGTTCACGATCCTACCCCTTAACGTGAAAATTTTGTGGACCTCCATTTCGCCGCAGCCAGAGTGGGGGCTCTGGGAGGTGCGGGTCCCAGGTCATCTTTTGTTTTGTTTTGTTTTGTTTTGAGCAGGTAACCTTGGTCAAAGGTAGCCTAAGTTCAGGAGCCTGAGGAAAAGTTCACACAAACACGCAGATGCTCAGCCTCGGGGGAATCCGATCCTCCCGGCGAGCAGCAGCCCCGGGAAGGGGCTGAACGGGTCTCGGCGCCCTAGGCGCCAGCACTGGGGAGACGCGGAGCCCAACCCGCCCTGAAGGCTGGAACCTACCCCGGACCTGTTCAGAGGAGGGGGGCGCAGACGGCGGGGGAGAGACTTAGTCAAACTCACCGCCAGATGGGGGCTACATGCGCCCCCACCCAAGCCCAGTCCAGGGACTGTGCTTATTGCATTGCTTTAAATGCTCCCCGGGGTCCCCGCGGCTCAACTGGGCCGCGGCCTCCCGCTCTCCAGGAGGGGGAGTGAGAGTGGGGGTGGGTAGCTAGGGCGAGGGTCGGGCGGGGGCTCGGCCTCTCCCCCTCGGCCCCAGCGGGAACCCGGAGCTGGCTCGCCCCCGCCTCCTCCCGCACTCGCGCCCGGGTGGCGCGCGCTGCCGACTCACCGAGCGACGCCTGCACCGCCTCGGCCGCAGAGAAGGCGAGCAGGGAGCCCTCCTTGGCCAGGAAGCCTTTGCCGTCCTCCGCGTCAGCCTGTAGCGCCTCCGCCTTGTCGAAGTTGCCGCCGCCCGGCAGCGGCTGGGGCGCGAACTTGCGGGAGGCCGCCGCCTCCTGGTGCTGGGGAGACGCGGAGAAGCCCCCGGGCAGCGTGGCCATGAGCGTAGAGGTGAGCGCCATGCCCTGCGCCAAGCTGGAGCAGAAGCCGGTGGGCAGGCTGGGGATCTGGTGGTGAGGGTGCGCGGGAGGCAGCGCGGGCTGCAGCGCGGCCTGGGGCAGCGCGGGCGGAGGCGGCGGCGGGGGTGGCAGCACCACCGGCCGGTAGGGCATAAACATGGGGTAGCCGGTGTAGACGAAATGGCCGGGGCTGGGCTGCGGCGGGCTGCCGATCAGCGAGTCTATGCTGAAGGCGGTACTGCTCCCCAGCGGGCGCTGCATCATCATCAGCGACGGCGGGAACGCTGCGCTCATAGACGCGCTCGGGAGAGGCCAGCGAGAGCCGAAAAGTCCCTGCGCCGCGCCGCCGCCGGGAAGCCCGCCGGGCACCTGGAGCACCGTCGGGCAGCGGCGGAGCGCTAGCCGGAGAGCAAACGCCGCCGCCGCTCAGTCCTGGGCCCGCTGCATGCCCAGCGGTTGCGGGTGGTACGCGGGGTGAGGTCGTGCGCCCCGGAGCGGAGAGGGCGCCCGGGCTCCGCGGCGGGCTCGCTGGAGCCGCTGCCCGCCTCTTGCCGGTAGGAGCCTGCGCGCGTCGCTTCCGCGGCCCTGGACCGTCCGTCTGTCCGTCCGGCAGTCCGTAGCCTCCGGCGGGCCGCTGGGGAGCGCGCGAAGCTGGCGCACTTGTCTCCGGCGGGCGCCGCCAGCACCTTTAAATCGCGCTCCTCTTTCTCATTCACATTTTGCCAGCTGCCCGGCCGCGGTGTCCTCACGTGGGGCCGGGCGCCGCCACCTATTGGCTGCGCCGGGAGGGGCGGGGGAAGGCGGAGCCCCGCCTCCTCCACCAGGCTGGCAGCCAGCGGGCTGCAGGCGCCACCAGCGGAGCGCGCGGGCCCGAGAGCCCGAGCCGGCTGTGCCGCGCAAACTTGAAAGGGGCCGCTGGCACCCTCGAGGCCCGAATCCGGCGCCTGGCAGCCCCATCGGGGCCGCCTCCAAGGGCAGCTTCCGGGGCTAGGACCCGCCACGGCTGGGCCGAGGGCGTTTTATTACTTTTCCGCGGAACCTCTCGGCTCACCCTAGCTCTGGGTGCTGCTGCTGCTGCCGCTGCGTCCCGGCCGGGTCCCCGGAGTTGGGGGCAGGGTCCTGCTGCTTCCGATCCGCCCCTGGGGCTCGGGCCGGGAGCTGACAGCCCCCGCCCGCCGCGGGGTACCTGCGGAGTTGCTCCTGGCGGACACCCCCTCCCCCTCCCGCTTCTCGAAGGGCGGGGAGGCTGCTGGTTTCCCCATCCGGAGCTGGGCCCTCCCGTGAGCGATCCGTCCTCATTTTTCATGACAATTCTTAATCATCGCACCTATTCGCCTCCGCGCACCAAAATAACAGCCACGATAATTATGATAATAAAGCGAGTCCTTTATCTCCTCCATCCTCGGGGAGGAAGGGGGGAGTTCCCGTGCCCCCAGCTTGTACAACGTGAGATTATCCTGATGAAAGCTTTATGATGTTTGCTCAAATAAAAGCTGCGTTTGGTAAATAGGCGCTAATTAAGCACGTTGAGAACCGGGGGAGCGCTCACGCCGCCGCCGCCGCCGCCGCCGCCTGCTTTCCAGCGCGGGGACGCGAGGGCGCGCGGCTGCCCTTTGCCTCCTGCAGGATGGAGCCGATTCTCTCCAGATGTTTCTCTCGTCTGGACGGTGGTAAAACCCCAGAATTTGGGAGTCGGAGAATTGGCGGGGGGAGAGGGGAGCTAGGAATGTTCGCGTCCCCTTTTCCAGGATAAAAACAAAACTTTCAGCTCTGGTGGTCCCTTTAACAACGGAATCATTTCATCCCAAGGGTAGACCGTGCAGAGCGCGCCAGCGCGCGCGGGCTTTCCACGCGCCTCCAGGGCCTCGGCTCCAGCGTCCCGGGGCCAGGCGTTCAAGCACCGGGCTCCGGAGGAGGGGAGCGAAGGGCATCGTTGCACCGGCCATTAGAAACCAGCTCACGCGAAGAATCTAGTGGTTGGGGAGTTGGCCCGTGTTGGACGTGTTATGTATCACTTACAAGCACATTTAATTGGGAGATAAAGATAAATCGATCTTTATGAATTTATCGACCCGATTCTTTGAAGCTCTTTTTTTTCTCTCTCCCTTTTTCTCTCGCTCTCACCCCAACGCTCCCCAGGGACGTCTTAATCCCAGACCACCTCCTCACCCACGAGTCTGGCCAGAGACCCCACTGCCCACCCAAAGGGCCCTGGAGGGGAGAGGGTGGGGGGTGCTGAGAAAAGGCGGGCCCTGCGCCAGCCGCCGTCCCCCTCCTCGCCTTCCCGCCCCGCCTTCCCGCCCCCCGGACAAAGCCCTCTGGAGCGCGGCTCCCCACTCCAGGCCGCAGTAATGGATGGCTGCGGCAGCAGGCGGTTTGAAAAGAATTCATTAGGTCGCTGCCCGTATTGCCTCCGCTCCCTTTGCGCCGGGACCTGGAGGCGGCCGAGGCGGCGCAGGGGACGTGAATTCCCGTTGGGATCCACGGGGAAGGAGGTGTCTGTGGGGCGGGCCTCTAAGCTGTACCCCTCTTGCTGCACTCCTGCCAAGGAGACAGAGAAGAAAAGGAAAAGGGGAAAAAAATGGAAACCCAGGGCAAAAGGCTGATTCCTTTATGAGCATCATAAATACTCCCTCTCATTAGGAGGTAGTTACCGTCACGCGGGCTGGGGTCTGGTGAACTTGTTTTTCTGAACGCTGGGAGAGAACGCCCCGCTCCTGGCCGGACTCACGCTGCCACGGCCGGGTCCCCCCGCCGCCTGCCTGACGCTGGCCCGCCTGGGCGAGCTGCTAGGGGTCCCACACAGCCAGCTTTGCCGTCTACGTTGCCATTTCGCTGTAAAAATATTGTTCGAGGGACTCCCGTCCCCTGATTACCCCCTGAGAGCCAGGTAACCCCTTTGATTATTTTGATGATGATTCCACATTTAAAGTTCAGCAAAAAAAGATTTAGGTCCGCTGAATTATAGCTACACTTGAAATAATTTGATGGCGTATTACTTGCATCCATAAATTGCCATGCAAAGTATTGACTGCGGGGGTTATAATACTAATCTTCTTTTATTAGTGAGTTCAGAGAATTCTCATCAATATGAATTTTATTTACTAGTGTGCCTTTTTCTCGAGTGCAATGCGGTAATATTTTCTCATCTGAGGCTTAACTGCTTAGAAAACTACTGTTCGCCTCATAAAAGGGCCCTTGTGTTTCGCAGTGATTAACAAGATCCATCCGGGGCTACCTGCGCTACCTGCACGGCGCTCCGAGCGTGGGGGCTGCGGGCAATAAAAGCCCTCAGAGTTTTTCCTCGGCTCCTCAGAGAGATTTATGGGCAGCCAGCGACAGGGACACGTCTTCCCCAGCCTCTGGACTCCTACCTGCCTGGCGCGCAGCCGCCTGGAAGCGCAGGGCCTGAGCGCCTCCGCTGGCCCCGGCGGCGCGGGAACGCCACCCGGAACAGACCTTGCGCTCCAAGAGCCCCCTCCCCACCCCGCCCATGAGGAGGAGTGCGGGACGCGCGGCGGGGAGCGCTGCGTCCTCCAGTTAGCTTCCCAGAACTTTTATTTTTTTCCTTCCCAGAGAACTTCCCTCCGGGTGGAAGTTGGCCCAGCCCAGGGGCACTTTCCTCGGCGGGTGCCACGCTGGTGTCAGGAGCGCATTAAGCCACTTAAAACCTCAGACGTCCGTAAAAAGGGAAGGTAATTAAGTCGTCTCCGCGCTCCGGGCCGGCCCGGGCAGCCGGCGGCGGCCTGCAGGTGTACGCGCAGCCGGAGTAAAGTGCTGACCACACAAAGAAGCGGGCCCACCGAGTCCAGCCCAGAGGAGGGGCCGCCGAGACCGGCCTGCTCCGGCTGCCGCCAGGGGCCAGGTCGCGGGTGGGCGTGGGCAGGGGGCGGCGTGGGAGGCCCGGGTCTCGGGGGCGTGGAGCAGCCCGTGGGCCTTGCGGGCGGAGCGCTCTGCGGCGCCCAGAGCCAGGCAGCCAGGCCGGTTCCTCCGGTAACCGAGTTGTTTTTATTTATAGGGACTCGGAGTGGCCCGATCACTCGGTCATTGCCGCGGCTCTTGCTCCTGGCAATAGTTGGGAAATGGCTTGGGATGGGTTTTATTTATGGAAGGGCAATTGGGATTCACACCCAGCTCACCCAGAACGGTCCCCCCACCCAGCTCAGGACGCGCTTACAAAGAGGGGCTTGTGTAAAATTCACCATCAGACACACCAATTTGCAAGTAGCAGAAAGCATTGAAGCCTCATTTTTAAAAAAACTATTTTATTCAGCTTTTTTTTTTTTTAATCTGAAAGCCCAAAATAGACTCCATGTGGTTCTAAGTGAAGTCAGCCCTTGGCTGGCTTTGAAATAGCTCCTGCAATTATGTAAAAGAGCCATTCACCAACAGGACGGAATTAAAAGGGATCTCGCCCGCTTCCCTTTCACCGCCAGCCTCTCATGTTTGGCTTTTCAAAGCACTTCCAACACGATGTCTTTCTCCGGGACAAAAGGCAGAACAAAAAAAGTCCCCAAACTTGTAAATTGAACGTCAAGGGAACTTTAAACAATTTAAAGCCCATAAATAACGATAAAGGGGACTGGCCCAAAAAGGCAAACCCATTCAATTAATAGAGTTTCCCAAGCAAAGATCAAGTGGTTTATAAAATAAAAGTCTTTGGTTTCATTATCCTGCTCCTTGGCTATGCAGAAAGCGAGACGGGGGGCTTTTTCTAAAGCGCCTGGAGAAGAAGCACTTTTCAGGACGCTGTGCGCTGCGGCATTCTTATGTAGAAAGTTTTGCTTTTTGTCCCCACCCTCAAAGTAACAGAAACAAAACCGCCAACCTGAAGCGTGAAGGACAGGACAGCTTTTTTTTTTTCCTCCTCCCTCCCTCCCTCTCTCTCCCTCCCTTTCTCTCTCTCCCTCCCTCTTTCCCTCCCTTTCTCTCTCTCCCTCCCTCTCTCCCTCCCTTTCTCTCTCTCCCTCCCTCCCTCTCTCTCTCTCCCTCCCTCTCTCTCTCATTTCCTCGGGGGACTGGGAAATGCTGTTCCCCGCAGGCCTGAGGCGGGGACACTGACCCTTCACACCTGCGCTGCCCTCCCCGCCCCCGCGCGGAGGAGCAGGCGGGGCCACCGCCGCTGGGCCCGCGGCCGCGTCCTCGTGGTGTCTGGGGGCCGGGGCGGGAGTTCCTGCACCGCGCGGGACCCCCAGGACGACGGCCGAGGCCGTGCCGACAGGCGCGCCCAGGCGCCCGCTGCGAGCGCGTGAAGCCCGGAGTCCCCCCGAACCCCACACGCAGCTCGGCTCCGGAGCGCGGGGCCTAGGCATCCGAGGGCGCAGGCGAGGGTCCGAGCCCCCCTCTGGAACGTCCCTAACGGCTGGAGTGGAGAGTTCGTGTCCACTGTGGGAACTAAGTCGCCCCGCGCTCACCGCGAGTCTCCCCGGGAGCACGCAGCCCGGGCCAAGGGGGATCCTCAGCGGGACTGAGTCGCCCGCCCCGGGGCTCCCCGCCTGGGGGGAGGGAGCGCCGGGCGGAGCCCGGGCCGAGGACTGCAGTTCCCGGCGGAGGCCTGGAGCCTGGGCCGGGGACGCAGCGAGGGCACTCGGCGGGAACTGGGAGGCCGCGCCGGGTCCGAGAGTAACAGGCCCTGGGGCGCCGGAGTGGGAGTCGCAGGCTGCGCTCCTCACCTGGCGTTATCTCCCCCTCCCATCTGCCCCTCGGGGTCCCCAGGCCCCACCTTTCTCGGACTTCAAACGCACCCCGCCACTCAGGACCGACTTTCATCCCCCAGCCCAGCGGGCATTGTTTGCCGGACTTCACAGAGATGCTAATCCCGGCCCCGTTAGCGGCCGCCTCCCAGGCCGACCGAGGGCACGCAGGGGTGAAGGGGTGCGCCTGCCTGGGCCGGGCCTTGGAGACCACCGGACGGCCAGCCCTCCTGGGACGCCAGCCTCCGATACCTACGTTCCATTTGCCGGCCTTACCCTGGAAGGCCGTGGGCACGCGGTGCGGGTCCCAGGCTGGACACCGCCGTGGGTCAGCGGATGATGACGTAGGAGGCGCCGGGCCAGCCGACTGCGGGGTTGGGGGGCCGCTGTGCCCCCCCGGAGCTCACCGTGTGGGGGGCGGGGGAGAGCCCTGCCAGGGACTTGCAGGGAGCCCCTTCCGCCCCTGGGCGCTCCCTGACCCAGGCCTCGCGGCCTCCCCAGGGCCCCCACCCCCTCCAGGGTGCCGTCTTTTCGAGAGGACGCAGTTTACCTCGAGGTCATCCCTTTAACCCTTTAGGGACCACACTGGAGGGAGCGAGTCGGGTTTGGGACCACAGCCCCCCGCAGGGCTCTGCCTCTGCAGGGACCCAGTACCGGGAGGCAGCGCTGCTGACAGAGCGCCGGGTCTCCTTCCTGCAGACACCTCCGAGCAGGGCCCGGGTTCCCGTGGCCAAGGCCAGGCCCGCTGGGATGAGAAACCGTGCAGGGGTGGGGAGTGGGGGGTAAAGGGGGGACGATATCACAAGACGGGGGCGGGGGCAGCGGTGCAAACAGAGGGGAGAGCCGCTGGCTAACAGGCAGGGCGGTTGGAATGACAGAGGCCCCGGGGCATGTCGGGGGGCAGCAGGTCCCCATAGCTGGTCCGCTGGGTGGTGAGCTCCTCAGCAGAGAGACTCAGGGGTGGATGGGTTTGTCTGCCACCGACCAGCCAGCGTGGCGAGGTTCCCCCAAAGCACAGCATTGACCCTGAGGGAACGCCTCCAAGGACAGACCTTCCCAAGGGGCAGACAGGAGGAGGCATGTGTTGGTGGGGAGGGCAGCCCCTCGATCAACCCACGGTTAAATGGGCATCACCGTGGATGCCAGTGTAGCCTCTCTACAGCGGCAAACAAGGGCACCCAGCTGATGAGACTGGTGCTTCTGAAGCCGGCAGGGCGGTCCCATCCCCTCAGGAGGGAAATCCCGATGTAGGTCCTTGGCTCGCCTTGGAGGGGCTGCAAGCCGCCCAGAGCCTGTGACAAGGGCGGTCCGCAGAGGCCAGCCGCAGGGCCCACTCCCTCCCCACCCCCTTCAGACTCTGAATCCTCGCCCCTGGGTGCTCCCTCGCCGCTGGCCTGGGGGGTGGGGCAGGTCCCGGGCCACCAGGGGCTCAGCCGGGTTCCTTCCCTGGGGCTGGAGACTTGGCACGCGGCGGGCACTTGAACCTGCCAGGCTGGGGCCATCGAGGCTGTTCCCCAGTTAAACCGTGCAGATGGGTGGTCTTCGGCGCTCCTTGACCTTGTCCGTGAAGGCCGGCAGGGTGCAGGAAGGAGGGCGCCCTTGCTTTCAGGTCTCAGTTGTCCCCACTGCCCCTGCTGGGTGGTGGTCGCAGGAGGAGCAGGATGCGGCGACCGCCTAAGCCTTTGACACCGATGAATCTCCGCATGGACTCCAGCTGTCGCCTGGACAGGGACCGAGGACTCGGTGGCATGGCTTTGCTGCCAACCAACAAGTCCACCCCCCTCTCTGTGCAGCCTGAAATCCCCAAACTTTTAGATCAAGGGGGACCCCAGGGCAAGGATGGAGAGCAAACGCACAGCCCCCAGGACTTCATCCGGGGACCGGCCTGCTGGAGCCGTGCGGGTGACCCGGTGGGAAGGACGGGGAATGAGGAGACGCAACCTCCGAGGCGCAGGCGTCCAGAGAACGTCGGGAGGCCGCCCCCTGTCCCCACGCCTCCCCGGGGGACAACTCTGGGTTTTGCAGGATGTGAAAACTTCAGGCGCGGGGCGTGCTGCCCTTGCGTGTGCGCGCGTTGAGAGTGTTTTTCTCCGTTGTTGCCATTTCCCAGCGATGAGCGGGAGGGCAAGGGAAGGCTGTGCACATCCTGCTTGCCCTGTGCACCGACTCTGAACCGCCCCACGGAGGGGAGTCACTCCTGGGGCCTCTTCACACCCAGGCACTGAGGGGCCCCTGCGGGGGGGGCGAGTGCTTCCTGCCAGGGGGGCGTTGCCACGGATGCCAGAGGAGGGGCTCCCACGGGTGTTTGGTGGCTCCTCTGCCCAGGACACAGCAGAGCGGCCCTGGAGGAGGATGGTGGCAGACCCTGTAGCGAGGCTGCCTCCTCCAGGCAGCCCGCCCCTCGGCCCCCCTCTCCTGGGCACGTGAGAAAAACTCACCTCTGCTGGGAGACCGACCAAGGTCGGGGGTCGTCCTGCGTGTCTCCACCCAGGAGAACCTTCTGCTCTCTGAAGTCTGTGGCCGTAATGAGCAGGAAGCTTCAGGAAGCTGAAACGGATCACGGTGGCTCAGAAAAGGAGGATGATTGGGCACCTTCACGGAGTTGAGGGGTCCCCCCACCCCCCGCCTCACCGCACCATGCCCCCTTGTTTGTTTATAGAAGATGAGGGTTTTAGAATCTACTTCTTGCTGCGATATTTCTAGCTTCTCTCTTGGTTATTATAATTCCCCCTTCTCAAGGTCCTCTGAGGCCCACTTAAACTGCAAACAAAACAAGGAAAACCCACAAAACTAAAAGAAATGAGAAGTGTCTTAAAGTTCAGCTTCATTCCAACCCCCAAAACCTTCCAATTTAGTCCATTCAGCACAGTGTAGTTCATCTGGATAGTCCTACTTCAATTCCTACTAAAATGTAATGACCGGAATAATTTATTTTACAAGCCAAATTTTACAGTGCACATTTTATTTCAATAATCTAATGAGATTTTTTTTCATGTCTGTAAACAGAACTCACATAAGTATTGTGTCCTTTTATAACTTCGTGAGGGAGTGGCAGGAAACAGTTTTATTTAGGGGTTCACAATTTCCGAAGTATTGGCGGGACCAGCACGTGGCTGTGCAGGGAGCGGAGGGATCCGGAGCGCCCCCTACGGGCCGTGTGATTAGCGGCCTCTGCCGTGGAGCGGGTGAGGACGCCGCGGTTCGAAGGAGCAGACGCCTGCGGAGCTCCCCTTTATCACGGAACGACGAGGGCCGAGACGTCTGTCTTTTCATGCCTGCAGTGGCACAAGGAAAAGATTCCCGGTTTTTTCATTATAAACGTCTAGACCACAAGGGAGGCCTTGGCCACCAACGAAGGTGAAAACATCGGACCTCCGTGATTGCACGAGGCGTTAAGTGCGATCAGGTTTGGGGCCTGATGAGAGAAAGCTCCGTGTCTCCCGACTGTGACTCACCCTGAGCAGGCTCAGAACGCGGGTGGGTGAGAAACCCTTGAGCACCTGAACTGGAGGGCCCTGGGCGCAACCTAGCTCCCCCTGGCCTTTGCTGCACCGTCTGCACCACCTGCGTAATGGGTGGGGCTCCCGGCCCTCTCCCACCAGCGGCCTGAAGACGTCCCTATAGCGCGAATAATTAATATTATGTCATGGGTCGTGGCAAGGAACTGAACTAGCTCTCCCAGCACTCCGGCGGGGCACACGTCCCAGAGAAGTCCGGGGCGCAGCTCGGTGGCGAGCAGGCCCGCCATCCAGGACGTCGGGGTGCAGCGTGCACGCGGGGCCGCCAGGGGCGCCCGCCTGCGCGCTCAGAGGGAGGCTCTCCATTGCAGGCAGCCTCTGATCAGCGACTCCCGAGCATTTAATAACAAACCGCAGGCCACCAATGGATCGGGATGCGGGCTGGTATTTAACAGCGCGCGGTGCCTCCTGGGAAGAGAGGCGCCAAAGCACCGCCCCTGGGGCGCCGAGCGCATTCCCCTCCGCGCAAACGGAGGCGCGGGTGCAGACGGCCCCGAGGAGGTCACGTGCCGGAGCTCCCCGGACCAAGCTGAGCGTCGGAAGGGTGCCAGGCGCGGCCTTCGCAGGGACATGACTTCTAAGTCATTTTAGATGATTTTATCTTAAGTAAAAGATCTGTTCCGGTGCTGAACAAACCCACCTCAACGTTGAGGGGGAAGGCAACCAGTGCACTTTGGCCTCTTGCTTCACCCCAAACTCTGCCTCCCCCGGGCCCCACCCCGACCCCACGGTGTGAGTTTTGTACACCTCGGGGGCACCGGGGTGGGGACGCGGGCTGCAGCCGAGGACCCAGGGCTGACACCCCGCCCCCCATCCCCTAGCCTCCGCTTTCCAGGGCGGACGTTAGTTCAAGCGCGCCCCCTGCGGGACGACGCCAGGATCGGCCCCTCGGAGCCGAGGAGCCGGTCTGCCCGGACTACGGACTGCGGGGCTGGGAGCCTAGGTCCGGGCGGAGAGCGGGCCCGCACACCCCCCACATTCCGGTCTCTGAGCGGCCCGGGCCTCCTGTCCTCGTTTCGAGTGTAGGGGGAGCGGTTATTACTCCCACTCAGCTCTTTTTTTTTGGTGGGGGAGAGGAGTAAACACTTTCAAGTTTAATGCGGCCCAATTATCTCGTTTGCACGACTTAAAACGTTTCTCTTTAACTCATTTCAATCTAGTAAATATGCTTCAGCAAGTAGCTAATTTCTCAGGGATGGCTTCGCCTCCACATTTGCATATAAAGCGTGTTGGGAGCCGGCCAGTCTCCGCGTGTGCGGGTCGCAAGCGGCTAGGCCTCCTCCTCCGGGGGGTGCGCCTGGGTTTGTCCGGACGGCGGAGGCACACGATGGGGCCCTTGGAGGCGGGGGACGAGCGGCAGGGGGGCCTGGCCCCCTGAGCACCGAGGTGGAAACAGACCCTCCGGGTCTCCCGCCCCGGCCCCGAGACCCCGCCGGCTCTGATCCCGGGGAGGGGGCGCCCCCCGTGTCGAATGGGCGCGAGCGCGGCGGTGGGGGGCGCATTTATTCCCAAGCGCGTTTATTAAATCGTGTCTGGAGATAGATGGACGTGAATGCGGGAGAGGAAATCGCAGCGCTCAGTCGAGCAATCTTCTGGCTTTAAATTCCGAATAAGTCTCAAATATTCCCGGGTCAGGGGGCACTGTCTCATTAAAACCACTCTCGTCCTGAAACTGCAATGCAGACATTAAAGTGCAGTATTTTTCAATTAGAGCTGACGAATTCAATCAAAATTCCATAGATTAGGATGAAATGAGGCATGGGTCATTTACAGGGGAATTTAATTGCCGAGCCATTAGACAAATAGTATATTTGCCATTCCCGCGTTATCCATCATTTTCGACATCAATACCGGGGCCGCATCTCCCCGTCCCGCAGCCGCCCGGCGTCGGCTGTAAACACTGCCTTCTCTGTATCTTCTGATTATATCTGATTTCATTTAGGGCCACGGGGGATTATAAATGTTCGCGCAATCAAGTTCATTAGGACTTCAAATCGCATTTCTGATTGGGAATGCGCTGCCGCTGTCCTCCGTGCGCCTTTCAAACCCCAGGACGAGGCTTTCGGAAGCATCTTTTTGAATCCAAAGCTCCGCGTCCTTTTGTCTTCCGACGTCCCCCCCCCAACCCCCACCTCGAACGCCTCGGGCCTGCTTCTCGGGGGAGCAGCCCTGAACCCCACTGTGCCAGAGCGCGGCTGGAGGAGAGGGGGCGGCGCCCCGCGGTCTCCAGGCCCGAGGGAAGCAGGCGCCCCCACCAGGCCGAGGCCCCCCCCCCAACGCTGGATGGAGAACCCACCGCCGAGTGGATGCGGAGACCCGAACCGAGCTCGGGGGGTCGGGCCCCGCGCGTTCTCGGATCGCGGCTGGGTGTCAGCCCTGCATGTCCCACCCCCTACCCCCGCCCGGCGTCCTGGAGTCCGGCGGCCGCAGGACTCCGAGCCGCCCTGGGGGCTGAGGGCGGGGACCCCCTTCGGGGCTGGCCCCTTCGCCTCCAGAGCCCGGGAGGGGGCGGAGCCCAGCGGAGTGGCTCTCTCTTCCTATTAGCGAACCCGAGAAACAAAAGGACAGGCGCTTCTGGGGCGAGCCGACAAGAAAGGCTCGAGACATCCCTTCCAGCACAGCTGAAAAATAATAGCTTAATATTAACTGCTCCTCATAAAAATAGACTTCCACAGAGATACAGTTACAAGAAGAAAACCCTCATTTTACCCTCGTACTTTGTGCTCATCGCTGTTAGCTGCCTCAGTAATTTAATTGGAATGAAACGTGAGAAATGTGTCATTTTTGAAGCATTTATGCATCACTTCCTAGAAATCTCATTGTGTTAACTAGGAGCCTACTGCGCTCTGTTTAGAGCCCATAATCACATTTTTATGTGTCTGTATTACGAGTTAATGTGACCTCCTGTCTTTGGCAGATTAAAAAAAATGGGCTCTTTCCGTGACATCTGCATCCGACTCCGGCTCGCGGGAAGTGTGCGGAAACCCCGTTTTCGCGGGGTTCTCCCGACTTCCCCGCCGCAGAGCCGGGGGAGAAAGAGAAGCCGCGCGCGGAGAAGCGCGCGCCGACTGCATAATTACACACCGAATTAAAACCCTGCCTTAGACGTAGTCGACAGCAAACACCGCGTTCTCAATCATGTTTATTGCCTACAAATTGCATTACAAAGAAATCCGCTCTTTTTATCGGAGTGATTAAGCAGGGCGGCAGGGCCGCGGCAGGGCCGCGCTGGGAGGTTGGATGGAGGCGGGAAACCCGGCGAGCCGCGTTGCCACGGTGAGCATGTGCGATCGGGTCAAAGAACACGCTTCGCACGCCGATGAGGACCTGGCTGCCGTGACGGCACCATCAAAGAGTCACCTTAAAAACAACGTTACCTTGTAAACATGTTGCCTATCAAACGTGCATATTTAATACAAAGGAAGCAGGCCGCCCCGTAATCAATATTTTAATTACTCAATTTCCGTTAGGGCAGCACAAGTCTGGACGATAGGTCACGATTCTGTGGTTTCTTTTATACCTTCCTCCCCCTCCCCCCCGGGAGGTAAAATCTTGCGTGGAACTCGGGGTGCGCAGGCTGGTGCACGAGGCCGAGACCGTTTGCTTATGGCGCCACCTGCAGGGCTCTGGGAGAATAGGCGTCAATACCGCGCTCCTCCGCTGGGCTCTGGACTTTGAACCTCAGGCTCCTGTTTGCAGTGTAATGACATTAATAATGTGTGCTTTCAAATAGGTGTGAGCAATTTCAAGAAAAATCCTGGATCTTGAAAAGTATTCTTACATGCCCAAGTAAGATGCCGTATTGGTCACAGCTGAGACTGCGGGGCTTCTGGCGAGCCCACGCGCACAGGGAACGTTTGTCCGAGGACTAATTGATTCCCCACGCAGCGGAGCAGAGGCCGCGCTCCTGCGTTATCGCCGGCTCCTGGGGCAGCCCTTAAGCGCGGAGAAGCACTCGGCACGCCAACGACGCCCACGGTTGCAGTGATTAAGCTTCCCCTCCGCGGGGGCGGGAGGGGGGTTGGCGGGGCGGGTCACCGGAGTGCGCGGCTGGTTCTCGGGGCCTGTATTTCACACCGTTTCGGCGGAGGGTGGAGTGTTCTCTGCCAGAGTTCAACAGCCTTCCCCAACCGTGCGAGTCGTCACAAGGTGATCTCAGCCCCGGCTGGTGTGGCTCAAGGGGTGGAGTGTCGGCCTGCAAACCAAAGGGTCGCAGGTTGGGTTCCCGGTCAGGGCACATGCCTGGGTTGCAGGCCAGGTCCCCAGTAGGGGGCGCTCGAGAGGCAACCACACATTGATGTTTCCCTTCCTCTCTCCCTCCCTCCCTGCCCCTCTCTAAGAATAGGTAAATAAAATATTTTTTTTTCAAAGGTGATTTTAGAGATGGGAAGCGTGACGATTCTATATAGTGAGTGAGATTAGCAAATGCTTCAGAAAGTCACTGGTTTCGATTTACTTCAAAACATGCTGAATTGATGATTGCCATGTAACTAAACATTAAATGGACACAAATATGCTGAGAAGAGAGGCCCAAGGCAGTGTTCAGAACCTTGAACACCACAGGCCCCAGGGTGCCGTGTCCCTGCGCTGACTGCCTGCTGGCCGTCCTGCTGAGCGGGGACAGGGCACCCGTCCAGGGCACGGGCAGGATGCAAAGGGGCCGGGCCGCGGTCGGTGGCCTCATTCGTGTGTCTGGGAGTTCCCTGCGGTCAGCTGACAGCCGGTATTGCCAAGGATATTCAATAAAAGTTGGAGGGGACGATATTCTCTGCTATCCTCTTTTTTACTAGAAACATTTACCCTTTTGTTACCTTCTGAATTTTGAGTCATGTGAATGTATCTTCCAAAGCTACATTTGAAATTCAGGTAAGCAACGTAGGCCTAATGGAATTGAGGTTGTGCAGTACGCCCAAAGAGAAAAGTAACATGTCCGGTAGGAACTGCGAAAGGACAGGAAACATTTTTAGACCCTTTGCTAACAGACGTACCAGGTGTGTTTGTTCCCTGGGGCACGTCTTCCGGAGGGTTCTCTCAACTGCTGCGCTTCTCTCCCTCCCTCCCTCCCGCCCTCCCACTTTCCGCCTCTCCTCCTGCCCTGGCTCCCTCCCTGCAGCCCCAGGCACCGCCTCCTTTTTCTTTTTCTTCTTCGTGGGGCAAGACGCAAGCCCCCTTGACTTCGGAACTCCCTGCTGCAGGCCGCACAGAGCAGGGTCAGTCACCAAAACAACACCTTTGTGGCAGTTATTTTATTTTTTGATTAATAAAGCAAATTGCTCGCAGTGATTAAATTCTGAAAAACTAAAAATGGGTCATTATTCGCCAGACTTTTAGAAGTATAAAGCTAACATGTTTTCAAAGCGCTTTGCTTTCCTCCGGGACTCCAAACTCATTTAACTGTGATGTGCTTCAGAAAAGCAGCCAGACTGCTTCCTAAGGTGGGATGGGGGGAAAGGGGTGGCTGAAAGGGGGGTGGGGGTCAGGCCAGCCCACCCCATGAGGACTGGGTGGCTCAGGGCTCTGGCTGCATTTCTTACCGTCCCTGCCCTTTGATTCACTCCCATGAACAACCCTGCTTTGCTGTGCCCTGCATTATAGCCTTTATCCGGATATTAGGCGATTTTCTTCTAATAATTGTAAAACGATCATAATACTAGAAGGCACTGCTTGCTCTGGGCGGGCTGGGTGGGGCCGACGGGGTGGGGGAGGGGCGTCACCCAAGCTGGGTCCGAAGACACAGCCACTGCCCTTTCCTGGGTGGGCGCCTCCCCCCACCAACTTTGGTTCCGTGACTCTTCTCCCTGCTCTGCAGAGCAGCCCGGCTCTGAAACCCGGCTCTAGGGCTCATCCTGGGCTCCCACCTGCCCCCGGGTGCTGCATCCCTTTCCGGGACAGAGTCCTCCTCCCAGAATCCCACGGTGGCCGTGCCCGCTCACCTGCTCTGCGGTCCTCACAGCCTGTCCAAGACGTCCAGGCTCTTGGTCTGGAACCCAGGGCTCTCCCGGTCTGCGGCCCCCGCCCCCAGCCCTGCCTCCTTCCAGCAGCCCAAGCAGCGGACCCCCCCTCCAGAGGACGGGTCACTGTCCCCCCTTCGGCCCTGTGCTGTCCTGCACCCTGGCCTCTGTCTGAGTAGCAGCTGGAGGTCGGGAGAGTCAGCCGTCTCGGTGGGCAGATGTGGGCGGTCAGCTGAAGGTTCTGGGGGCGCTGCCCTGTCACTCACTGCCGTGCAGACCCCCCGGGTTGAAATCTGACCGTCCACCAGGGCTCAGCCAGACCACCCCCGTCAGCTCACTGGGGTGACCTTGCCCTGCGGTGGGCTTCACTCCCGGCAGGCACAACGCCCCACCCGTGGGACGTCCCCTCCCAGACTGGGACAAGGGGAGGGCGCGCCCGGCCCCTCTGCGGGTGTCCTGGAAGCACCTCGCACTGGTTCAAACCGGACAAAAGCAGAGCCACCACTGTCCTCGGGAATGACTGCAAGGAGTCCTCGTTTTAAAGTCTAGTGCGGAGTGGGAAACTTGAGGTCCCGGAGGGCCAGCGGGGCGGGGCTGGCTGCCGTTGGAAAGACGGTTAGTTACTCGTGGGTCCCAGGAGGGGGACACGTCTCCCCATGGGGGCCACTCGGGGGAGCACCGGGGCTGGCCAGAGGAGGGGGTGTGGGCCGGAGACCGACCGAGGTTTCCGTGGAAGGACCTCGGGAGGCGGGGCACACAGGCCTGGCCGCTCCGAAGCGCTCAGGCCTGGGGCCGAGCGGCTGAACTGGCTGTCGCTGGTCCCCGGTCGTGGGGGCTGGCGTCCTGGGCAGGAGCACCCACACAAAGGGGGGGGGGGCTGGGGCGCGAGTGCTGGCTGGCAAGCTGTCCACTCTCCCTAGGAACCGGTGACCCCGGCTGGGGGGGCAGTCTCTCCGGAGTCATCAAGGCCTCCGATGCCCGAGCACCAGGACCCCGGACATGAGACACTGGGCTGACGCCGTTCTGGGCCGTGAGGACCCGTCCCTCGTTGGGGACGAGGGGCCCAGCGGACACAGCGGGTCAACCGGAGGCTCCCTGCGCCACCCACCGGGGCGGGGCGGCCGGGCTCTGCTGAGAACGCCAGACAGAAGACTCCCGTGGGGCCCACATGCCCGCCGCCTCCCAACCCCGCCCGCGTCCGTCTGGGGAGCCCTGGACCCTGGGCTGGGGCCCCCGTGGGCTCCTGGGAAGGTGCTTTATCCTGGAAGCCAGTGTCCCCCATCCGTGGGCACGTCTGTCACGCTTGGGGGCAGTCTTTCCAGGCGCCCGCCTCCCAGGAGGGGTGGGCGTGTTCCTGGAGGCGGAGGGTCTGAGGCGTGGGGGGGGGGGGGCAGACCTCGGAGACACAGCCGAACCTTCCGGTTCCCCTTCCGCGGAGGGCCCTCTCCGACACGGCGCTTGGAAGGGCCCACGCGTCCCCCTCGGAAGCGGCCCCGAGAGCCAGCAGGGTGCTCAGGACCCCCGCATCCCCCGGGGAACCCGAAGGCCCCGGCAGGTCCGCTGTCCCATCGTCCCTTTGGGCGCCCCCCCCACCCCCCGCGGAAGGGCGGGCTGGGGCGAGTCCAGACGCCCCGGGCTTCAGCGCAGCACGCCCTCCGGCTCCAGGAGCAGGTAGCTCCTCAGGGCCGCGGGCACGGGCAGCCGGGGCACCAGGCGAGAGCACCGCCCGCCGAGCCGCCTGCGGACGGCGCAGCGGCACAGGTGCTGCAGGCGGCGCGGGCCGCGCGCCGCGGCGAAGAGGGTCTGGTAGAAGGGCCGGTGCACCTGGGGGGGAAGGGGGGGCGTCAGTCCTTGTCCCCCGGAGCCTCAGCCACGCCCCGCCCTGCCGGACGGACCGAGGTCCTCCCCACGCACGGCTGCCCAGAAAGGGAGCCGCCCTGCCCGGCCTGCCGCCCCCTCCGCCGGGGGTCCGCCCTCTCTCAGGGGCAGCCCCTGCCCCGGCCCCGGGAGCGCGCGGGAGATTTCCCGTAACACAGGCCGCCCGCTCGGAGTCCGCGCTGCCCGCCCCCTGGCACACGGCGACGTCTGCTGATCCGTAGTGAGCACGGGGCTCAGTTGACGAGGGGACATTTTCTAGAGATTTCTGGAAAGAAACGCTCTGTCCTTCTTAGTCAAGTCGGCAGGGCTGCAGGGCCCGCAGCTGGCCCGGGCAGAGATGAGGCCGACACACAGGAGCCGGAGCCTGTGGGCGCAGGGGCTCGGATGCCCACCCCTGGCAGAGGCCTGGGTCCCCAAACAGCGTGGGTCTGTCTGCACTCCGTGCAGCCGACAGCCCCCCAGCTCTGCCACGGGCGCTCGGTGGGGGGCCGGCTGAGCCTCCCGAAGGGAAACAGCGGTACTCACGGGCGTCCCCAAGGCCCCCTCCACCCTCCTAGGCCCTCCTCCTCCTCCTCCTCCAGGGGCTCTGTACCCGCCTGGGAAGCAGCGCAGACCTCCCCACCGGTGAGCAGACACAGAGGACAATGCCACATTGGAGCGGGAGGAAGGGCGGCCCCTCACCTGGAACGCCTCCTCCGGGATGGCCTCCCTCCAGGACTCGGGCACGCGGAGCTGCGGGTAGGAGTTGAACAGCACCTCGATGACCGCGGGGGCTGCCGCACACGACTTCAGCACCTGCTCGGGGGGACATGGGGGGACCGCGGTCAGGCGGACACCTTCCCGAGTGTGGAAAGGGTGGGGACACGGATGTGTGTTGGCACCCCACTACTGTCCGTGTGACCCCACTATCCTCCGTCCCGCCGGGAGCGGTGGCGATGGCAGTAACACACAGCAGGGCGGGGGCGGGGCCTGGTGCTCTGCGTGCTCCCAGGGAAGCACAAGGCCGTGCGGCCAGAGGACCGGTGTGTCCGACCACCGTGCAAGCCTGGTGGGCGGGACGCTCTGCCTGCGGGGTCCAGGACCCTGCTGGTGCCCCGGGACGCTGCTGGGGCAGCGATGAGGCGCCACGGGGAGCGCGTCGGGCCCAGGGGCCGTGTCCCCAGCTCCTGACCTCCATCTTCTAGTCTGTCGAGACACTGGGGGAGAAAATTGCCTTGCTGTGGAGTTCCCTCTCGACCTGGCGTTTATTTCCACGGTCCTCCCTGCCAAGGGCTCCTGCTTCGTTGTTTGCACATTTAAAACCCAGCAGCGTCACAAAGATGGGAACACCGTGCTCCTTAAAAATAAACCTTTTTGATATGGAGAAACGTGAGCGGACACTGAACTGGACAAACCCCCACGTTTAACGCAGGGAGAACCCCGCCCCTCCCATGCCCTCAGGCCCTCCACCCGATACGGTTTTAAAGCACTTGCGACGCTGCCATTGCACCCGTCCAGTCCTCAGTGTCTCCTCAAGGGCCCTCAGAGGAAACGCCAACACGGCACCCCTGTGGCTCTGAGAAGTCAGCACGTTTCTTAGGGCCAGCACTAGTCAGGGCTGAAATCCACGGGTTTCTCTCAAAGGCCATTGTATGGAAAGTCGTTTGTCTGTTTGACTAAGAACATGAACACACGTGGGACCGGGGGGACCAGGTGACGTGATGAAGTTCCAGATTTGCTTTGTGACATATCTGTTGGAGAAACCAGGATTCCTGCCCGGGGTGTTCTCACCATGGGAGCATTGGTGCACCGTGTCCCTGGGGGTGTGGGCCAGGCCGCCCCCCCCCCCCCCGCCCCGCCCGCTGCTCCCTGTGCCTGACCAGTGGGCCGTGGAAGCTCTGTCGGCTTCCGAGTTGGTCTGGGGGAGGGGCGAGGAAGACTTCCGGTTCTGTTTTGGAGGCCTGAGGTTTACCGAGTGTCGTGCAATGGCTGTTTGTACTGGGGGCTGAGAGAACCGAGTGGAAGCAGTGTTCCCGAGACCAGGCAGCCAGCCCCTGCCGCAGAGGGCACGGCCAGAGCCAGCAGCTGCATCCAGCCGCACCAGGCTTGCCCGCCTCCCTGAGCAGACGGTCACACAGAAAAGGGGATTTATACCACCACCCCTTTATGGCCTGTCCGGGTTCCTTCACACCTAAAACCCCTTTAGGATGCAGAAAAACAAAACGGAAAGTTCACGTTCTTCATTCAGAGCGAGACCCTATTGATGTTTTGTGCACACTAGGGCTTTATGCACTTAGACAAAACATTAACGTATGCCACAAGAAATGGGCTAGTACTCTGCATGTTATTTTGAAACTTGGTTTTCCTATACTCCAAATAGACTGTGAACAAAAATTATAAGTGGGTATCGTTTTAGTGGCCATATAATATTTTATTTTATGAATGCGTCATCTTGTGGTCAGGGAGTTAACCACTGTAAGTTGACATTGTAAACAATGAACGTTGTTGGACATAATTCTACCTCTCTCTGCCCCCAGCCATTCTTAGGTCATGATTCTGTCCCCTTCCTGCACTGAATTCCTGGAGGTAAAAATGCAGGGGCACAGGGTAAGGTGCATTTTAAAGCTGTTAAAATATATGATCAAATTACGAGTGTGTACATTGCTGCATTTCTTGGAGAACTGAGTATGAGGATGCTTCTTCCTCCCTACCCAAACCATCTCATTAATTATTTACATTTGAGCCCCAGCCCGTGTGGCTCAGTTGGTTGGGCATCATCCCACAAACCAAAAGGTCGCCAGTTCGATTCCCAGTCAGGGCACGTGCCTGGGTTGAGGGTTGTGTCACCAGCTGGCGTGCCTGTGGAAGGCAGACAATCGATGTTTCTCTCCTTCTCTTTCTCCCTCCCTTCCCCTCTCTTTAAAATAAAAAACAATTAATTAAAAAATAAATGTGACAGATACAATATGGAATAGTTACACTTGTTTTAGCTGGCCATTTGTTCTTTTTCTTTTCTAAATTGCTACAGTATGTCTTTTGCTCATTTTTTCCATAGTGTGTTTTTTTTCTCATTGATTTGTAAGTATACATTATTTGCAAAGGCTATTTTTTCAGATAGACAATTATTTTTGCAAGCAATGGTATTTTCTCCTCCTTAATATTAGTGCTGCTTGTTTATTTTTCTTGTCTTATTACATTGGCTAGAGCTTCAGAGTTCGATGTTAAACTATATTGGTAGCAGGCATCATCATCTTTTTCTTAATTTTAATAGGGTTGTCTCTCATGATTCACCCTAAATATAATCTCGGGTATTAGTTTCAGATAGGTACTCCGTTCTAAGTTAAGGACACATCTTTCCATTCCTAGCTTACTCTAAATTTGGGGATTTAATTTTATTTTTTGCCTCTTTTAACCAGGTTGACACAAAGAGATTTCCCATTACTGACTCACTTTTGCCTTCATCAAACAGACTTTATTTGGCTGCCCTTCTAGGTAAAATGGCAGGTTTAATTTACTAAGGTTTTTGCATTTCTTTTAATAACTAAATCTGACCAGTAGTTTTAGTTTTGGGGGCTACCTTGTGGGGTCGTAATATCGCTGCGTGTTAACCCGGTGGACCTGAGACGACGTCCGTGTCTCTCACACTCGGACGGGTTTTTGGGACGTGGACAGCCACTGAGGTAGGAAGGCAGGACGGACCGTGCCGGACGCCGTCTGAGCCTGTCCCGTAGCTGCGGGCCATAACATGAGGGCTCCTGCCCCGGCTGCCGGCCTGCTCGCCCTTCTCCCCTCCCTGGGTGGGTGCTGCTCAGCCCTCGTTTCCTGGGAAGCAGCCCTCCCTTCGCGGGAAGTCAGCCTCGCACACGCACCGGGGGGGGGGGGGTCCGGCAGGACGCAGACGGCCGGTCTGACATGGGGGGAGGGTTCAGGAACGTCTGTGGATACAGGGGCTGCCCAGCCCGGTGTGAGGGCGGGGGGACCCCCAGGGACAGAGCCCAGAGTGGAGCCGGCAGCAAGAGTTTCCGTTCCTGGGACAGAAGATGGGGTGGGCTGTCCCACCGGTGCATGGTCCTTGGTGGGGGACTCACAGCCAGCCTGGAGCAGACAGGCGGCTGGTCAGGCAGGGCAGCGCTGCCGTGAGAAGGGGCAGGATGGCATCTCGAGGCCCCGGGGAGACCCCGAAGGGTTATGAGAGGAGGAGTGACAGGACCAGACTTTAGTGGAGACGTGTCACCGTGGCCGCCTTGTTGGGAAGAGCTCTGGGGGGATGCTGCTGGAGGCAGGGCGCCCAGGTGGGAGAATGCTCCTGCCCTCGAGGGAGGGGCGGCCGTGGAGAGGGGGACGGTTCTGACAGCCACTGAATTTAGGAGGCAGAGGGAGGGAAGCTGCCGGTGGATTCCCCACTCCTGACATGGTCTTTCCTACCACCGCATTGTCAGACGGCACCCAGCCACCGCCCACAGCGTGGCCCGTAGGCCCCCGCCACTCTGCCCACGCTGCTGTGCCCACGGCCCCCAGGCCCTGGCTGTGCCCGGTGCTCAAGTCTGCCCCGCCTGGTGCAGGAGCGGCCCCACCGGACACGGCTGCGTGCCCTCCACGGGGACACAGGTGGCACCTGGCTCCCACGAGCCACACTCTCACCCCTGCCGTCTCCCCGTCTCCTGGGTGGCTTTCTCGACTCTCGTCTTCTTGATGCCGGACACCCCCGCATTCAGTCCTCATTCTTTCCCTTTTCTACATCCTCTCCTGGGGGCGTGTTTTGTTGATTAGTGAGAGAGAGGAGGGAGAAACATTGACTGGCGGACTCTCGTAGGCGCTCCGACCAGGGATCAAACCTGCAACCTAGGTACGTGCCCCAGTCGGGGTTCGAACCCACAACCTTCGGGTGTTTGGGACGGTGCTCCAACAGCTGAGCCGCCCGGCGAAGGCCAGTGCTCGGGCTTGTTTATTTGCCCCCCCGCCCTGGTTGCCCGCTCCCACTCCCAGGCTCCTGGCTTGACCACCAGCCCCACGCCCGCACAGGGCGTCTCTAGGTGGGGCAGAGCCAGCCCCGGCCCACGGCTGACTGGGTGTCCACACTCAGCCGTGTCTCCCGCTGAACACACCCAGCTGCAGCCTCCTGAGTCTCCCCCAGGCCCGGGACTGTCTCTGCCCACAGCCCTGGCCGCCACCTCAGAGGGCACCATGCCCACCTGAGCTGTCCCTCACCGTCTCACCGCCCACCTCCCTGCCCGCCAGGAGTCCTGTTGGCTGCACCCGCCTCGGACCTGGCCACCTCCCTCCATCCTCACGCAGACCAGACCGGGGCAGGCCACCTCCCCTGTCTCCTCCTGCTGCGTGTTTGCTCTGCCTGAAACCGGAGGGTCCTTACCGATGCCGGCCGGGTCGGGTCCCAAGTCACAGTGACATTTCGCAGGGTCCCGCATCCTCGGTGCCCCTCCCCCGCCTCCCACTGCGGCCTCCCACCTGCTCTTCCCTCTGGGTCCCCATCACTGCATCGGCCCGTTGACTGCAGTCGCTGTTCACTGCCTGCCGTTCCCACTGGCATGGAAGCCCCACTCACACGGCTCATCATAACTCTACAGGCATTTGCTGAGTAAATCCGTCAGGTAAAGAAAAGTATGTCGCCCCTCTGTAATGCACTAGGAAGCCTCGTCTTACAGACTCTTGATATCTGAACGTGCCTTCCTCTCGCCGTCAGAGTGAAAGCCGCCCCGGCGGAGCCTGCAGTTCTAGGGTCCGAATTGTTCCCTTAAAACCCTGCGGATGTGAGCCGGGCAGCGGGGAGTGCGTCGTCTCAGGACGCTGTCGCAGCAGACAAGCCCGAGTCCAGCCCGATTCTCACTCCTGCGCGAATGACCTGTTCTCTGCTCGGACACTTTGCGAGATTTCCCCATGCCTCGTTATTTTTAAACGTTTCACTGATTCATTTGTTTTTACTTTGAATTCCAGTCGGCACGCAGGATGACACGAGTTTCCGGTGCACGGCACAGCGCTTCGACACCGGCCCGCCTCCCGAAGCGCCAGGCCGTCCGAGAGCGCTTCTGCGGGGGTGTCGTAGGCGGGTGCCCAGCACCGCCGGCCGGGGAGAACGTCCCTTGGACGTCTGAAACCTGAAACTTCCGGTGCCGCCGGGTTTGCTCCGGTGACGTCTCTGATGACGTTTGTGGCCCTCCATCCGCTGCTCCTCCGGTAACTCCCATCGCCTGTCTGCTCTCCGTCCGTGCGACCATCACTTTCTCTTTTAGTTTCTTGGCTTTTTTCCCCCCTTTTCACTTAAGAAGAGGTTTAAAATTTTTTTTTTTTAATCCGCAGCCAAGGACGTTTAAATTGCTTTTAGAGAGAGAGGAAGGGAGAGAAACATCGATGCGAGAGAGAAGCGTGGATCAGTCGGTTGCCTCCCATCAGCATCCAGATGGAGGGTCAAAGGTACGTGCCCTGTCCGGGAACCGAACCCACAACCTGTTGGTTATGGGACGACGCTCCAACCAGCCGAGCCACGCCGGTCGAGGCAAGAAGAGCTTTCAACCTTCGTCCTTTGTCGTGAGTGTTGGCGTTGACTTCCCAGCACGCCACATGGTCAGAGCAGCCCAGGCCCGGTAATCCCACCCTTTTTGTCATACACGGGTTTGGGGCAGGCGGGTCTGCGCGGACGGGGCCGGGAGACTCAGCGCAGGACTCCCTCAGGGAAGGCTTCTGGGGCAGAGCAAGGGGTTGGCCCCGCTGTCGCTGGAAGCCGTCTTGTAACGCAGGGAGGGGCTGCTATCTCGGAGGCTGGAAAGCATCAGCTCCGTGACTGCCCCCACGCCAGGCTTCCTTGGGCTTCAGGGGGGAGAGGCAGCATGGACACGGGGGGCGGAGCGGAGCGGGGGCCCGGCAGCTGTGTGCCTCCCCACCCAGCTGCCCCGACCCCCGTCACCCAGGGTGCTCTGGCCGTGCTGGTACCTCCAGCCAGTGCCAGCCACACCGACACGCCATCTCCTCTCTGAGGCCGGTCATCCTGTTTCGGTTTCGGGAGAAAGCACGCCAGTAAGACAGGGTTCACCCTGGACCCGAGTCCGGGCTGGGGACGGACAGATGGTGTCCCAGGTAGCCCACGCCTCCTCCTCGGCCTTCCTCAGGCTACTCCCCGAGTCCCGCCGCCCTCCCATTGGCCGGCTCGCTGCTCTGCCGGGCGGTGAAGGCCTCCCAGTGGCTGCCTGCGACGGGAGGGGCTCCCGGTCCCCCCCCCCACACACACACAGCCCCCACCGCCAGCTGCCCTCCCCGAGCTGCGGCGCCCCTCCCCCAGGGCCCCTCCCCCCCCTGGGGTCACAGACTGTGACAAAGCCTTATTGCCTGTCTCTGGGAATTCATTTCCTGTCTCTCTTCAGTTCCACCTCTCTGGGGCCCGCGGGCCCTCCCCATGCCCTCCGCACTGTGCCCCCTCATGTCTGCCAGGCAGCTGGCGGCCTTCATTATTTTTACGCCAACACAGTTTAAAAATCTCCGCTGCCTCCTCGCTGTCTGCGGAGGAGCGGCTGCCACATTACTCTGACATGCTGATGTCATTAGCGTCCGCGCGCTCTCTCGCCGGCTAATGAGGCGGCAGAAAGAAAATTAAGGGGAAAAATCACACAGGCACACTGCTCTGTGTGTAGACGGGGAAATAAAACGAGCAAGAAAAACAGGGCACGCTCTCCACCATGGCTCCCCCGCCTCCCCCCGGGGGCAGGGTGCCCGCTCGGCTCCCGCGGACAGGAGACGGGGGCCCGGGTTTTGACTAGTGCTCCCCCAGCGTGCGCCCCCTACGAAGCCGGTGTCGTGGGAGCCGAGGGAAGCCACCGGGCCTCGTCCTGTCGGTAGGGAAAGGGAGACCACGGGAACCCTACGTCCGAGTGTCCAGCGGGGCCAGCGCCCAGGGGGTGGGGCGAGGCCGGAGCTCTGCAGATGTGCCTGGGGTCTGTCTCTCTCGCCCGAGGCCTCTGTCACCCTCTCTCTCTGCCGTCCTGCCCTGGACTGACACCCCAGTCTGTGGCCCCCACCTGCCCCCACCCCGGTGTGCCCTCTGCACTTAGCACAGAAATCACCCCCAGATGCTCATTTCATTATGTCACCTCTCCGTTGAGAAGGCTGTCACAGATTGCCACTGCTCTCCAGACAGAGGCTCAAACCCTAACAAGGGCCCCGCCGAGGGTCCCTGACCCAGCGGGCTCCCTCTTGCCGGTTCCTCTCCAGCTACCGCATCATCTCTCACTGCATGTAGGGGGCGCTCTTTCTGCCCCAGGACATTTGCCCAGACGCTCCTTTTGGCCTGGGAGGGCCTCTCCTCCCCTCTTCACCCAGCCAAGGCTCCGGCCTTCCTATCGGGGCGCACTCACCCGTGCTGGGGGGAGCCCGTGACCACTCCCCCAGGTTAGGTGAAGCCCCCCTATGTGGCACTTCCAAGGTGTGGACGGTCTCTGCTCTGCACCTGACCTCCCCCCGGCAGCGTCACATGGGTGTGTGGGGCCGTTCCACCCTCCCGAGCAGGAATGCCGTCTGAGTGAGGGAGTGCTTCAGAGATGCCCGTGGCGGGGGCACGGCCGAGTGGTTTAGGGGAGCCGGCCCAGCGCTGGTGCGGTCCCTGCCCGACCCCGCTCACGAGCAGGCAGCAGTTTGAATGTCTGCTGGCTACTGTTGGCTTCCGCCCAGCGGGCCCGGGGGGCGGGGGGGGGCTCCCTGGGGGACAGCGTCAAGTAAGGGACGGGGTCGGGGGAACCGGCACGCTTTCAGCCCAGGAGCTGACTGCAGACAGAAAGTGCTCATGGAAGGGGGTCCCTTTATGTGTCAGGGGACAGATAAAGTTGGCATGGGCTCTGCACCGTGAGCCAGGGTGGCTCCCAAACGCCGCCCACGGAGGAGGACCAGGCAGGACAGAGAGGCCCCAGGCAGCTGGGTCGGCCTTGCAGCTCTGACTTTGGGAGGGCGGGTCCCACCTCAGCGAGGGGCCGCGGTGCCCCCACCCCACACACGTGCACCGTGAGCTTGGGCACCCTGCTCAGGGCTCTGCCCTCCAGAGGCGTGGGGTGGGGCAAGCGGTACTTCGTTGTGAAAAGAAAGCACGGGACTTCAGGCCTGTCTCATGAGTCCCACGCAGGGCAGGGGCAGGAGAGAGAAGGCGGCCCAGCCCTTCCTCCCTCCAGACCCAGCCTCCGCCCCTCCACGGCGGCCAGCGCGGTGGCCGAGCCAGCGCCCTCCTCCAGGCCGCCCCCGTGCCCTGACCACTTCCAGGATTCAGACCTGGCTGCCGCCCGCCACCTGGGCCTGCCCCTGCCCTGGCGGCCCGCCCCTGACTCCGGTGTTAACTAGAGGTCAGCCAGGCACACAGGCCTGGCATTGTCAACACGCTCGCTTCCCAAGCAGCGACGCCGCTTTGATTCTCGCCGCCGAGCACTGTCCGCGGCGCGGGCGGATGCTCGGAGTCCGCCGGCCGCGGCGGCGGCGCCTTTGTCTGGGCATGAGGGAGCTGTGATTTATGTCATGAGCTCGCTGTGAAACCTTTTGCCTCGGTAATTCTGAGCTCCGTGGGTGTCTCTTTACATCTATTTCAAGTGCGGCTGCTGCCCACGGACCGCGTGCGCGGCGACACTCCCGGGCCTCTGTGCACCCTCGCCGCGGCGCGGAGTCTCGCCCGCGGTGGCTCTTTGTGGCCGGGCTCAGTGTGCTCGCCGTGCGCTCCGCGGGGCCGCCGAGCAGAGCTGGTCTGCGGCTTTGATGTCCGGTGTGGTGATTAGACCCCTTCCCCGGGGAACGCGCAGGTGGCCTGGGTGGGGGAGATGCTGCGGCCGGATTTCCAGAGTGTCTGCCCCGCTAGTCCTGGGCCCAGGCTGGGGCGGCGTCCGGGCCACGCGTGTCTCAGCCCAGAGGACGCGCAGGGGACGGTACAGGCGCTCCAGCTGCACCGAGCTCCCGGCCAGGAGGGCCGCGGGCGCCCCCGGAGGTGCGGTTGGCCGCAGCGCAAAGAACAAACCAGACCCCCATTTCCAGGGAGTGAATCGTGGCAGAGCGGCCTGGAGTTGCTGGAATCCCCTCCCCTCGCTCAGTAGAGACGGGGTGCGCAGTGCTGGCTCTGCGCATGTGCAGGGGAGTTCTGGAGTTGCTGGGATCCTCACTCGCTCCACCGTGACCGGGTGCGCAGTGCTGGCTCTGCGCATGTGCAGGGGAGGAAAAGGCAGGCAATGCTTTCTGGTGAAAGCCTCAAAGTATTAAGATTTCTCGGGGAAACTCCAATTCCCTCAACAATTGCTGGGAGGCTCATTGTCACTTTTCACAGCCTTTGGACCCCCGGTATAGGAAAGGGCCCCCCAAACCTAAATCCAACTTGCACCCGCTGCCCGCCTGCTGTTCTGGTGCGGCCGTCACGGTAAAGGGCCCCTGGAGGCCCAGAGCGGGAGGCCCCGTGCCTTGCCCTGCACGTCAAGGTCAAGGTAGGGTAACTCCCACGGCCTTGGAGATGGCGTTCCTGGAGTCCCCAGGGCAGAGGCCAGTGGGGCTGCACCGCGGACTGGGGCACCTGGGTGGGCAAAATCACTCAGACAGCGTGACGTCAGGGCCGACGAGGCCTATTTCCCGTCACCGGGCGCACGTGCCAACCCCGCTGTTCTCCAGGGTGGTTTGCCCCAGATACTCGTCATGGGCGGCCCGTCGTGTAGGGTGTCTCTCTTTCATCTGCGGACGAGAAAGGGGCCAGGCACCACACCTGCCGAGCTCGGGGGGGGGGGGGGGGGGGCGGGGCTGTGTGGCGGCCTTACGAACTCAGAGTCGGAAGGGAAGCGCCTCGGATAGCCAGACACAAACCTGCCTGCTCGCCATAGGCAGTCCCGTCCTGGGCGGGGGTCTTTCGACGGAGGTCGGCCTTTACCTTGACGGGGCCTGCCTGTTGTCCTTTCGCATGGACAGAGCACACCCTTGGAAGGTCAGGGTGGCTTCCTTTTTGCAGACCCCTCGGGGCACAGTCTCCCGTCAGAGGAGACCCCAGGGCCCCTGCTGCTGTTGCCTTGTTCACTGTCAACAGTCTATTCCGTTTACTTTTCATCCAGGGTCTGCGATTTCCCGCGTTGCTTCCCTGCCTCCCTAGCTCGCGGCCGACGGATGTCACGTACCCCCCTTGCGCTTCCTCCTTGGACTGTACCCTAGAAAACGAGGCGCAACACCGCCACCCCCCGGGGGGCATTTTCTCAGTCCATTGAGATTTTGCCTCACGGCAACCGTTGCCAGTTTGGCTCAGACAAACTCATAAAAGTTCTGACGGGTTTGGACGTTTCTTATGCTGACACGTTTCTTGATGCACCATCCCATCCAGAGGGTGGTCTCCCGCATCCTGGTTTAAGGCAAACACCGTGTGCCCGGCAGGGACAGTGGGGCGGGGGGAGGGGTCTTGTTTCCAGGTTACGGGTCGATGAACGAAGCCTGCTAACACTGGGGCGTGTTAACATATAAAGGAGGACCGGAAAAGGGAAGTGCCAAGGGTATGGGATGGGCCGGCATTTCCCCCCTCCCTCCATGTTGGAGTCACCGCCTTAGGCGGGCACCAGGAGACAGCGTGGGAGCTGGTGCGAGGCGCTGGTCACGATGGTCAAGCACATGCTCAGGGCGTCGTTTGGGTGGGTTTCCCACTTTTCACCCACCTGCTTTTACAGACGCAAACCTCAACTCAGCATGCATCTACAATGCACCGTTCACCTTGGAGAGAAGGGGGGGTCGCACTAGTTCGGGCCCTCTGGAACTCCGTCCTTTCGGGGGAACAGGCTCCTTGTCCAAAACTCGTCAGGCTAAAGCCCGTCCCCCTCCTCTGATTGGTGAGTGTGGGGGAGGGGGTAGTTTTTAAACTCAGCACACCCAGTCTTACTTCTCAATGCCTTCCCTTCAGGGAAGCCTTCTGAGGAGACAATCTCTCATGCTAACCAATATTTTAGAACTTTCCTTTTGGAAATATTTTTTGTCTTTTGAGTGTTTTCTCTGGCGAGAAAGTGTTATTCTTCCCCCTTTATTATTCCAGGCTAGACCGGACACCCGGAGCCGGGGTGAGCTGCTCCGAGCCCAGTCTGCAGAGCGGGGCGAGGCCCGGGGACGACAGCCAACTCTGGACGAGCCGCTCCCCCCCCCCCTCGGACCCTGGGGGAAGGGCATCGCCTGCCTGGTATTTCACAGGAAATGCCCTGAGGGGAATGAGGGGAATTTGCAAATTTGCAAATGTGTAATTAATCTCATGAACCAGGTTGGGTATTTCATTTCGGAACAAATGCCAGATGCGATAAGAAATCGATTTTCCCTGTTCTGAAAATTTCAACAAAAGATGAGCTGCCAGAAAAAGGATGTAAGCCTGGACAGCGTCGTCGAGGTAAGTGTGTGGCCTCTCCGGGTGCCGGCTTTGAAAGGACCCCTGCAAGCCAGCTCTTTGCCACCTTGGCCTCTTAATTTCCTAGTGGCTAGAAGCTTCTGGGCCCCATCTCCTCAAAGTGTGGTCCCTAGACCAGCAACCCGGGCCTCACCTAGGAGCTGTCAGAAACACAGACTTTGCCATCCAGACCCACGGAATGAGCACCTGCGATTTCCCACCTCCCCAGGGGGTTTCCAGGTTCCTGGAAGTTTGAGAAACGCTGCATCCACCCCGTGCAGGCTGGGCCCTGCATGACAAAGCTCGGGGTGGGGGGTCCCGGCCACCTCTTACCTTGGGAAAGGCATCGGGCCACACGGTGGGGGCGCCGTGGTTGAGCAGCGCCTGCACGATGCGCTCCGGCGCAGCCTGGGGTGCGCAGGCGGCCGTCTGCAGCACGCGGCCCAGAGGCGAGGCGCCACCGTAGTCCAGCGCGGTAGCGTCGGCGCCGTGGCGCAGCAGGAGGTGCGCCAGGTCCGGGCGCGCTTGGCTGCAGGCCTTGTGTAGCGGGCTGCGCTCGTCCTCGTCGCGCGCGTCTGGCGCTGCCCCGCGCTGCAGCAGCAGCGCGCACAGGCGCACGCCGCGCTCCTGCTCGTCGGGCTGCAGCGCCGCCCCGCACGCGGTGCTCAGGGCCGTCTCGCCACGGCCGTTCCTCGCGTCCACGCGCGCCCCGCGGTCTAGGTAGAGTCGCGCGTGCTCGTCCAGGCCGTGCTGCGCCGCCACGTGCAGCGGCGTGTCCTGGCTGCTGCCGCCGGCACAGTGCACTGAGGCGCCGTGCTCCAGCAGCGCCTGTGCGCACCTGCGGGGAGGCCGAGACTTGTCACCACCCGGTGGGCAGGGCCTGACGGCCCCCCCCCCCCCCCCCCGCCGGCTGCCGTTGACGGGGCTTCACACAACCCACGGAGCGCAGAGCGAGCCCCCTGAAGAGCGGGGGTAGCCTGAGAGAAAGGACATAACCTCAAACATCCTGCGCCCCAGGGTGGGGAGGTGACACTGAGCTGGAAGGGACAGAAGAAAGGGTACGGCGGGAACCGCAGAGGGTGCGGGGCTCCCCGGCTAGAAACGGTGGGCATAGCGAGGCAGATGCCGAGGCCTCTGCCCGGTGCAGGGCGGTGGACCCTGTGAGTAATCTGTACCTGCCCGTGCTGCTTCGGGAGGCGACGTGGCTCCGGCGCCAGGGCTGAAGGACTGTCCCCTGGGCTCTTTGTCACCTGCGGCCATCGAGGGCCTGGCAGTTGCGGTTTTGAGGAGGGCCCCTTAGGCTGCCAGACTCTTCCTCAGCCAGCAGTGCCTCTTCTGTTAACCGCTGAGCACTGGTGGCCAGCGGACAGCGTGAGGCAGGCTCTCTCTGCTCCCGAGGAAGAAACCTACGCGGCCCTCAAGGAACTGACTCGGACTGGCCCTGGGCTGTCCTCGGGGCTGGACACGTGGTGGACACACAACCCCGCCTGCCTGCGGGGTGACCTGTGTGTCAGCTGGACTCTGGGCAAACACACTGGTCCCCAGGTGAGCCCCCAGGAGGACTCCAGACCCTCCACCTGAGCTCAGGCGGCAGCCTGCTGACCAGGCTGCTGGGCCCCAGGGCCTCAGACCCTGGTGGGGACCTCCGTCGGCCCGGCTTGAAAGCGGGGGGCGGGGGACAGTCACCCAGGACCTTCTCCGTTGTGCCGGCCCCCGTCCTCTGTGGGCACTGCTAAGACACCAGCCCCACGTCAGTTGCCCACTCCTCGGCCCCCTCCCGGCCGTCGTCATCCGTGTGGTTGCGCCACCTCTGGGGCCTGACACCTCAGCGCGGCACCTCCGAACCACAGCCTCTGGGCCTGTGGCCCCCCGTCTCTGCTCCATGGAGACACGAGTCATGGACCCCCGTTCCCTCGGCCCCTCCTGCCTCCACTCCGTCCCTGGGCAGCGCTCCAGTGGCTGCCTCCTTGGCACCCTTTGTCCCCCTGAACAGAGGGGACATGGCCACCCCCCCATGCCAGGTGGCCAGAGCGACAATCTGCTTGTTCATCATCCCCCCTCTTCCCCTCCTGGCCGCCGGAGGAAACCCCACGTGTGGATGGGCCCCCGGTCTCAGGTGGGCCTCGGGGGCCTGCGGTTCACGTTTCCCGGGGTCGAAGGCCGGCTCCTCGGCCCCTGCCGGCGGCAGCAACTGCGGACGTCATCACCCCGCCCCGAGGCGCCGTCTCTCCCCCACCCCCGTTCCGGAGCACGCGGCCCCCCCAGCAGCTTCCAGACGCACCTGCTCCAGCTGCCGTCCCAGCGTGTTTCCACGGTGACCGCCCTCGCCACCTCCTGGGGAAGGGAGCCCTCTGGGTCACCTTGCCCCAGACTCGGTCCTCTCCACTTCCTGGGGGTCTCGCTCTGTGAATTTCTCGTCCTTCGTCTTTCTCCTGCCCTCCTGCCCCGTGTGCCCGCCCTCCTGTGTGTCACTGTCTCCAGCGGAAGAAGAACCGGGCCCCGAGGGGAAGGTCTCACCCAGGCCGGGTGACCCCGCTGGGCCCAGGCCTCTCCTCCCAGGGCAGATTCCGTCCGGCTTCCGCCGCCCCGGGGGATGGGTCAGCCAGGGGGGCCTGGAGCCGCGGTACTACGGTCGCTGCGAGGGACCAAGGGTAGACCCCGGTCTGAGGGTGTCAGAACAACTCCTGACCCTCATCTCTGACAGCGACCGCGGCGACGGGGCCCAGGGTGACACTGCGCAGGAGGAGGAGCATGAGCCGCGGGCAGGACTTCGTGGCGGGCAGCCCATCGAGGCCAGTGGATCGCTGTCATTTGAGCTTTTTCCTGCACGTGCTCTCCCCGCCCTCCAGCTTCCTCTGGGTCCTCCGGGTCCCACCTTGCTGACAAAACAGGGTCCCCCCTTGAGCCTCAGTTTCCTCATCTGCAGACTGGGTGCTCGCACACACACACACACACACACACACACAGTACAGGCCTGCCGGGAGCAGCTCGGCAAGTGAGACCCTCGCAGGCAGGTGTTCAGGGACGTGCGAGGCCGAGTCCCGCATTTGCCGTGTGGAATGCGCGCTTGTTCGCCCAGATTTTCGAGGGGAAAATAGGGTGCGCGTTACACGTGGGTAGTGCTCATTCTGTATCCGTGCACACGTTTTAAACTCTTTTAGTTGTGCTTGTGGGTGAAGAGCAGAACTCTGGAAAGCTGTAACGCTATCCCTGTGCAAAATAGACCCTGGAATACGGCCATCGGTGTTGTCTATAAACACCAATGGACAAAAAGCTACACTGGAAAATTTTGAGTGGGAGATTTTTCTCCTGAAAGTTTGGGCCGACACGTGGGTGTGCAGCGCACATGGCAGAACGTGGCCGTCCAGGCCCCCAGGCACGGCCCCTCCCTCGCACCCCGCTCTTCTGCGCCCGGCGAGGCCTCCGGCTCCCGCTGCGCCCGGCCCCGCCTTCTCCCATCTGCGGCAACAGCGAGCCGCCCCCTCGCCTGGGAGGCGGGAGAGCAGAGGGCGGCGGGCGTGTCGCGGTGCCTACCAGCGCCGTGCGCCTGTCTCCTCGGGCCCGTGAGCTCCCCCATTCCAGGGGACACCTCCCGGGGCGGGAGGGCGCTTAGCAGTGATCCCCACTCGCCCAGCCTCCCCTGGACCTACCCTCTTGCTCAGGAAAGCAGCCCTCGCTGTCTCCCCGCCCAGGCGTCCACCCGGCAGGTCTGAACTGGGCAAGAACCGCCCAGTGCCTGTCTCCCCCGGGACCTTCTCCCCCGAGATGCTTCCTTCGCTGCCTGCGCGGGCCCCGCGCTGGCCGGGGGGGCCGTATCTTCCGCCCGCTGGAATGCACGCGGCTGGGGCAGAAGCGTCAACGCACGGGCTTCGTGCTGCCGCGTCCACAGGGGCAGCGGGCCTTCCTCGCTCCTGCGTCAATCAAGTCAGCGTCAGCCGGGAGGAAGAAGCGCCGGCACGCCGCTAATTCTTTTCTCATTTTAATCATCTCAGAATCTGAGACAGGGTCGGGGAGGGGAGCGCGCCGGTAATGCGCAGGGCGAGGCCGGCAGGCAGGCTACTGACGCGGGGAGAGTAACTTTCCCTGAACTTTTCTTTCGGGGGGAAAAATGTCTTCAAAAGGCTCCCAGATTAAAGCGCGGTGTTCCTTTTTATGGCTCGGATTCTGAATTCTGAAGCTTGCGGGTTGGAAGGAAGCACAGACAGTTTTTTTTTTTTTTTTTTTTTTAATCCCAGGAACTCCGAGACTCAAAGGTTTGCAAGTCCTGCGCCCGCGGAGATTCGCGGACTGAAAGGGCCGTGGCGGCGCCGGGCCCGAGGAGCGGGCCCCGCTGTCATCAAGCGTAAGAAAATGAAATGGCTCTGCGTGGAGGTCAAGGACCCTCTCTCCGCGGAAAGGCGAAAAAAAATTAAGGATGACCTAAAATCTGGGTATGAAAAGGTTCCAGAGGAAGCGGCTCTTTCCTGTCAAAGCGGCGGTGCCCCTGCGACGGGACCCCGGGCCCCCTCGGAGACCGACTTCAGGGGACTCTTGAAGCCGAGATGCCAGCTGGAACCTCCCGCCCATCCTGACATCCGTTAGCTCTTCCATCTCCGAGGCCCTCGGCTGCCGCGTGGGGGGCGCCTCCCCAGGGGTCCCGGAGTGCCTCGGAGGGAGTCTGAACGCGCTGCCACACCGGCACCGCCCTGCCTGAACTGCTGATGTGTCCGTCACATCGGAAACTTTCCCCCAGTAACCGGGCTTCAAATGAGTCCGGACTGTCAAATTAAACTGACGGGCAGGAAGATTCACACGGAGAGACCGTGGACACAGGAGAGAAAGTGACGAGAAAAAGAAGAGGAGGGGGAGGAGGGGGAGGAGGAGAGGGCCGCTTCAGAGCCTAGCCGCCCACAGAGACCTTTCTGAAGTCCTTGTGAAACCATCCCCTGGGCCTGCGTGATTCTTGCAGAACCGGCCGAGGCGAGGACTCAGCCTCTTCCGTGCCGCAGCGCCGACGGTCTGTGTGGACCGCAGCCCTGCGCGGCAATGCCGCCCCGTGCGGGCTCGGGGGCCTGCGCTGGGGCCGTTGCCGGGATTGGCAGTGTCCGTGCCGCGGCGGCGGCAGCGGGCCTTGCGCCCTCACTCCCCAGCAAACAGACATCTTTTTCTGCCACGGTTGGAGCTCAAGGCACGAAGCAAACTTGCTTTTAAAGACTTTGTGTTTTTTTTTTCAGTTAGGTTAGCTGTACCGAGGAGTCACAAAGATAATGTGGCTGGTTCCCGAACGCCCTTTACCCCGCTTCCCCTGAGTTAACCCCTGACAAAGTTCCCGCACATCTGTCTGAGCTCGGGGCTGACCGTCGGCCCGGTCCCGTGAGCTGAGCGGGGCCGGGACCGCTCATGGGCCTCGGCCGTCCGCACGATGCGGTGCTGGTGGCAAAACAGACACATTTGTCAGCGAGGCGGAACCAGGGAGGGATGGCTCCACCGTGGGCCCTGGTGACTTTGCATGTGTCCCCAGAGGCCACGGGACAGAGCCTGACCCACTGCTGATCCAGGTCTGGGTGGAATGCCCTGTGACCCCCCCCCCCCCCCGGAGGGGAGGCATGTAAGGGACCGCTCAGAGGCCGCAGCCCACTTGCCTCCCCGAAGGCTCTCTGGAGACACTTTGTCATCGCCTGCTGGGCCCCCCGAGGTTGCAGACTTCCTGCCTGGCCCCCTCGGAGCACAGCTGCGGACTATAAAACCTATAAACCCGCTGCGCTGAGGCCGAGATTGGGCTGCTTAGCAACGGGCCTGCACAGCTCGTATCGTCACCTCCGGCTCGCTCCCTTTGTTTAGGGCCGTCCTTTGTGGTGTGTGGGACAGGGCCGGCGAGGCGCCGGCACCTTCGGCGCGTCCTCTCTTCACCGTTTGTGGGAGGGACGGCCGGTCTGGAGCAAACCCTGGACTTCCCACGCGTGCACCTGGCGAGGCCCAGAAACGAGCCCACACTCGCGCGCGGTCGGCCGATCTCCGCCCCGGGCACCAAGTCCACGCGGTGGGGACAGGACAGGCTGTTTGACGAACGGCGCAGGGCCAACGGAATATCCACGTGCAAAAAAAAAAAAAAAAAGCTTCAACCCATACTTCACACCCTGTTCAGAAATTAACTCATAACGGCTCACAGACATAAATGTGAATATAAAATTATTAAGTGTATAGAGGAAAGCGTAGGAGAAGCTCTCTGTGGCCTGGGTTAGGCAATGGTTTTTCTTTCTTTTTTTTTTTTTTAAAGATTTTATTTATTTATTTTTAGAGAGGGAAGGGAGGGGGAGAGAGAGAGAGAGAGAAACATCAATGTGTGGTTGCTGGGGCTCATGGCCTGCAACCCAGGCATGTACCCTGGCTGGGAATCGAACCTGGGACACTTTGGTTCCCAGCCCGCACTCAATCCACTGAGCTACGCCAGCCAGGGCTTTAGGCAATGGTTTTTCTAGCTACAGGAGCCCAGCATAATCCCTGAAAGAAAAGAGTTGATAGTCTGGGGGCTACCACCATGAGGAACTCCTATGCTTCAAAGACCCCAGTGAGAGAAGAAACTGTAATGGATGCAGAGGCCGGGAGACCACGTTCCCAAATCGCATGTGGGGGGGGGGGACTTGTATCCAAAGTTATGGAAGAAATCTCAAAATGTAAGAGCAAAGCAAACAGCCCTGTTTTTAAATGGGCACAGGATTTGAACAGGCCCAGCACCAAAAAAGATGTGGGGGTGGCAGATAAATCCGAGCAAAGCAGCTCAGCATTGTGAGTTGCTAGGGAAATGCAGATGGGACCTGCACACCTACAGAGTGTGGTCTGGGGTTGAGGAGTGGCCAGACCAGGCGCTGCTGAGGATGGACATGGTCACGGGAGGCGGGGGGAGGGTGGGGGAGGGCAGGGTGGAGCCCACCCCCTGTTCTTCCGACGCTGCTTCTGCCCATGCGGACTCTGGCTAACGTGGAGCTCGTCGACGAATCCTGGGAACGAGCTTCAGAAGACGCAGACCCTGACCTTCACACATCCCGGCTCCTGGAAACTTGCTGACCCTGGGCCACGGAGCGAGGATGCGATGAAGCCGGGACGATGAGCCCGGGTGACGCGCACCGGACTGGCCCTGTCCTACCGGAACGGACCGTGCCCGTCTGCACGTGGAGAACTGGGCAGCCCCTCCCTCCTTACGAACAAACACCTCTGCCTCCTCTGAGGGGGGGACGGGCTCTGAGCCCCGAGTCCCCATCTCCCAGGTGGGCAGCACCTGAGAATAAACCTCTTTCCTTCACGCAGCACCTGTCTCTTGAGCACTGGCGCTCTCAGCGGCGGGCGGCGGGACCTGCATTCGGTTACAAGGATGCGACGCAACTGGACCTCCTGCATCGCCAGGGCGCCCGCACAGCGGCACAGCCACTGGGGATGCCAGCGTGGCAGTTTCTTAAAAGGGTGTCTTTCCATCACGCCCTATGGCCCAGCCCTCCAGACCCGCGTGCTTGCCCAGGAGAAGGGAAAGTGGGCACCCGCACAAAGCCCGGAGCACGGTGTTCACCACGGCCGGATGGTCCCAGCCGGGAGCTGGGACAAGCCGCGGCCTTTCCGCGCAGGAGGGGAGGGACGGCCACGCCGGGGAACACCTGTACCCGGAACCCCGAGCAGCGACGGCCGGCAGTGAGTTCTGGACACACACAACAACAGGACGGCCCTCGCGGTGACATGGGGAGCGGATGATGCCGGATGGGAAGAGCACGTTCCGAGTATGTTGGGTTCTAGCCAGTCCAGCCTCCACTGCAGCGCCAGAAGCAGAGATTGGTGCCGTCATGGAGGAGGGGGCGGGGGGGGGGCAACCACGGGGCCAGGGCCCCTTCGGATGCCGATGGTGAGGTCACTCTCTCGGTGGCGGAGACGGTTCCCAGAGTGCACCGATGTCTGCCCGAATTCATCGGATCGCACGCCGCAGACACGGGCAGCCTGCTGCACCTGGTCACACCCCAGTAACGCTGTCCCTGAAGAAGTACCCGGTACCGCACTGCTTCTGCCCGTCACTCGCAGGCTCCCCAGGGCCCGTCACTCTCAGGCTCCCCAGGGCCTGCCTGCCTCTCGGATGCCACCCTGAACTCAGGTGACATCCGTAGGTGGGGCCTCCCCTCCGTCTCGGGGAGCCCCACCGCCCGCCTGCCTGCACGTCACACGGAGACTTTATTCAATTCGCAGTCCAGAGATAGTCGGCCGAGAAATGACACCCCGGGGGCAGGGGCCAGAACGTTTTGAGTAAGAGACATGTCAAGATGACACACTGCAGGCCCAGACGCAGGACATAAATCCTCCGCGTTGACACGTGGCCCCACAGCCTCTCCCCGGCCCGCTGGACCCCGCGGGCACGGCCACTCCGCAAGGACGAGCGCCGGCTGGATGGGGCGGCAGCGCCACCTCCCGGACCGCAGCACCCGCGCGGGTGTTGGGCTGGGGCTGTGGCGCCCCCAAAACTCCGAAAAAGGCCCGGCCCAGCGCAGCTTCCTGGTGGGGCTCCGAAGCCCCGCCCGAGGAGCTAGCCATTTGTGTCACACTGTGACAATTATTCTGCATAAAATTATCATTAAAAACTCTAATTTTTCAGCCTCCAACCCCGCCAGTGGCCTTTCAGCACTCCTCTGCGCGCGTCTGCGGGCCTGATCAGCCCGCTCATTAGCTCGGTGTGGCGCCGCCCCCGGTGCTCGCAATCAAGGCTAATTACACCCCCGGGAAGGGCCGAGCGAGTCCGGGCGGGGGGCGGGGACCACTGGTCGTGGGGGCGGGGACGGGGGCGGAGGGGCGTGGCCAGCTGCGGAGCTCCGGCCTTGGCAGGGTCCGGTGGATGGTTGGTCCGGGGTCTGGGTGGTGTCAGGGGTCCGTCCCGGACAGGCCCCAGGGTCCCTGGGGCGGAGGGGCGTGGCGGGGACAACGTCACTCACCCGAGCGAGGCGGCCGTGCGGCAGAGGTGCAGGGGCGCCAGGCCCTCGGCGCTGAGCAGGTCGGGGTCCGCGCGGTGCCGCAGCAGCAGCTCTGCGCAGGCCGTGTGGCCCCCCAGGCAGGCCTCGTGCAGGGGCCCACGCCCGCCGGGGCTGGAGTCTGGGTCAGCGCCCCGACGGAGCAGGTGGCCCACGCAGTCCTCGTGGCCTCGGGCTGCCGCGATGCACAGCGGCGTGGTGAGCTCACGCTTGTACTCCAGCGTCCAGAGACCTGGGGTGGGGGTGGGGAGGCAAGGTGAGCAGGGGGCACTGCCGTGGGGCCATGTCCATGAGGGCTGAAATAGGGCAAAACCACCTCTTAGAAGCAGTTACTCGATGGGCACGGAGGGAGGTACTCAAAGACCCCGAGCAAGGGCCAGGACAGAGAAAGCAGAGAGATCTGGGGGACACACGGAGGAGGGAGTGGGGTTCGGGGGGGGCAGCTGGGAGATGGAGGGGGACAGACAACCGCAGAGAGGGGCAGAGAGCTGTACCAAGGGCAGACCCAAGTGTAGGGAGAGGGGACACAGGGTGCCCGCACCAGGAGCAGAGCTCAGGGGCACCGGAGAGGAGGCAGAGGGGGACACAGAGCGGGCGGCAAGGACATAAAGAGACTGGAGAGGCCAGAACGGAGCCAGAGAGAAGGGGGGGCGGTTATCGAGAAGCAGAGGGCTTTGCCAAATGTGGGGGAGCCTGGGACCTCAGGGCCCTTGGAGGCATCACAAGCTGGCCCAGCAGGGTGGGCAGGGGCGAACCTCAGTGTGGAGGGGTTCACATTCTCCGGGCTCTGAACGGGGGGCAGCTCCAGGGAGGAGCGTCCGCTGTCGGCCGCGGATTTTTCTGGAATCCAGCTCTCCCTCTCATCTCGCCCCAAACAGACCCTTTATCATTAAGAGGAGAAGGCAACAGACCAAACAGACGGACCCACGGCGCCGGCACCGCTCAAGAAGAGCTCCGGAAAGTTGAGCCCCCTTGGAAGGGGCCGGGCGTCAGAAGCGGGCTTTGATGCGGCGGGCCCCGTGCAGCCCCGCGCTGGTTTGTTTCTCTGCGCTTTTTAGGTTTTTTTCTTTTTTTTTTTCCTGTGTGTGCGTGCACGCGTGTGTGTATAGATTGCTTGTTCTTGCAGGATGAAGGGAGCAGGTGCCGTGCATCTCACTTCTCTGAAAACTTGGGGCTTTCAAAAGGCCCGTGGAAGGTTGTTAGCGGACCGGCGCGCTCGTGGAAACGGGGGGGGGACGCGGTCCCTGGCGAATACACTTCAAGGGACGGGGATTCACACGGCAGAGCCGCCTTCTGGTAACGACGGAAGAATCGATACGGTGTCTGTAATGAGCTGCCGAGGAGACCCTTTCCACAGGCCGCCTCCTCCCCGGGACCCACGCTGAGCGGTTCTGAAAGACCACTCATTATCACCTGCCTGCAGACACCGGCCCGCCCGCCCATGTCCCCGGGGCCCAGGCTGGGGGCGGGCGCGGGCTCCACGGGGCAGTGTGGGCGGTGGTGGCCAGAGGCCTGGGGGACAGGGGGGCCTGCACGGGTTCGGCCTGCATTCCCAGGGAGGACGGTGCCTGATTGGGAGCCGGGAGCCCAGAGCCGGTTCCTGACGATAATAAGGACTTACATTCCCGCAGGGCCAGCGCCTGGTTCTCGGTTCTGCTCGTTTTCCTGGGACAGAAGCCCACACGCTGGGGGGCGAGGAGAGGGGGCGCCCCATTCTCTAGGGCATGCCGAGGCCCTAGCCCGACTCGCAGCCCTGGCAGCTGGTGCCCTGCCCTGGTTCCCAAGCCTTCCCGTGCGCTGACGGGTCGGAGCCCTGGTGGGCAGGGAGCTCAGACCTCGATTAGGGGCAGCTCGTTTGTCCGGGCCCTAGGACACAGGAGGCAGACACAAATCCTGGGCCCTCCAGCTTGTTTTATCCGGCAGCAGCACCGAGCTCCTTGCCCCTACTTAAGGAGCAGTTCCATTTATACAAAGGGTCCTAGAATTACATCCGGCCCCCTGAAGGCGACCGTGAGGCTGACGTGGCCCCCGGGGAACACGAGTCTGATGCCCCTGGTCAAGGAGATGGCGCCGAGCCTCCAGCCCCTCGGAGAACCCGGGTTCTGAGACAGATCTCGGGATCAGAAAGCCTGAATCAGCCTCCTGTAATTCCCAGCCCCGCAAGGCAGGAGGGCTTTGCTAAATATGGGGGTGACGAGGGACTCTGGTGCCACCAGGGGGAACACGAATGTGGGCTTCTCCCACGCGGCACGTCCACGCCAGTGCTCTCCTTGGGCTCGAGCTGGGTGGGGCCAGTGTTGCATCACAGCCCCTGCGACCTTGCGGGTGGCCCCCTGTGCCCCTGGAGCTGGCCACCAGGAAGTCATCACCTGTGGTCACGGGTACTGCTGGGCCCGCCTCAGGGGAAGACCGGTGCTGGGCGGGGAGGGTGGGAACCCAGCAGCCCCGAGCACGGCCGTGTGGCCTGCCCGGTCTTCCCAGCCTGCACGCGGCTGCGGGGCGGTGCCAGCTCTCTGCTGCCCCTCCCCTGGGACAGCTCATTCTCCCGCGGTGGGTGCCCCAGCCTCCTGCCACCCTGGCTCACCATAGTAAAACAGCAGCTCCCCGGGGTGGAAAGATGAAGGAGGGGCAAGGGAGGAGGGGCCGGCTCAGGGCCCGGGGACATTAATACGGATTTGCAGTTGCAACGTTTGAGCATGCAAGTGTTCAGGGCTGGGTGGGGTGACTTAAAAAAACAAACATTAAGCCCTGGCTGGCATAGCTCGGTGGATTGGGCGCAGGCTGCGAACCAAAGCTTGCTTCGCAGGTTCGATTCCCAGTCAGGGCACAGGCCTGGGTTGTAGGCCACGGTCCCCAGCAACCGCACATTGATGTTTCTCTCTCTCTCTCTCTCTCCCTCCCTTCCCTCTCTAAAAATAAATAAATAAAATCTAAAAAAAAATAAACATTCATCAAGCGTTCCAACAGTGGGCATCCTTGATCGACCTGCCACCGAGCCCCGGGGGAGTATGGGCGCCCTGTCTGGACCCGGGGGGAGGAGGGGGGGCCCGGGGCGGCTCCGGGACGCCCTCGGCCAGGAGGTGGCCCAGCCGGACGGGAGCGCCCCTGCCTCCCGCAGCCCCTGTCCGTCACGCCCCGGGCGCTGCTGTGACAATGTTGTGGTTTCCTCCCCCGGGAGGTGCTGGCAGGACTGTGTCAGCGCTCCGGAAGCCGGCCTTCCTCGTCCTTTGCCAGAGCTCATGAGTCGGGGACACGGGACACCGACCGCTGGCCCACTGACCCCAGAGTCTCAGATCCTCCTGGTCTGGCAGAGCCGCCGCGGTCCCGACACATGACCCCCCCCCCCCCGCCCCCGTGAGTGGGGTGCACCCGGGCAAGGGCGGAGAAGTGTGCCCAGGACGGGGTGCCGGCCAAGAAAGCCGCTGCGGCCTGGGGGCCAGCAAGCCTGCTGCTCCCCGCCCGGGGAGGGGGCAGCTCCCCCACGGGGGTCTCCAGGCGGCAAGAGGGCACTGAGGTGCACTCCAGGGGCCCCCTGGTTCCTTCGCTCCTGCTCCCCATCCTGGGCTCCTCTCCCTTCCGGGAGCAGGTGCTGGGAGCTCACCCTCCGTTGACCTGGCTGCGGCCCAGCGCCCTGCTGTTCACGGATTCACACGCCCTCGGAGGAGGGGTGCTCCTCCCCCCCTCCCAGCACTGGCTGAGAGGCCCCGCCAGCGTCTGTGGGGAGGGTGCTGCTCACCAACACCTCGGCCTTTTGCACTGGGCCCCTCGCATCCCGTCACCCAACACCCGCGCCTTAACACTCCTGCCCACCGTTGCCCGTTGTGGCCCCTTCTCTTGTGCGTGTTAGATGCCCCCCCGCAACGGCGGCCCACCCACCCGGGGCTCTGCGTTCACAGGGGTGTTAGCAGCTCCGAGCAGCGCCGGTCATGCGGCTTTCACGGGGCGGGGCTACCTGACAGGCCAAAGGTGGCCGGGGCGCCCCCCCGCCACTCCGTCTCCTCCTTCCTGAGCTCCAGCACCGCGTTGGCGCCCTGGATGAGCCGGTCGGTGAGGGGGGCCAGGCGGCACAGGTCTCCCGTGAGCAGTGCGGCGTGGAGCTCGCTCACCAGGGCCGCGTCGGCCGCACGAGGAGGCCCTTTGTCCATCCTCCCCAAGAGCCGCAGCTTCCCTCCGACCGGCCCTGGCCACCTCTCCATGGCCGTGCCGCTGCCCCGGCAGGGTTCTGCGGGAGGGGACAGGTGTCTCGCGGAGGGCGAGCTATTTCCATTGTCATTACTCCATTGTCCTCCAGCTGGGGCTCGGGGCCGGTGTATTTATAACCGCTGCGGGCTCCGGGGTGATAATGGTCGCTGGCTAGGACCCGTGTCACGTGACTGCTGAGACGCCAGGCTGCTCGGCCACCCCCTCGTGACCGTGCCAGGGTCGCAAGGGCGGCCACCGCTGTATGGAGACAAGTAACACAACTGACACAACAAGGAACAAATCGCACAGGCACCAACGGTGTCGCCTGCTCACGCCTGGGAACCCACTTCCGCCCGGGGCTGTGCAGACGCGAACTCCACGGATGGACGCACGTGCCCGTGTGTCCCCGGGACGGTTCTCTGCACACGGGCAGACGCCCTGCAGCGGGCGGCCCTCCCCTCTCCTGCTTGGTGGGGTGTCTTCTTGCTTCTGCCCCTTCAGGGTGAGCGGGCGTGCGCCCTGGGGGCTGCGTCAGCTCCGAGGACGTGTGAGCGAGGCCCCGCTGGAGGCCACGGGTGACACGCCGTACGAGGGTCCCGGGGGGACAGAGGTCCCACAGGGCAGGCTAGGGGCTCGCAAGGGCATCCTCTGGGGCTCGTGGTGGTCTGTGGATTCCAGTCACTGAGAATTGATCCCCACGTGCACATGCCCGGCCGACGGTGAGAAACGCCATAGGAAAACAATGGCGAGAGCCCTGCGTTAGTAATTCATTGCGCTCTAGTAAATCCTGTGCTCCAGTTCAGCACAGGGCTTTACTTTGTGTCTAAAAATTGGTAAGGTCACTTTTCTTATAATACAGATAACACACGATTCTTCTGCCCTTTTCTCGATTCTTGGTTTTTCTCCTGCTGGGGGGCAGGAAGGGGCCAAAACAGCCGGGCTCCGCGGTCCTTTGCCGGGTCCAAGTGCGTGACGATGAAAAAGCACGTGACCAGAAGCCGGCGTGGGGCCCGGGCCCAGGCGAGTGGCAGGGACTCCGGTGGAGGTGCGAGGGACAGTGGCCGCCGCCCACCAGCGCCAGCCTCCGACGCGGGGCCCTTGGGACCCTGTGGCCACGTGCTGTTGAAGTCCAACGAGATGGGGAGACGCAGGGAAAAGGCTCCAAGTCCGGGAACAGGGCTCGTGGGAGGCACCTTCTGCATCACAGCTGAGCTTCTCCAGCTCCCTCATTTTCCGTGACCCCTCTCCCGAGCCCCTCCACGCCCAAAGCCGCCGGCGACTCGCCCCTCTTCTCTCTGAGGCCCCGCGGCCGGAGCAGGTGCCCTGCGTCGGGCCCTCTGTCGCGCAGGAGGCAGACACCAGGCCCGCGGGCCGCATCCAGTCCTCCACCTTGTTTCATCCCGCCCGGCACCCTGTTTCTACCCGGTGGCAGCGCTGAGCCCCTTGTCCCTGGTTAAGGAGTAGTTACATGCACACAGTCCTGAAATTATTTCGGCTCTTTGAGGGCCACCACGAGGCTGATGTGGCCCCTCGGTGAACGTGAGTCCAACAGCCCTGCTCTGTCGGGGATGGTAACCGGCCTCTTCCACTGGGACTTCTGGCAGCAAATCGGGCGCCCCGCAGAGCGCCCTTGACCTTCCTGACAGGGGGGAAAGGGCGAAGGGGACTTGAGTGCGTGGATAACTCACTGAAGATGTGCTTTCTGGGCTGCAGGCCGGACTCGCAGGGAGCAATGATTCTGAGCGTGGGGCACCTTACACAGGGGTCGGAGACCCCCCGCTGGTGCCTTGGTCCACAAATGCTGTCCTCCCCACCTGGCCTCGTCCTGCCCTGGCCACCGGGGGGGGCCACTCACTCTCTGTCCACACTTAGCTCAGCCTCCTCTCCAGGCTTGTCCCGATGTCCGTCCCCACACCTCGCGCCCTGTCCGTGGCGCCCAGAGCCGGCTGGCTCCTGCCGGTCACCCATCCGTGCCTCCACTTGACCATGGGCCTCGGCTTCCCCAGCGCCGTGGGGGTCCCAGGTGCCCAGCATCGCGTCCCACACGCAGCAGGGAAGTCCTCACGCGGACGGCTGGGAGACCAACTGGGCCCGCCTCTGTGATGTGGGCTCGCCTGCTTGTCACTTCCTCGGTGGTCCTGCCTCTGACTCTTTGTCACCTGCTACCTTCCTCCTCCCCAAGGGAACAGCCCGCGGTTCAGCCAAGGGCAGGGGCTCCGAGGTCAGGGGTGGGGTTTCGCCTGAGGTCCTGGTCTCCCAGCACGGCCCACTCTCCCCACGTGGGAAGAGGCCTCACCGACTTTCTTGAGGAGGCCTCGCCTACTCCTTGCTCCACAGGCGCTCCCCAAAACCTCATTTCATGGGTTTTCAGGTTCACCTCCCTCATCTTCGCCGCCGCCACCGCGAGGGCAGGATCGACGACATCAACGGGAACGGCCGGGCGTCTTCCAAAGGCCCGCTCCGCGCCTGGCACACGGCGGGGCGTGGTGGGCCGCAGGGCGGGGAAGAGCATACAGGCCATGCCCTCGGGGAGCGGACGGCCTTCATGGCGCGTGAGAGGCAGGCGCGGGCGGAGAGTGAGGGGCAGAAACACCACGGGAGGCCGCTCGTAGTCCATGTCCCCTGCGGTGAGGTCCCCTGCTCCTCCCTCCGCGGACAACTCCGCTCGTGCTCTGCCCACTGTGGGAGCAGGGCTCGGTCCTCGGAGTGCTGCCGGGTTTCTGGGCCTCGCCCTTCTGCCGCGGGGTCTGTCCCAAGGTCAGTGGGCGCGTCCCTGAAGGACCGTCCGCACGCAGCTGCGCCTGCCCCGGTCTGACCCTCCTGCTTCCCTGCAAACCGCAGGCGTCTTTTGTACTCAGTGTCTTTGTCCTGGGCTATTTTTAAAAGGGGTGGGACACAGGGGACGGTCCAGAAACGAGAGCCACTCCACCCGCGTTCGTTGCTAAATTTAGCTCTCCAAGCATCGCATCTGTCAGCAGCGCCGAGTGTCCGAGCGTGACTCCGGTGGCGGGGCGTGGACGTCGGAGAGACTCGGTTCTTCGTGAAAGCTGTAAAGACAGCGCAGGGCAGACAGCATTGGTCCCACACGTGGGACACGTGGGTCACTTCCGGAGCCAGGTAAAGGCATCTTTTTTGAAGCCTCACCCGAGGACATGCTTATTGATTTCAGAGGAAGGGGGAGGGCGGGGGAGAGAGAAGGAGAGAAACACCGATGTGAGAAACATCGATCGGTTGCCTCTCGCACACGTCCCAACCTGGGATTGAACCTCTGTGCCTTGACTGGGAATCGAACCTGTGACCTTCTGGCTTCTGTATGGAGCAATGCTCCGACCAACTGAGCCACGCTGGCCAGGGAGGTGTCTTTTTTTTTTTTTTTTTTAAGAACAAGCGAAGCTGTGTGCATGACTATTGTGTTAAAAAACAAAACAAACTAAAAACCAAACAACAACCCTGCCCCACCAATACCTGAAAACCAATCCGTTCGTTCACCTATTTGTTCAATAAATGTTTATGGACCACTACGTTGTAAGGTGTGGTTTTAGGATTCCGAGACCAGACGTGCCACACTCCTGCCCTGGAGGACTGCACAGGGAGACACACTGACCATCGGACCCCCAAACACAGGGCTCTTTCGTCCTCCTTCCCACCAGCCGAATGGGGTCCTCCCGTTTTGGGTGGGTGGGCTGCACCAGCCCCTCCCTGGGGCTCCTGGCTGGGCTCCTCACCTGCCGCACCCCCATCCTGCCCCCCACACCTCACGTAGCTCGAGCCAGTGGTCCCCCGTTTTCATCCCCCGCATCCTTCCGAGCCCAGGTAGAGCTAAAGCGCAGCCTTCAAGAAGCGACTCACATCTCGTTTTCTCTGCCTACCTCAGTCCGCGTGACAACGCCACTTCTTCCGAGAGCGGATTTCTGTGTGCAGTTGCTGAGCAATCGTTAAAGTCTTTGAGAAATTGTGATGAAACAGAAGGAGGACCAGAAGTCTGGAGGGTTCATTGTCAGCTAGGAGGAGAGCTGGGCTCCCCAAAGGTTAACTGAATATCAGTCCTGGGCAAGCTTCCCTGAATGGGTTATGAAAAATACAGAAAAAGTGGATCATGAAGAGTGTTTAGAGAAGGGAGTGGACACTCGGGGCTCTGGGGGTCCCTAGGAACAAGCCCGGGGGGACTGGAAGAACCTTCTTCCGTGGCGAGGTTCCTTCATGAATAGGCAGACAGGATGGAGGCATCCGCAGGCGTATTTTAACCTGCGACGGAAGGTCTCGTGAAAACCTTTTAGAGAAGATGGAAAAAAGCGTGGGTCCTTCTTCAGGAAATGCTTGCTAAAAACACTCACACTGGAGAACTAATACCCACGGGACCTGGAGAGCGGTGTTTCAGACCTTGGCTGTAACATGGGATCACCTGGGGGGACTCCCAAAGTGCTGGCTCCCCCCGCCCTGCCCCGAGAGAACCTGGTGGCGGGGGTCCAGGGTGCAGCCTGAGCCTCAGCGCGGTCCGAACCCCCCGGGGACTGCGGCACACCGCCCGGGTTGTGCAGACTCCGTCCCAGGCCGATGTGGTACACTGCATGTTCTCGATGATCCGACAGGATGGGTGGGAGGGTGGGGACCCCGCTGGTGGGTGACGTGGAGCAGGACACGGTCAAGATCCCAAAAGTTCTCAAGAGGCCCGAGCGAGGGTCTGATTCCAGCAGCGCCCCAGGCCAGTGAGAAACCCCAGGCACGTGGGAGCCTGTGGCCCTTGGGCATCACGGGGCCGGAGCTGCCGCCCGCACCTGGGAGCTGCCCTGTTTCTGGCACCTGAGGCTTCTTTGTCTTGTTTCTCAGCCCAGAGAGGTTAGCTGGGCTCTGGGTGTGTTTAGGTGGCAGAAATGCAGCAAATTATTTGACTTCATTTTAAAACGTTCAAAGCACGCCTGTGTACGTACTGGTGTTGGGTTAAGCCCCCTTACTCTCTAGGACCCTCGGCTTTGGGGAACCCCACGCTTTGCTTCCTCGAGTCCCCCTTGACCCCTGTACCTACTCCAATGGTGCACGCTCTGGCCTACCCCATGTGGGGCACACTTAGCTCGTTCGATTTTTCTTGGTCAGCTTGTCTGCTTTCCAGCCCACTAACAACACCCCTGAGTGAGTGTGGCAACTCTGCTGAAGACGTGAGGGGGGTCTCCCATAGTCTGCACGGCCCTGCTCCACCTTCACCATCCCCGCTCGCTCTCTGGCACAACCACTGAAACCTCCCCCCTCTCGCTGTCAGTGTGGCTCTGCCCCGGCCACGTGGTTCCACGCACTCTCGGGCCCTGCCAGCTTCCGCTTCTACTCCGGGGACCTGGGCAAGGGACTTCTGAGCAAACACAGCACCCGTCTTGAAAGAGGGGGATGCTGGCGAATATAATTTTCTCTAACCCAGTGTGTTCAATGCTTTCAGTCCTTTAGACGCACTCTCAAATGGTGCGTATGGGAGGGAGGGCCTCCTTTGTTTAGTGGGCCATGCAGCGCACTAAAGAAATGTAATTTCTGTGGCCTTTCGCTGCAGAGCGGATGGGGAGTGAACTTGGAAGACAAAGGTCCCAGCAACACAGGGCAGCCGGCTTTCATCTGGCTGACCGGGTGAACGAGCTAGCCCTCTCTAATAAGTAGCCAGGTAGTCCAGTGCGTTTGAATGTGATTTTGTAAGGAATATTTTTGGGACTTAAATTAGAAGCATAACATTTCGTCTGTAAAAAGATATAAAAACTGGTCCCCCGCACCAAGCCTTGGAGGAGTGCAGGTAGCTAACAAGAGGGAGTTTTTGCTTTTGGATCAAATGAGATGAAGGAGGTAAAATCCACCTTGAAATTTTCCGAATGATCTCATTTTGTCGCTGAGTAGCTCCCCACTGCTCTCCAGGAAACACCTGTGTCTCAAATTCGCGGCCTCCCACAAACGGTCGCGTCGAAGCGGTGATTATCTTTTCCATGTGCCAGCAAGATCTTTCCATCGAACCGGCGAATGATCATCTTTTCCGCAGAGGCCTCTGAGGACCAGCCCGGCTGGTGTGTGTGGAACAGCCCCGCCCAGTCGGAAATGGGGCGGGGCCAGGCCGCTTCTGCACGTGGGTCGCTTCCCACGAGTCCCTGCCGTGAGCTACAGGCTGCGGACCGCTGGCCCTGTCCTTGCGTTCCTGGGGAAGGGCGAACGTGGGGGCCCTTTCCCAGGCAGGCCACGTGGGAAACACGCGGCTTCCTTCCCGGGTCAGGCGTCCAGGAGGACGGACAAGCCAGGGCAGGAAGCCCTTCCCCTGCGGACATGGTGAGCTCCCCCGCACTTCCTCCGGTATGCTGATGCGCGTCGTTGTGCGGTCAGGCGCACGGGTCTGCGAACGGCCAGGCACTGCGTCCCATCGGACCCTCGAATTCTCCCACCACCAGCCCCCGGCACACTGGCCCCCAGTCTTACCCCCCGTTTTCAAGTCTCACTCTCCCCATTTAATTTCTAATGGCCGCTCCTCCTCCATCCCTGCGCCCTCCAGCTTTTTTAATTTAAAGAGAAAACAGTGAGCTGGGGAGGTGTGCAAGGCCCTGCTTGTAAGAGCCTCAGGACACATCCCCCCCATCACCTGCATTTGTGCGACACACACACAGGCACTAATATGAAAGCCGTTAAAGTGCCTCCACCTTCTGCCCAGAAAACAAGGTTCGCATGAAACACCTCATTTCCCCCGGCATTAGAACATCTCACTCCCTCAGATCAAGTGCCTCTGTTAATGACGACTTAAATCGTTGGCAGTGATTTCCTATTATTAAGAAATCTCATTTCCATTGTGTGGAAGAAGATGGTATGGGGAGGAAAAAACAAACTTGTTTTCTCGAACTTATCTTCCTGTACAACAACAAAGTCACGTCTCATCATGAACAGCGTCGTCTCCAAAGGTCAAGTGCTGCTTCTGCCCCGGGGGCCCCGGGGGGCCCTGGGAGGGCTGTGCTGGAAGCCCAGAGACTAAGGTGCCCTGAGCCTGCAGATGCGCCGAGGCCCAGGGTGACAGCCGGCCGGAGCCCCGCCCCTGCCCCGCCAGCTGACCCCAGCTGGGCCGCCAGCAGGTAGCCCATTTACCGGCTCTGGGGACCCGGCTGGAAGGCATGTCATTGGCTCTCTCCTGGATAAAGATGACGGAGTTTCTGTGCAACTGTCATGGGGATTTAATTACATGATAAAATTGCAGCTCCCGCCTCTTGAGACAAATTGCACGTTCAGACTGATTGTTTTTCACGGATCTCACGCCGGGAGCCCGACACTCTCTCGAGGTGGGTGGGATTGGCCCGCCCGCTCTGCCCCTTCTGGAAAGGTGAGGGTTACTGATCCTGCAGCTAAGGGCGGGGCGGGGGGGGGGGTGGTTCCTGGGGGGGCCTCCTGGCGGCTCTGTGGCTCTGCGTGGAGCAGAGTGAGGCTGGTGTCATCTGGTGATTCCGAGTTCACTCTTTATTTTTCAGTTGGCAAAAATACGAAAAGTTTGAACTTCCAGCAGAAAGATAGGAAAGAGGCATTATACGAAGCATAAACGACTGCTAAACATGCACAATCTCCGATTTTACTAATTGAAAATGCAAATTAAAATGACAAGCGATCTTTGCCTAAGATCGTGAAAGACTTTTTTTTTATCTAGTTGTGGAAGAGCGGGCGACCCACAGGTCGCCTGGTTTGCAGGTGGCAGGGTGAGCTTGCGTGCCGGGCGGAAACGTTCCCTCAAGAGTGCGCACGCGCAGCGCTGGTCTCCTGTGAGGAAGCCAGGGTGGGCGGGGCAGGAGTGGGCGGGGCAGGAGTAGGCGGGGCAGGAGTGGGCGGGGCAGAAGCCCTGGCCTTGAGAAGCGCTGGCCCTGGCCGGGCGGCTCCGCTGGTAGGAGTGTCGTCCCGCACCCCAGAGGGCTGCGGGGTCCGTCCCTGGCCCTGGCACACACCTGGGTAGCCAGTTTGATTCCCAGCCGGGGCACGCGCGGGAGGCAGCCAGTCTGCGTTCCTCTCTCACATCGATGTTTCCGCCTCTCTCCCCTCCTCTCTCTCCAAACCCAGCGACTGTATCCTCGGGTGAGGATTACAAAAGAAAAAAAGAGCTGTTGTGCCGGAGGGGACAGAGCCCGTGAGGACAGGAGAGCAGCGAGACAGCCGGCCCGAAGGCCAAGGGCAGGGAAGAAGAGCAGGATGGCGCCGCTGAGCAGGGGCTTGGACCCCCCAGCTGCTCAGCTGCCCGAGGTGAAGGGCCGGGGATTTCTTTCCAGGTCCCACGTCACCACAGGCTGATTCTTTTGCAAAATACAATAGCGATGAATTACAAGTAAAGTAAAATGGAAAAAAGACACCTGGTTACAAGTCCAGAAACCACGCACATGGATGTTGTGTTAGCCAGAACATCGCTGCCCGAGTTCCCACACCCTCCCTGTCGCTCTCCCCGGCGCACACCTGTCAGAGCAGCACCTGCCCCGTCCCCCCCCCTCCTGCTGCCGCTGCCCCGGAGCCACCGGCGTGGGGGGTGGGGGTGCTAAAGGAATGCCGGGAGAGACAGGGGCGGAGTGGTGAGCTTTAAAAGTTGAAGTGTGCACTAGTCACCAGTGGCCACCAGACTCTCTCTGTGGAGTGCCAGACAGGAACTGTTTTCGGTTTGTTGGCCGAACGGTCTTGGTGGCAATGACTCCTCTCTGTCATTGTAGCATAAAAGCAGCCTCGGAAGATATGCAAATGAACCAGCATAGGCTGTGTTCCAATAAAGCTTTATTTATAAAAACAGACAGCTGGCCCTCGGGCCTCTGTTGGCCGGCCTTCTCTGTAGGCCCCGGGCCCCAGTGCAGGTTTGTGGGAAGGAGAGTTACCTGCACCTGCAGGTACGAGGCTGCTGTCGCATCCCTCCTGATGTGCACCTTTCCCTCCCCGCGTGAAGCTGGCTCCTCAGCGACAGCCAATGAAGCAGCCAGGTGCTCAGGTGTACACTCGGCCCCTTCCTCTCACGCCTCTCCTGCTCCCAGTGTGGCTAGACTTCTGGAATCTGCGAACTTGTATCTTCCATCCCGTTTGGGAGACATTTGGTGATTATTTCCCTAGAATTTTTCCTGCTCCATCTCCTTTCTCGAGCTCAAATGGAGCACGCCAGGCCTTCTCTCTGGCCCGCAGTCCCTGTTCATTGTGTTGTTAACCATCTTCCTTTCCGTTCTCCAGGTTGTGTCCCATCTGTGGCTCTGGTTTCAGATTCGCCGACCCTTTCTTCTGCTGCCTTCGATCTGCGGTCAAGCCCGTTGTCGACCAGAACAGGCCCGCCCCGGCTTCAGGGCGGTGGATGCCACTGTAGCGACACTGGGACTAGGGGCAGAGACAGCCAGCCGCGTTTTCTGGCACCAGTCTGTCCACCTCTGTCCTTCCCATGTATGCGAACATTTCTGTTTTTTCCCAAGTACATGATCTAATTTTATTGCTGCATGGCTGCTCACCAATAGTGAACTCCTACGTCTAGAACCTGTGGCCTCATGCAACACAGGCCCCGCTGACCTGCCTGGGCTCCCCTCCTCCGATCCGCACGCTGCCTGGCCAGCCACGCCCACGTCCGTGTGCAAGGCGAGTGTGCCCCACGCTCGCTCCCTCCGCTGCCTTCACTTGGATCCGTTCCTTCCCACTGCAGCCTGGTAAGAACATGCTCACCTTTGCAGGGCCAACCCAGGAGATGTTGAGCATCCCAGACGCTCCTTGGCCTGTTCATATGTATTATGTCCCTACTGTGCGCTGGGACAGGGTGAACAGGACAAGCCCGTTCCCTGCCCAACAGCCAGTGGCTGCATTTGGTATGGGAAGGCGAGGGGTAGTGGCAGGGGGAGGGCGAACCCGGCTGTGGGAAACGTGTTCGCCATTTCCGGGTGGTTCCCATGCGGTGTTTATCCCAAGCAGAGCTCGCCATCATGGGAGACACCGCCCCCCTGGGCAGGTGGAGAGCCTCCCCTCCGCACCCTCGTCTCTCTCTGGGTCCTTTCGGAGCTCTCCGGCAGGCGTGGGAGTGATGCTAACAGAAGCGTATCGTCAGCACACATTATTTCTTTATTAGCTTGTTTCTCCGTTTTGATTCTGAAAGTACCCCGACTTCGTCTAATCGCAAGGGCCCTGTGTTCCGCAGGCAGCGAGGGTTTGGACTTGGGGGAGCTGAGACTCCGCCCCACAGGAGTCATCTTCCTGCTCACGGGCTTTGAAGCTGGACCATTAGCTCCAAGGCAGGCGTCTGCTCCGAGCACCACGACACAGCCTGCTTCCGGGGCAGGGGAGAGCCCGGGTGCTCGGCAGAACAGACAGCAGTGTCTTCTGCTTTCTAGGTGGCGGGAGATGTTTTTCTGTGTCTCAAGCCAGGGCTGCTACTGGAACCATTTTGCCCCTAAATAATTTAACTATATTCAAAGATAATCTGATGTTATTGTAGGAAAGTGTATTTCTAATAAATTCCACTTGATCTGGGTGAATCAATTCAGGCAGCGCATAATTGAGTCTGTTAGCAAGGACTTCAGCAAGAATTTTGCAATCAGCGTTAATTAAGAAGATGGGACAATAATTTGTGCATAATTCCAGATCTTTTCCTGGCTTGTGAATCAGAGTAATAAGAGCGACGCTCTGGCTGGTGGCGGGATACTGTCATTAGATGCTGATTTATAAGTACTTAGAAAGGTTTAATTTCATTTTGCTCCGAGCAGGGGCTCCCTGCCCCCACGCCCTTCGCTCGGGGCCTGTGGCCGAGATGACAGAGAGCGTTGACTGCCATCCTTCCCTGTCACCGTGACCCCCTGCATCCCGTGGCTGGCTTTCCCCCCGCGGCCGAGCCCCCCACTGGCTGGTCCGTGCTGTTCCTGATACTCTCATTTGAGGTCGGGGACCATGTTGTTATGCTGCGTGTGTGCCTGTGCATGCCTGGGCGTGTGTGTGTGTGTGTGTGTGTGATGCAGAGCCAAAGGGTTGTGCACAGCTTCGGTGGGGGCTTTTTTTTTTTCACGGATCCCCCTGACACATGCCTCTGGGTGGGCAGGCACCGAGGGCCCTGACTTCAGGCCAGGAATGAACCGGCAGAACGCGCTGCTCCACACTGGCTGTTGGGCGGGACGGGAACGGATGCGGGCCTCGCTGTCCCACCCGTGAGGCACAGCCACGGGACGAAACATGGGCATCACGGGATACCAGGGAGAGCACTGGAGTCCAGCCTCCCCCCCGCCCCTCTGCCCCGGCTGTGGGGCCTCATTCAGGCCCGCGGGAACCGTGCCAGCCACAGGTCCTCGCTGCACCGGATTCCTCCCTCTGCCTCTACCTCGGGCTGGTTCCCGTTCTCACATGCTCTGGGCCGGGGACTCTTTCTCCCTGACAATCAGGACAGGGCTGGCCCCAGCCACCCTGCTGCTTAGGTGGCACCTTCCGGCTCCTACACCAGCCTCCCATCAGCCTCCAGGCAACGCCCTCCCTGCCCCGCAGGCCTCCCCTGGAAGGCGGATGGTCCGCGCGGGCGCCAAGAGGGCGCGGCGGGGCGGTGACTCTGGTCTATACTCACGCCCTCAGTCCCAGAACCCTGGTTCGTCTGCTTCGCAACGACCCCAAGAGACGGCCCATTTCCTTCAGTGAGGAAGTTCAGGTTCAGAGAGATGGACCGGCAGGTTCCAGACTGCCCAGGCAGTGGCGGACCCAAGGCGAGAATGTGGCCATCCCACTGCCCTTCTGCAGCTGCCCCCGTTACACTTCCCGTCTCTGAGTTGCCGGCAGTGCCCACGCTCTCATCATGGCTTCCAGGGAGCCCCCTAAGGCCAGGGCTATGCCCACCTGCCTGACAGCTAAGGGTTCGGTCTGCCCTGGGGGGAGATCCTCCCCAGGGGCGGCCAGGGGCGGCGGCTGTGGCCCCCATGCCAGGGCGCGTTGGGCAATACCGGTTGAATGAGAAAAGTTCGATTCTGCAAACAACTGCATCTTGGTGTGTGGACACGTGCCTGCCACATGTTCACCCACGCTCGTGCCCACCTCCCCACGCAGCCCCACCTCCCCGCTCCACGCTGCTGGGTGAGACCTCTTAGTGAAAACCCAGTTAGCAGTTCTCTCGCTTGCCCCCAGATGCGTGCACGCCGCCGCCCCACACACAGCGGAACGCCCCCGGTCTCCCACCCCACTCAGGAATTCAGGTAGCATCTTGACTTGGGTGCAATATATCAGCAGCAAACTCACGGGGTGCTGACATCCTTAATAATAGCAATTAGTAATCAGTTGTTCCTTAAGTAGTGTGATTACACCAGTTACCAAATTGTACTGTCGATGCATCTGGGGGCAAGATGGGTCTCGCGGCCCCTCCCCCGGATGTCCTTCTGCCTCCCCGTGCTCTCAGGGGCGGCTGGGGCGACAGGCGTCGGGAAGAGGCAAGGACAAATAGCACAACTGTCACGAGCATTACGCGGCAGAGAGCTGGCTTTAGCAGAAAGGGGAGTCAGAGGCTCTTTGCAGAAAGACCAGCCCCAGCGGCGGCTGTGGGCGGGCAGGCGGTGCCAACCCGGCTGAGGGACGGCCAAGGAGCTGGGCACCCCCCCCCCCCCCCCCGCGGAGCAGGGCACCCGGTGTCTGAGCTCCTTCTCAGGACCAGGAGCTGGTGCCAGGAGGTGGGCAGGGCAGGGTGGGCCCCCTGCCCGTGAGGGGGCTGTATTTGGGTGTGGGAGGTTCGGTGGGAGCAGAACCCGGCCCGGCCTGGCCGTGTGCTTCCGTGGCTCGCGGACACTGGTGGGAGGAGGGGTCAGCGGGCCAGGTCAGCGGGGCCAGGCTTCCAGGGAGGCGGCCCCGGGTGCGGGGTCGGGAGGGGCAGGGTGGCCTCGGTGAGCACAGGTGGGGGGAGGGGGTGCTCACACGCCTGGGGGGCTGAGTGCCCTGGAGAGGCTTCCGGGTCCTTCCCAGCATCCCTCAGGGCATCCCAAGTCCAACCTGCGGGAGAGCAGGTTGCTTTGCTGGGGCGCAGGTGAGTGGAGCCTTCGGGGGGCTCCTGACTGAGGACCCTTCTCCTGCCACATGCCTGCCGCCGGCCGGGGAGGGAGGGTGTGCTCAGCGCTTTGTCTCGTCCACAGTGGGGGCTGCATGGTTCAGCTGCACGTGTACACCTGAGGGAGTTCTCCGGAAAAAGCTGCTCCCACCGCTTTCTCACCTGGCACCTCTTTTTCCCTATGCTTTTTTCTGTGACGCCGATGGGGGCGGGCTGGACTGAAGCGTCATCATTTCCTGTTCTGTTTGGGGTGGGGTGGGGGAGACCAGTCCAGAGGCCCTTGGTCCCCGCGTGTTCATGTTGACAAGCAGAGAAGACTTTTATGTTTCTTCGCTTATTTTTGCAAACTGTCCTCTTCTGAAAAATACCCAGAATTCTGCCAACCAGGTCGTCCTCGGGAGGGAACACGTTTCCTTCCCCGCTTCCCAGAATGCTTTTGGCAGTGGGACACTTGGTTTTCGTCCCCTCCGCTGGCCCAGGTGGGTGCCCCCCCGCTCTGGCCCCTCGCCGGCCGCCACGTCCCTCTGTCATCCTGTGCCACCCGCCAACCACCTACTTTCTTTACTGTGTGCGTTCCCACTGTGGGCTGCCTTCCAAGGTGTGGCCCCAAGTTCTGGCCGCACTTTGGCCCTTCTAGAGACCCCACCTATGTGCCCAGACCCAAGCATCTCTGGTCCCGGAGTCAGGGGCAGTCCCCAGGGGCTCAGCGGGGCTCGGGCCTGTGTGGGCAGAGCTCCGGTCGGCATCAAGGCGTGCCACTCTTTGTCCGGGCGCCCGGCTCCTGGGCGCGCCCCGCTGTCAGGACAACCAGGAAAAGGGAGACGCAGGGGACAGGCTCTCCCCGGAGACTCGAGCGGCTGCCCAGCCTCAGGGGGAGGCAGCCGGGGGCTCTGCCCTCTGCTCTCCCTCCTCACCACCTGGAGCTCAGGCATGAGCATCGATGCCCCAGGTGCGCTCCCTTTCCATGCACTTCCTGCGTGTGTGTACACACATGTGTTCATTTGCATGCACACACCCACACGGCTATGTGCATGTATGTGCCCATGGGTGGGGCACATGCACACATGTACATCCATGTGCCACACGCACATATGTGCATGTGTGTGCATACACATGTGTGTGCGGAGGGAGCCTGTCCAGTGGTGGAGAGGAGCCCTGAGCAGCACTCAGGGGTCAAGACCGCATGGCGGAGGGCGCCTTTGACCAGCCAGGGAACAGCACGAAACAAGTACGAGCAGATCTCAGGGCGGGAGAGCATTTGCAGCAAACACGACACAGCGATCTTATGCAGGTGGTATGTGAAGAAGTCACACAGAAATGACAGACAGATACGGAGACACGGGAGATCCTGCGCACGGACCCCACCAGACAGGCCACGTGAGAAGAGGCCTGACAAGGAGGACAGGACCTGCGGGGGGCGGGGCCTGCCCCGGGGCGCTGAGGGTGGGACAGAGGGGCAGGCTGTGGAGGGTGACCAGGGTGCGCACCGCCCTGCAGGCTGAAACGCCAAGCTCACACTCGCCACCCCCCACGCCAGGGCGGCCGAGACCCAGGAATCCTCTCAGAGAACATCTGGAAAATTCTCCCAGCCCTGTTCCTGCCACACACGCAGCTCTCAGGAAGTCACCCTGAGGATACAGCCTGAAGAAGACGGAGCCCTGTGCATGCTGATAAAGACGCTAATTACACCGTCATGGATAGTGGCAACACGGGAAGCAGATTCCCCTCTGGTCGGCGTTCGCTTCCAGCATTTGTGGCTGATCAGCTCAACAGGCGACTGAAACCCAGACGGCTGAGAAGCAGCACGGCAGCCAGTGCGGCTGCAGTAAGTCAGGAAGGAGAACCCCAAGTCACACCGAGATCGAGGACAAGGACATGTTCTGGGGAGGGGAGGGGAGGGGAGGGGAGGGACACGCAGAGGGCCCGGCCAGGGACAGAGTGGAGAATGAGCCCAGGTGCCCCGGATGCACCTCCCTCTGTCTAAAGGTTGGTTTGGTGCTGCTCGGCCTGTGTGCACGCAGACACAGAGGGGGTGGACAGCTGAGCGTGCATCGTCCACCTGTCCCCCCCCGCCCCACTCCCCACCTCCAGCACTGGCCCCCCCGTCACCCACACACGGGACAGGTCACTCAGAGTCGCACACAGGAGACTCGCCGCGGTTACCTACGAGCACCCCGGGGGGCAGCGGGGCCCAGGGGTCTTTCATCCAGTCGTCGTTGGCCAGCTCGATCACGGCGTCCACGGGCCGGACCTGCGTGCAGACCACGTCCCGCAGCGCCTCGTCGTCCCCGGTCTCCAGCGCAGACCGCAGCCTCCTTGCCACGCCGGAGCCGAGCGGGTAGTCGGGAAGGCGGTCCGAGCCGGACATGGCGAAGCCCGAGTGTGGTGGCCAAACCTCTCCTGTGCTCGCCACCCAGTCCCGAGTCAGCAGCTGCCCTGAGCGCCGAGTGGGAGGCTATAAATAGAAGAAACAGGCTAGAGTTACCGCAGTGGGGGAGCGGGGGGGGGGCGCCTGGCACCGGCCCTCCCTGCCCCCCTCGCTGGCAGACGGACACCAGGCTCCCCACCGGCCCAGCTAGGACGGCTCTAGGGATGGGCCGTAGACGTGAGGGTGAGGGGTGGGGAGGGAGAGGGGCAGTGTTTGGAAGGACGATTCTCACAGGTGCTGCTGAGCGCTGTGGCCTCTTGTCCGGAGTGAGTCCCCTCCGGGGACTGCAGAGCCGCCTCCCGGCCAGGGCTTGGGACCTATGTCCTGTGTCCGTGGGGAGAGACTTCACGGTGCCCTGCACGCCGGCTCCTTCGCCCCCTCTAGCAGCCGAGTCCACTGGGCTGTACACTGGACGCGTCTGGAACTGGAGGGAGTGGAGTGAAATCTTTGGTTCCCAAATTCAGAGACAGGCCGGCCGGCACGAAGAAGACTCGGGCACCCCGGGAGTGGACGGAGCAGGCTCCCCACGCGTGAGCAGCTGCCTCCGCCCACCGGGGCCGGCCACTCGGCTTAACAGGAGGGCAGAGCCCCTCTTGTTGACGTCTGTGCGTCCCGGGGGTCACGGGGGCCTTTTCCTCAGGGCTGGTGTGCCTGGGGGTCCGGGACTCCCACGTCAGCCTGGCCCAGAGCACGGCCGCCCCGGCGGCTCCCTGTACCTTGAGGTGACCCGAGGGGCCTGGGCCACATCATGTTGCTTCTCAGGGATGAACACAGTTGTGGATTCTTTTTGAACTGAAACGTGTCTTTGCCATGTAACACCGTGTAAGACGAAGGTGCGCATGACGTGGAATGACACCTGTGTACGCTGCGCTGTGATGGCCACGTAGCGTCAGCCGGCTCCTCCGTCACCGCACGTGGCCATCGTTTCCCTGTTGCGGTGGGAACAATCATGATCCATCTCCCGGCAAGAGTCCCCATGCAGGGCCCTGGCTGGTGTGGCTCAGCGGACTGAGCGCCGGCCCTGCAAACCAAAGGGTCGCTGGTTCGATTCCCAGTCAGGGCACGTGCCTGGGTTGTGGGCCAGGTCCCCATTCAGGGTTGCATGAGAGGCAACCACACAATGATGCTTCTCTCCCTCTCTTTCTCCTTCCCTTTCTCTCTCTCTAAAAGTAAATAAGTAAAATCTTTAAAAAATCCGAAAAGAGTCCCCGGGTGGGGAGCAGAGGCACCGCAGTGGAAGGTCAGCCGCCAGTGGGCAGCCGGGGCCCCCTGAGGGACAGCCCCCAGGGGCGCCGGGACTGAAGCAACCCCCATGCAGACACTTGCGACACCGCTGGCCGCGGGCCCTGCCCACAGAGGAGACGGGAGCCCGTTGGCTCGGCCTCCGGCCCGGGCGTCGGGCCAGCTTGGCAGAGAGTGAGGTTGGCCCTTGGTTCTTTCTTCGGCCAGAGAATCACAGGTGGGGACAGAAATGTTTGAACCCGAATTGCCAAGCACACATGCTTTGCAGCCCCGAACGCCTCCCGGTGGAAGGCCGCCCGATCCCAGCACGCGGGGAGCACAGCACACACAGGGGGGAGAGCGGCGGCCGCGGGAAAGCGCTGGGGACGCAGCGACTTGAGAGCGAAGGGAGGACGAGGAGCGATGGCCGTCCGCTGCAGATCAGAGGGGAGGCGAGGAGGAGCCCTTGCGAGGCGGCGGGTAATAAGGTGACAGAGCCCCCAAGCGCGCTGCACGCGGGCCCTAATTACCCGGCGATGGGCTGGGTGTGCAATCAGCGGCTCACGTGCTATGCTAATCATCCCGGCTAATTTTGTTATAATGCGGTTCTTGATCAACCCTGCTATGTATAAATTAGGAATTGAAATGTAACTAACACAAATTATATTTAAGGCAACAGGAATCGCTTTATTTCGGGGTGAGCTCTCCTGGTCTCTATTTCTTCAGCTCTTCTTTTCTGATTAGCTCATGGGACCCCCCACCACCCGCCCTGCAGCCCCCCTGCCCCCCCCCCCGGGGCTCACCACCACGCGAGGGGAGGGAACCTGCACGATGTTCCCCCTTACCTTCTCGGAAGCCGCACGTTCGACTCTCTCCCCCTGCAAACGCCCTAGGAAGGGGCAGAGTACATGCAAGCGAGCAGCGGCAGGCGGACCCCGGCTTTCTCTGAACCAGACAGAAGTCGCTTTACTGTTCTGCTTCAGTTTTTAAGTCATCCTTGGAGGCACCGTGGTTCACGTATTTCAGGGATAAATGTTGCCTGTGACTTACGTCAAGTAGTGTTTACACGTGTGTTTAGTTAGAGGACTAATAACACAGACGATCCCCATCGAGAAGCATAAATGTTTTCTAGAGTTTTCCGTGTCCCGTGAGGAGGGCAGGCTGGTGCGGCCGTGCGGCGTGGTGTGAGGAGCCCACCGGCGTGCCGTCACAGAACGCCAGCCTCGGGGCTTTTTCTCCGCCCATCCTCTGGGTTTTGAACTACTTTGTAGCAGAATAACAGTGCCTGGGGGGGCATGGCGGGGGTCTAATCCAGTCTCAGGCCAGGATGGGACTGACCATCGGCGAGCGTCAGCTGCCCACGGACGGTCAGGGTCTCGGGGAGCGGTCAGCCCCAGGGACTCTGACCCCACGGTGGCCCCGAGGTGAGGGACCAGCCCTGTGCATATCGGATGAACTCTAGGCAGCCTTGGCCCAGTTCTAGGACACGGACCCACCCGGTCTCAGGGGCTTTTGGGGAGCTGCTCCTTCAACCCTCGGCTCCTCGTCCGTCGGCCCGGGGGCTCTCCCGGCTCTCGTCTCGCTGCCACACCCGGCGGCGGCGCTCCTACCGCGTGGGCCACGCCGCGGCTTCCTCCCAGGCTGGGGCTCCAGCCTCTCGCATCACCCCGCTCCTCCCCACAGTCCAGCTTGGGGCCCCCCAGCCCCGGAATCAGGTGCGTCTCCCTGTGTCAGGAGCTGCTTTTCAATTGGCCTGAAGGTTCCTCTGTGTTCCCTCGGATGCATCGTTTTGGGCCTGACCGTTGCGGCGAGACAGGTGCATGGACGTGTCTGCCCTTCCTCCGCAGGGGGACGGGCTCGCCAGCCTGTGCCAACCTGCGGCTGCGGGAGGCCACTTAGCAACACGGCCTCGTTCCGCAGTCTTTAGGGGTAGCTCCCTGGACACCGAGAATTCGGGGGCCCTTTTGGGGTTCCCCATGTGTTTCCGAAGGCTTGAGGCAGCGCGACGGGGTGTGGGCACGGGCCGGGCACGACGGAAGCCGTCTATGCTCTCGTGTTCTGGTTTTCCCACGGGGACGTGATGTGTGAAGGCAGAGGGGCGGGCCGTGTGCTGGGAGATGTGGGCGGTTTCCACTGGTGTGGCCATCACGGGTGAAATGGCGAGCAGAGTGGGTTCCCCCCGAGAATGCCCGGTGGCCCCGGTCTGAGCCAGGCCCTCCTCCAGGTGCCGGGACGATGGGGCTCTGTCCACTCTGAGCTCACTGGCCGGGCGTCCGGACTTCCAGCGTCTCTGGGCCACACTGGAAGGAGAGCTGTCTTGGGCCCCACGTTAACTGACCAACACCAGTTACTGTCTAATTGCAAACGCCCTATTGACAATACCGACCAGTCAAATCCAGCAACATGTTGGAAGAACAGTAAGTGTGGCCAACTAGAATTTACTGTGAGATGGCAAATTGTGTTTAGCTTAAAAAACTCTACTCCTGTGTCTTATCTCTTAATACGTCAAAGAAGAAAACAGGATCTCCATCTCGACAGGAGCTAAAATAGTATTTTATAGCATATATCATTTATTTCTCATTAAAACTTCCAGCAAGCTGGAACAAAGGGATGCTTTCTTACACGATCCAGGTTATCCGTGTGAGAGTAGCGACCGGTCTCATATCTGATGCTGAAATGAACACGTGCACCCGGTCAGGAACACGGCAGGAAAGCTGACTGCGACCTCTTCTCTCTGCTTCTGTCGGGGATCGATGAGAGGCGGCCTCAGGCAGATGGGCCCTGAGGGCCAGTGTCGTTACCGACAAAGGCCCTGAACGAGGTGTCATCAGGTCTGACGCCAGAGGGGCTCGTGAGCAGTTCCAGCATCGGGCGACCACCCACCGCCACGGCCCGGGCTTCTGCTTCCCACCCGCACCCCCGGGGCCGGCCCTTCCCGGGGGGCAGAGCGGCCAAAGGCTGCCCTCTCCTCGGAGTGGCAGACCCCAGAGAGCCCAGGAGGGGCTATGCCAGGCAGGAGAATTCTCTGTCCCTGAGACAGCGGGCAAGTGCTCCCAAGGAGACAGATGCGGAGTTTGGGGGCCACCAGGGGCATCACACACGCACGAGATTTTGTGCGTGGAAGCGAGGCCAAGGGGACCACGCACAGCATTCTACACTTTTTAAAAAAATATTAACTTCCCTCTTTTTAAAAGATTTTATTTATTTATTTTTAGAGAGGGAAGGGAGGGAGAAAGAGAGAGAGAGAGAGACATCAATGTGCGGTTGCTGGGGGTCATGGCCTGCAACCCAGGCATGTGCCCTGACTGGGAATCGAACCTGCGACACTTTGGTTCACAGCCCGCACTCAATCCACTGAGCTATGCCAGCCAGAGCTTATTCTACACTTTTTTTAAAAAAGATTTTTATTTATGATTTATTCTTAGAGAGAGGGGAAGGGAGGAGAGAGAGAGGGAGAAAAACATCGATCAGTTGTCTCTCATAATCGCCCTGACTGGGGACCTGGCCCAACACCCAGGAACGGGCCCTGACCGGGAATCAAACTGGTGAAGTTCCAGTTTGCAAAAGGATTACCCACCCATGGAGCCACAGCAGTCGGGGCGGTACTCCACACGTTTCAGAAGTTTAAGTCAGTACGAAGCCAGGAACAGAAGTAAGAACAATACGTAGCTTTAAAAAATAAAAACGACCGACCGTCATCGGCAGGTGACTCAGCTGCGAACCGCCAGGGAGCCCCTGGGGAGAGACGGGTGAGAACTTACAACGGTTGGTGTTCGGCAAGCGAGCCCACCGCCCTCCCGAGTGAGCAAAACCGAGAGCTCCCCTGGGTGCCGGCGGAGTCAGAAAGCGGGGCAAGGTGTGTCAGGGAGAGTCCCGGAACATGGAGTCACGCCGCTGTCCAGGAATCCAACACAGGAAGAACCTTCCGACAAAACCCGCCCTGGCAGACCGCATAACACGTAATGGAGCTAATGCATTCCAGAAGAATCTAGAAGAGGACAGATGTGCCCCAACAAGCAACTTCCAACTTCCAAGTATCAAACAGCCCTGAGACCAAACAGTGTGAGCGCGTGTGAGAAACAAGACTGCCCTGACCTTGACCTTCCTCCGCAGAGGGCCCCCCACCGTCCTGTGAACGCAGCTCCTGTGGCGGGAGGGCCCGGGAGTCAGGATTATCCAGCTACTGGGGACCCGGTGGCCCAGCCGGGTGCAGCTGTGGCCGCGTGAGACCGCAGACAGCTGAGTGGGCCCCCACTGTAAGAGGGGACCTGCAGCTCAGAGGGCGTCCTGGACAGAGCACGGGAAGGGGAAACACCCGACGGAGCAGAGGGCCGGTGATGAGGGACGGACCTGGAGCTGGAGGGGCGGGGCAGAGAAGGGGCAGCACCTGCAGGGTGGGGGGAGGAGGGTCTGTCCGGGGTCCAGAGCAGCGGGGAGGGGGTCTGAGGGAGCCTCCTCTTTGGGCGGCAGGACGGTCCGAGCCCTGTGCCTCGGGAGAGGGAGAGACGAGCAGGTGGAGAGACAGAACCCAGAAGTGAGCGCCGCAAACACCCGAGGGGCTGACGGGCAGGGGGGCCGGTCAGGGGCAGCGGGGAACGGGAGGGGGCAGCTGCCGCCCTGCGCGCTGGGCACCCAGGCAGAGGAGGCTCCTGCCCGAGCTCGGCCGTCCTCCCCGAGTCTGTCCCGAGGGGCCGATGGGAGACACGGCCTGCCTTGGGTCCCCCGCACACTGGATTGTCCTCGGGGGCCCCAGGGTGGCCACAGAGGCCGGTGGGGCGAGGTGTCTGGCTCCAGGGCCGCCCAGCTGCAGACGCAGGAGGAGAACTTGACCAGCCAGGACGGTGAGTGCTGGAGGCGAGGGGACGTGACTCCTGTGGTCGCCCCCGAGAGCTCGTGGGCAGGTGCTGTTTGAACTGAGCCTTGGGGGCTGGGTGGCACTTGGGTAGGTGGACAGGTCTCCTCTCGGACGGAGGGCACAGGGTGAGCCAGAGGGTGTGGCGGGACCGCGTGGCCAGGCCGGCGGGACGGGAAGCCGTGGGCGTGGGCCCTGAACGCTGGGAATGGGGAGTTGTGAGCGCTGTCCGGAGTTTCAGAGACGCCTGGGAAGGGTCCGGGTGGGGGGGGGGCTTCAGAAAGGCTGGTTTGGCACCGCTGGTAGAGACGGCGAGGCCGGGGTGCCCGGGAGAAAAGAGAAGGCTCCGGCGTTATGGACGCGAGCCACGGTGGCCCAACAATGGGATCGGACGTCTACGTGATTATGCAGCTAAACGCCTGATTTTAAACCCGGCACCCTAATTAAGCATAAATTATTTTGCCATTCAAATGAATTCTGGCTGGAAGCCTCGTCTCCGCCGGGGGCAAGCGGGGAGGAGGGCGGGGGAGGGGGGAGCCGCCTCCGAGCCACAATCAGTCTTCCCCTCGGTTTCCGCCCAGAGTCCCCCCCGGCCGCCTGTCCTCCACGCTGTGCTCGACCTTCGCCCTCTGGGCTGGCTCCCGCCTCCGTGGAGAGGCTGTCACCGTGGACGTGGCCTGTCTTCAGCCCGCCAGGGACAGCTGGCGGGGAGCAGCAGGGTCCCTGTGGGGCACTGCGTACACCTGAAGTTCTGAGTCACCAAACCAAGTCCCCTTAGAGGAAAGGAGGGCAGGCCCCCACCCCCCCATGGGGGTTCAGACTGCCCCTGGGGGAGCTGGGGGGAACCTGAAGCGGGGACATGGACAGGAGGGGCGCCGGTTTCACGCAAACACGGGAGAGCAGCGTGGGATTGGGACTGCTGACTGTGAGGGGCTCGCTGTACATCCAAGGAAGGCGTCGAGTTGGCGTCTGGCCCAGCCACCTGCTCTCACCTGGATTGTCGCGGAAGTTCCGAAGTGCCTCCCTGGTTGTGCCCGGACAGCCCTCCGTCGGGGTGGGAGGTCCCGGTGTGGGAACTTGGGAGTCGTCAGCACCGGGTGACGTGCGAGACCCTCCGGTGGGAGCGCACGGTCCAGGGAGCGAGTGCTGATAGAGAAGTCGTCGAGGATGGGGGGGGGGTCCGGACAAGAAATCGGGGGGTGCAGAAACGGAGGCCGGGGGGTGACTGCCAGGAAGCCACGCTGGGAGCCGGGGGGTGGGGGGAGACAGAGGGCGGGGCTGGGGGGTCCCCGGGTCCAGGGGCCTCGGAGTCTTCGGAACACCTCCTGCCTGGAAGCTCCCCAGTGCGCCCCCCCCCCAGAAGGTCGGGATGGGGCAGGTCTCCGCACGCAGACGCCCGGGTGACCAGAGGGGGTAAACCATGCCGCCTCCCGCTGAAGGAGAAACCACGGGAGAGATGGCCCTGGAGTGGGTGTCTGAAACCCACACACAGCAGCTTCACTGGGGCGTGACTCACAGCCAATGAAATTCCTTCCTTTTACGTGTTCGGTTTTGACACGGGCACCCAGCTGCGGGACCCCACTGCCACGGGGACGCCGTGGGCACAGACCTCAGGCCGTCTGCCGTGGACCCTCCTTCTGCGATTCTCGGGCACCTTGGGCGGTGTGGGTTTTGGGGCCCCGAACCTGAACCCCACTGTGGACGGAGGCCTGAGCACAGGCGCACACAGACCCCCCGCATGCACCCAGGCAGGGCGAGCGTCCTTGTCGCAGCTCACAGCGCCCCCTGCTCCCCAGGTCCGGCCCCCTCGGTGCCCGCACACAGGGGGTGGCACCTGCTGTGAGTGGACACGTGGGTCCCCCTCAGGCCTCGGCACATGTGAGAGCAACGCGGTTAGAGGGAGGTGGGGCAGCGGGGGCCGCAGGTTCTCAGCCACATTTCACGCTGGCCTGGCCTCCCCCAGCCCACGCAATCCGGGGGACGGAACCCCCCGGGCTGAGGGCCAGGCCTCAGTCCAGGGCTCCCTGGCCCGGCAGGGCACACCAGGGCAGGGCCGGGGCCGTCTCGGGGCGCCGAGAGGTCCACGCACAGCTCCCCCACCCAGTCCCTGTTGGGTCAGGGCCAGCTGTGGGGACAGGGCTGGTGGGGACGAACTCCCACCGCTGGCCACTCACGGGACTGCCCACGGGGGCTTTTTCTCCCTGGCAGGCCCCCCAAGACAGGGCTGCTGAGCCCAGGCCGGCCAGCAGGGGGCAGCAGCAGCAGCCGGTTGTGAGCCCTGCGAACCCACAGGGGCCACTCGGCCCCCAGCTCACACCCAGCTGAGGACACTGGAAACCGAGGCCTGGGAGCAGAGGCTCCTGGGAGGGTGACAGGCCAGAACCCTCAGCATCCGTGTGGCTGCCCGTGCAGGAGGGGTCAGCAGGAAGAGCTGGACCCACAGGACCTGGGGTTCCGCTGTGGTGAACTTGAGGCTGGGGCAGTGCCCCCGATCCCGGCCCTGTGCCTTGGGGAGCGAGCTGGTTTCTGTGCGACTCAGGCGTCTCGTCCGTGCCACGGGAAGGGTGTGGGGCTTTCTTGTCCCCGATACAGGGACAGTGTGGGCCCGGGGCCGGGGATCCAGAAACACCCCCTTTCCCGATCACGTGGGTGCTGCTCGGGGAAGCGTCAGCGGGTGCCCTGGGCGTGCCGCTGGCCTCTCCGGGCCTGCTGACCGTCAGCCGCCCCCTTCCCTGCAGAGGACGATGGGTCTGCATGGCTGACGCTCCCGTGCACGACAGGTGCTTGTCCCGGGGTGGCCGCAGGTGGGGGGGGGGCGTTTGTACCCGGGGACGGGGGTCCGAGCTCCAGGAAGCGCAGAAGCCGAAGGCTGGGCGTAGCCTGGGGGGCAGGGACCTGAGTCCGTCCCTCCCTGCTGTGCTGTGCCGTCCGATTCCCCGGTGGGCTGGGGTTCTGGGGTCCCAGCGGGGGTGCAGGCTAGCTCCGAGGCCCAGGACACCCAGACGGCACGACTGCTCGGAACCCCCGGCCGGGCCCACCGAGACTGGTGGCGGTAAAACACCGGTGAGCGTCTCCTCGGCCGACACGACCGGATCTCGCCGCTCGCCTGACCCGAAGCCAGTGCTTCCCGCTGCCGCCGGGGCCCGGGCAGCGTCTTGGGGGCAGGGGGGTGGGGCTCGTGGAGCCAGACCACCTGCTGGTGCACAGGAGGCCAGTCTCTGCTTGCGGTGACGCGGACCCTTGGCCAGGTCGGCTCCTTGCTGGGGCTCTGGGGAAGGAAGACGAGGCTGCTTCAGAGCAGGCACCCGGGGACCAGCTCAGAGCGTGCCTGAGCGCACAGAGCCCGTCACAGGTGAGTGAGAGCACACGCCCCATGGGATCGGCCGCTTCAACCACCTGCGGTGCACAGCCCAGGGGCTCTAAACTCGGCCCCTTGCGGTGCAGCCGCCACCAGCATCCCCTCCCCAGACTGACGGACACTCTGTCCCTGGGAAACACTCGCCCCCCGCGCCCCTCCCCTCCCCTCCCCTCCCTTCCCCCCCTCCCCTCCCCTGCCCGGTGGCCTGTTTCCTGGCTGCATAAACGCGCCCCCCATCCCTTTGCTGTGGGCCACACTCAGCTCTTCCCCAGTAAAAAGGATTTGTTCCATGTGCTGGGCCTTCTCCCCCACCTGACTCACGATCTCTGTCCTCTCCCAAATCCCAGGGACCCCCCCCCCCCCCGGCAGAGATGAGGGGCAGCGTCTGAGGGCATTTTACTGACCTCCGGCTGCCCTAAGGCGTCTGGGGGCGGCCTCGGGGCACCGCATCTGTTCCACCGGCCAGCGCCCCTCCCCCTCGCGGAAGCCGGGCCCCGGGCTCCGGGGCAATGTGCTCGGAGAGAGGCCATCTGGCCCATAGAAGCGGAGCAGGGCTCTCACTGACCTCATAATGCCAGCAGGATGCCGGGGCGGAGGGGCTGCCGGCCAGTCTCCGAGACGCCCACGCTCCAGGAGATTTATCGCCCGTCTCCTCCGCTCTCCTGGTTGACAGCCCTGGTCGCTGAGAGGGCCTCATTCCGTGGGACTCACCGAGGCGACCGGGAGGACGGCTTTGGAACATGCACGCTGTTCAGGGGGGCCCTGCTCTCCCTTCCCCAGCGGACGGAAGTCGTTAGGATGTCAGGTCTCCAAATTACCTGTCAGCTGCGGTGCACGGACATGCGCCCACGTGGGCCTGGGTGTGCAGGAGGGCGGTGTGGTAAGGGGGGCGCAGCGGTCACTGGTACCGAGATTGGCCACGACAGAAAGGGAATCACGGGCCGTCACAGGTCAGTTTAGCTCTGCAGCAGGCATGTGGGGTCCCTGCCTCTGGTCGGAGTGAAGGGGCAGGGGTCACGTTCCCTGCCCTTCCTCACTTCCTCCGAACCGTCTGGTTAGCGTCTTGTGTTCAGCCTGTCTGGTTGGCATCTCGCCTCTCAAAACATCGGCCTTTGCAGCCTTGACTCACTGAGGTTCCCGAGTGTGAGTGGTCACAGAGGTTATAACCGGTCACACGCTTCTCCTCACTGCACGGCCCGCTCCCAGCCGCACCCCTGGAACGCAGTGGGGCCATTTTAGGAGAGCCGGGGGGGGGCGAGCACGCATCAGTCTGCCCTCGGCTGTCAGAAGTGCGTGTCCTCAGAGTCGGGTCTTGTTGCCCTCCCACGGTGTCCCTGCCGTCCGGGCCCTCAGGGTGCTCAGGGTGCTCAGGACTCGGGAGGAGACATTTAAACAGATTCATCTGCTCCTGGATTCTTGGTGCTAAGGGTTTGCCTCTCCGGCTTCTAGCATGAGGAGGGCCCCCACCGAGCATCTCCCTGTCCTGGGTGCTCAGCGGTGAGGGCCTGGCAGGTCAGAGACGGCACAAACCCCGTCGGGGGGTGGCGGGGGCCCAGGCGGGGGCCAGGCCCTGTGGGCCTCTGCCCCTCGTGCTAGTTCCTCTGCGTTGTGCTCCCCAGTTCTGTTTGAGGGGCCCCCCTTTTTTTGGTTTAAAGATTATTTATTTATTTTTAGAGAGGGAAGGGAGGGAGAGAGAGAGAGAAACATCAGTGTGCGGTTGCTGGGGGGTTATGGTCTGCAACCCAGGCATGTGCCCTGACTGGGAATCGAACCTGCGACACTTTGGTTCACAGCCCGTGCTCAATCCACTGAGCTACGCCAGCCAGGGCTGAGGGGCCCCCTTTAAAATGCTCTTTCTAGAGCACCTCACAGTGAACTGGTGACTCCCCAGCTCTCAAGGTTGAAATGGTCTCTCCTCATCATGTCATTAAAAAGTGATTTTATTGTTGCACGAACACGTACCCTGAGATTGACCCCCTCACCCATCTCTGAGGGGACGTCACAGTCCCGTGGGCCGCAGGTGCAACGCCCCCGCAGGCTTCCGGGCCTCCCAGCGTGCCTCCCACGGGGTCTCGCGCTCCTGCTTCTGTGACGGCAGACATGACTGACAGGCGCCCTCTGCTGGGGGTGCTCCCGACCCAGGCGACCCCACCCCCCGTGGCCAGGGCCGGCCAGTGTCTGACTCTCACCCCCCACTCTGCGTCACGAGCACACGAAACTTTGACCCCGCCCGGCCCCACCGGGGACCTGCTGAGCAGAGACAGAAGAGGCAGTGAGCACAGCTCTGCGTGAGAGGTGGTGACACTGGCCACGGCCCAGCTGGCCGGCGGGTCCGCGGGCGCTGACGGCGAGGTGAGATGGAGAACGCCGCGGCCTTGGGGACGACCACCTGAACCTCCCGCCAGGAGGGAGCCTGCCCTCCAGCCGCCGAGGCAGAGCCAGCAGAAGCCTCCAGCTGCTGGTGCGTCCGCGGTGCCTCGCTCAGGCCAAGGCCACGCTCTCCCTGGGCAGCCACTGGCCAGGGACGGCCCCCCAGCCGACGGTGTCCGGGGTGCGCGGCCACGTGAAACCCGCAGGGGGACTCCTGTCCCTCTCAGACGGGGAGGGGCTGGGCCGGGACGGTGGCGGCTGGGCAGCTGGTCGAGACCGTGCGCTCCACAGTCCCCCCGTGGCCGTGCCCCGGCCGAGGTCCGGCCGTTCTCCGCTCCCACGTCCTCCGGAGGCGGCTGGACACCTGTGCCGTGCGCAAAACGGTGCGAAGGAACCGCGAGCTACTGACAGTCTCTCGTCACTCTCCTCGCCCTCCCCTCGCTCGTCTGCCTGGGCTTGTCCACCGGCCACAGGGCCAGGGAGGGGGCGCCCTGTGGGCACGTGCAGAGCGAGAGGGCGGGAAGGCAGGGACAGGCTGAGCCGGGGGCGCCCCCTGCAGGCAGGACACAGACATTCCGTGGGCGTCTGCACGCTGCTGACTTATTAGAGCCGCTGAATGGCTCACTCCTAATAACAGATACACGTACTCACAAAGGACACGCCGCCCTCTTTACACTGAGTGAGAGGTTCCGCCTCTGCAGACCCAGCGGAGGGCCCTCCACGCTCCTCGTCGGGGGTTGACGAGGAGCAGTGCTTGCCGACGTCCACTGGAGGGCACTGTGACCCCAGCGGTGTACTTGCCGGCCCGCCTTTCAGCCAGCACCCGGACAGGTGCCCCGGGCCACCTCTTGCTCACACCCTTAGGATGTCCTTGAGGAACCAGAGTCCTCTCTGCGCTCAGCAGTGAGGGAGGCCGCGAGCCAAGTGACCAGCAGACGGGGGGTGGGACAGCTTGGCCTCGAGTGCGGAGAGGCGGGGCAGGGCTCTGTAGGCGTGGTGAGGGTGGGAGAGCCCGGGGGTCTGGAACTCCCCTGGGCGCGGGCCTGTGCACAGTCTGGCCAGCAGGTGGCGCACCGCCCAGCCCACAGGGGGCGGCGGAGACCCTGTGCGGTCTGGTTGCCAGAGAGCATGAGTTGGCCCCCGCAGTCCTTGCCACGCTTCCCCTTCCCCCACCCCGGGAGGAAAGGCAGGGGCGGGCGACGCCGCGGCCCACGGCAGCCCGGTGCAGACGGAGCGCGCTCGCAGGGTGGCACAGCCACTCTTGGCGTGCCGGTGCGCACACTGAGCCCTGGCCGCGCTCAGGTTCGGCACTGCCACCAGGCTCCGGCGCAGTCGTCCCGGCCCCTTCCATCAGGCGGCACCAAAACCCGCGCCCTGCGTGTGCGTAAGGACGCGTTTGCAGGATTCAAAGTCACTCCGCGTCCCGAGGAGAGTAAAGAGGCCGTCTGAAGGGCAGAGACAATTTGCAAGACTGACTTGGGGCGGAGGATTCTCAGAGGAGCCCCAGGGGTTCCGTGGCTGTCCGGGGGCCGGGCAGGCACCCCCTTTGAAGGGCCACGCAACGGAAGTTCCCGGCGGCTGCATTCGCACTTCCTCCCACCGGCCCCGCAGACTCCCGCTCCCGCGATGCGAGGAGCGCCGCTGCCGTCGCAGGACGTGGGCAGTGTGCTGCTGCTTGTAAATGCCCGCACGGAAGCGGAGTGGGGGCCGGGCGGCCCCGCGACGCCTGTGAGGTCGGTGCCTGGCCGTCAGGCACAACGGCAGCGCGCCGCACCAGCTGGCTGTCAGTCGCAGAGTTCTCGAAAATTGGGAAAGTGGCTGAAGCAGAATCAATTAATTTCCACTTGGAGCACAATCTGCCTTTGAAGAGGGGGGACATCCTTCCGCCTTGGCTGCTGGAGTCGGCCCCCTCGGGGACGCTGTGTGGGTTGGGGGGAGCTGGGGCGCTCCAGGGCCCCCCAGGGGCCAGGGCCTCTGAGCACAGCCCCGCCGGGAGCCGCGGGGATCCGGGGGTCCGGTGGCTACCAGCCTTTGGGCTCAGGTCTAGTCCTGCTGGGGGGCCACGCACCGAGGGGTCCCCGCTCACTGAGAAACGCAGGTGAAGCGTCACACGGCCCTGGGTGGACGGCACCAGGAGTGGCCGGGCCGCTGGACACCCAGAGGCAAGTCCTGCCAGGTCACTTCGGGTGGTGCTGAGGCTGCCTGGAGTCTGGGTCCACCGCCGCATCCCGGTCCCAGGTCCCAGGCCTCAGGGCAGGGCCTTGCCTGGCGCCCCCATCCCCTGGCTGGCCCTCCATCGTCACGTCCTTCCGGTCAGCACTTTCCTCCGGCCGGCCCCGCTCTGCACGCTGCCTTCCCGCTTCCGTGGAGGCCGGAGGGCCGCTATGGCGGGAGAAGAGGGTCCCAGGTGAGCAGACAGGAGGATCCTGGGTGCAGGGTCACCGCCCAGAGCACGCGGAAGTGGGCCCAGCGGCCTGTGGGGTTGGCCCCTGGGTAGGAACGTGAGGGTCCTGGGGACCCCCTTTGGCTCACTGGGTCTCTTCCAGGAGGTGAGCTCACACCTGGACACCCAGGCATGGGCGTGGGGTGTGGCACGGTCCCAGCGGGTAGGGGACGGGGCTGTCGACGGGGACGGCGTGGGCACATCCAGTGGTTAAACAGCGTGGCCCCTCCTCCCGCGCCTCCTCCCAGCGTCTGCTGTGGGGAAATTTCAGGGCGACCAAGTCCCCTTCAGGGCCTCTGCTTAGCTGGCCCCCCTGCAGGACTTCTCATCCTCAGTCGACTCCCTAAAGGTCTCGGTTTCCGTGGTTTCCCACGTCACCACCCACCTTCTAAACACTCACCGTGGGGTTCCAGGTGAGCGCTCCAAGGACGCGGTGAGATTGAGGTTTCAGTGCGAATGACGGTTAAAACTGGCAGCAGATCAGAGACGCCACAGCGTCTGCTTTGCTCCAGCCTTCAAGTTCACGGGACATTCCGAGCGGTTTCCTCGCGAGCGGCCGCTCACCCAGGGCAGCGTCTCGCGGCCCAGGCCCCCGCTTTCCGCAGGCGGTTTCCTTTGCTTTAATTTGCACGCGCTCGTCAGAGCTTAAAAAAAGCATTTTATTCTAACCGTCGACGTGGCTCCAGCAAGACTGGAGGCAGCCCCCCACCCAGGGTCCCCGGGGGGCTCTGCCTGGCCAGGGGCGTCCTGGACACGCACGGCCCTGCCCTCCAAGGGGACGTGACCTCTGCCCTGACAGGGCCCCAGCGCCGGGGCTGCCACTCTGGAACATGAAATAAGGAGAGAGCCCGCCCCCTCTGAGCGCCTGCTGTCGACCTCCCCCAGAAGCACAGGGTCTGTGTCTTTCAGGACAAAACTCTCAGCACTCTGGTGCCCCTCGCCCTGTGCCGGCTGACGCTTTGGTGGCACGCACAGGACTTTGCCCGGTGGCACTTGGGAGCCTGCTCTAGGATGTACAGGAGCCCAGCTGTTTGGGGGCGTGGCTAACGTGGCCCCTCCTCTCTGGGAAGCCTCTGACCTCGGGGCAGCGGGACCTTGGAGCTGGAGGGTCTTGGTGGGGGTGACCCAGGGCTTCTCTGGACGAGGAAATGCCCCTGTGGTGCCTGGGGACCGCAGGGCAGGCCCCACATCACTGTTCGCTTGGACTCCTTGCTCCTCCGGGACGTGTGCCGCTGCCCTCTCGGAGCCCCGCTTGTGGGCGGGGACAGCGGGTTCGGTTTCTGGGGGAGACGCCCTTCGGTGTGGGGCCCTGCGCAGTGCGCCCTGGGGCAGAGGCAGCAGCCCTTCCTGCCCCCACCAGCCCCGTGCAGCTGGGGCCGCGGGGCCTGCGTCAGCCTTTCCTCCCGGGCTCCCAGGGGGCAGGAAGCGGATGTTTTTGTGGCACCCCCCTCCCCCCCTTCGTGCAGACGGTAAACATCACCGCCACCCCCAGGCCCAGGAGCACCTGCCAGGCACCTTCTCCGTTCTTGGCTCTGGTCCCCCGTCCCCAGGTGAGGCCTGCGGGGCGGGGATGCAGGGCCGTGGGTTAGGGTTAGGGTTAGGGTTTGATTCATTTTAAAGTTTGCTTTTTTTTTTTTAGCTCAAGCAGCCAAATTACTGAGTCAGTTCAAAGACAAGAGAATTTTATTCCATTATATGAAGTCTATGATTAGTGCAAAGAATCAATTCGCTAAAACCCGTGCAAGGGAACACACGATGCAAACGGACTGGTACACGGCCAGGGCGCTGAAAACAGACCGCGGCAAGGCGCCGGCTGTCGGAGGAGAGTGTTTCCGGTCACGCGTAAAATCTGGCAACCGGCACCGACGAGACGGTGTCCGATCTCGAAGACCGGGAGTGAGTGCTGGTTTCACACAAACTTCCGGAGGCTGAGGGACAGTCACACACTCTAGGACGAGCACGGGGCGCCGCGGCCGCAGTGGGCGGCCCAGCGAAGGTCTGGCTGCGAGGATTCGGTGGCTGCGGCGGTGGGGCCAGCCGTGTGGACGCGGGGTCTTCTTCAGACTGGAGCGGGGGCCGCCGTCGCGGGGCGGGGCCCAGGACGGCTACTCGGAAAGGCGCTACTTTTTCTTCTTCTCCTTCCTCCCTTTCTTTCCCTTCTTTCCTTTGTCCTTGGCCTTGCTCGGGGTCCCGCCCTGCAAGGCCAGGGCGTGCCTTTTCCCCAGGGGCGTTTTGGCATACCAGCTCTGAAAGGAAGCAGATGTTTAGGAACAGAGGTCAGAAGGCCGGGAACTCACCGGGCTGCTCGCAGAAACAAGGGAGACCCTGTCGAGGCGGAAGGGGCAGGCGGCCACTGAACTGTGGGCACCCCCCGTGTGTCCCACGGAAGCGCTCGCCCACCTGTGCCACGGCACCATCTGGGGGGCCACGGGCCCGAGCTGACCCACGGCGCTTCCCAGTCTGGAAAGATTTTATAATCCAAAAATTTCAAGTCTGCCAGATTTCATGGTAAACGGCAGAGCCCCAACCCCCGGAGCTCGGGCACCCCGGGGACGGGCTGGCTGTGGAGACTCCGCCCGCCCCCCTCACCTTAAAGCTGTCCTCCTCCTCCTGGTAGACGGGGCTCTGGCTGCTCAGGGCCGCCACGAACTCCACGGCCACGAGCGGCTTGCGCAGCTGCTGCCGCACCCTGCGGTCCGTGAGCACGCTGCGCACCGCCTGCACCACGTGGCCCTGCGTGAAGCCGTCGCTGACCTTGGCCAGGCAGCTGATGTTCAGGGTGTTGGTGACGACCCCGCCGAAGCGCTGGATGATCTGTCTCCACAGGACTGTGGGGTCCGAGAGGGCGGGGGAGACAGGGGGACGGGGTCACACGGCGAAGGCAGCCTGACCCTGCTGTAACCCAGGACGCCACGCCCTGCCATGCCCCGCCACGCTGTCCGCGCTGACGTTTTTCCTCAGCCCGATGACTCGCCGCGGGGTGAGGTCTGCGGATGCCCGCGTTGCGAATGGGCGGGGAGAAGTGAGACGGCGGTCAGTGCGGTCTCGTGTGGGGCCTTTAAGGACGTTCGGATTCTTCCCGAACGGGAAATGCTCCCAGGAGGAAGCGGGTCTCTGCTCCTCGGGATGTTCTGTCTTCCAGAGCGTGGACGAGGGGGAGCGTGAGTTTTTAAAAGCGAGTACTTTTATGTGCAGGTTCTACTGTTCCTCGGCGCCACCACCGGGCTCAGCCCCCCCTTGGGCTCGAGGCCCTGGGGGAGACCCCGTAGCAGATGAAGCAGCCCGCCCCTCTTCTCCCCCGCCCCCAGCAGCGGTGGGCCCATTGCCTGACTGGTCTGTCCCCAGAGGGGGCGCTGGGCCGCTCGCTGGGCGGGCGGGGCGTGGGGCAGCCGAGGCGCTCGGGATGCAGGGACTCGGGGACAGGAACGATGGCACGATCCCTGAGGGTCACGCAACCTTGGAGACACAGCGGACGGTGCATGGCGCCCGGGACAGCACCCCGCTGAAGCCGGCCGGCGCTGCACGGAGAGCGGGTGGTGGCCGTACCCAGACGACAAGGCCTGGTCAGCCAGCCGTCCCTAGAGCTTTCTGACCTTCCGTGGGGAGCATCCAGAACGTTTTCTTAAACCGTGACCATGACCACCGGAACTGAGCACAGCCGGGCTCCTTAAGCGACCACCTCATCCAAGCACACAGCTTCGGAGCTGCTCAGAGGAGGTGTGATTGCTGCCGAGGGACAGAAGCACCTGCGAGGGACCACGACCACCACAGGACGTCACGGCCACCACAGGACGTCATGGCCACCACAGAACGTCACGGCCACCGGGGGACTGGCCCACGGGCCCAGAGTCACCCCCAGCTCCGGAGAACGGGAGAGGCAGCCGGACTTGCCCCCCGTCCACCCAGGTGCACTGCGCTCCGCCGCCAGCAGCCTGCAGGAGAGTGGCCTGGGCCGCTCGGACAGAGCCACCGCTCACAGCCGCCGTGGGGCTGGGAGGGCGTCAGGGGCCGCGGGAGTCATCGGCTGGGGGCTCATGGAGGCACAGGGGCCACCGGCAGGCTGCCGGGCCTCAGCCCAGCTGCGCCCACGAACGACACTTGCCCAGAACGGGCTCAGGCGGGCAGCGCTGCGGCCGTGAGGCCGGGGAGCCAGGGAATCGAGCTGGGGGGAGGGGGGTGCTGCAGGCAGCGGAGGTGTGTTCCCGACCAAGTGACGTACTCCACTTTCCTCTCTGGGGTTAGAAGGGCACCCCAGTTCTGCAGACGACTCTAATGACCTCCCCTCCTTTGGACTGCAGGGACCCACACTCCGGGCCGCCCTCCCCGCTCTGGCGCCCCAAACCGACTCCACCCGGGCGTGTGCTCGCGGTGACACGGCATCTTCAAGCTGGGTTTCGTTTGGGGTTTTGCAGAAGCAGGGAGGGGTGGCTGTGACATGGAGGAGCTTCTGGCCCCCGAAGCCTGGAGTTCCAGAAAAACCAGGAGACTCGGCTGGGCCCGCCCGAGCGCGCACGGGGTCCCGGGTGGGGGCCGTGGGGGCGTGATGGATGGGGTTTTAGCGGAACCGGCCCCGGGGGAGAGAGGCCAGAGCAGGCGGCGGCGGGACGGCGGAGAGGAGAGGAGGACGCACAAAGGGGTGTCTGGGGATCAGACAGGCATCCATCACCCTCGGGCGCGGGATTTCTTCTCGGAGACGTTTTGAAGGCGACGGCTGGATGTGGGGGCAGAAGTAGCTGCTGGGGTGTGTTTGGCCGACCTCAGGGACTGCGTGTCCCGGGCGGACCCTCCCTTCTCCTCCTGGACCGGCCTGCCCAGGGCCGCCTGGGGGAACCTGGCGGTGTGGGGGGTGGGTGGGTGCGCACTCCCTGCCCCTCCCGCTCTGCTGCCTGCCGGGACGCGCAGCCCGCGCCTTGCAACCCGGGTGCGGCCAATGCAACCCGGGTGAAGACCAGTCAGCCCCTCCGTGTCCGGTCCCTCAAGTCTCCTGTGAGGCCCTCCGCACTGCCCCTGTCCCCTGCGCTCAGATGCTGGCTGGGGGCCAGGGCCCAGTGGGGCCCTAGAGGGCGGCGGGGAGAGGCTGCCAGGTGGATGGAGAAGGACCCGGGACCGCAGCCAGCCCGAACTTGGGGTGCAGCAGGGTTCATGACACCGGGGCCGCACTTCATCGAGACGGTAAGGCTTGAGCACTACAAACGGGGCGGCTGAGCGGGGAGCCCACAGAACGCGGGGGGAACGCTGTCCTCTGAGCTGACCGGGGGTCGAAGGCCCCCCCGAAAAGACTGCACAGCCCCTCAATTTCAGTGGTGCCGCTGTGACCGGCGGCGGATGAGCAGAAGTCACGTCATTCTCACAATCGTCGTTAACGCCAAACCCACTACTGCGTCCCCGCTGCGGCCACCGTGGTCCCCTCCCCTCCGTTACAGCCGCGCTGCCGCCCCCGTCGCCACCGTGGCCCCGAAACCAGCCTCACCGCTGGTGCTCACGCCCCGGGGAGCCCACTGCCTGTGGGTCTGGGCTGGCCGTGGGACTGGCCACGTGTGGCGACGGTGGGTCTCTGGCCCCTGACGCCGGGTCCCAAGACTCCTTCCAGCTTCTGCCCGAACCCCTGGGATGTCTGCTCTTGGGGGGCTCCCCTCGGGACCAGGTGCCGGGCAGAGCCACGGGCAGAGGGTGGGTGTGGGCTGTGTGTGGGCTCACAGCAGGCCCGAGGATGAGCCCTCCTCCCCTACGCACAGGAGGGGGCTCGGAATCATCACCCCCGTCTGAACTCCTCCGCTCTCGTGGGGGGAAAGCAGAGCGTGCACAACGGAACGGAGGGGCGCGTCCCGCCCTTACGACCTGGCAGTCGCAGCTGCGGGGCCGGGCTCGGCTGCTGTCTGGGCACGCACGCCACCGGGGCCACAGGGACACCCCCCGGCGCCGACTGGGTGACGAGCCCCCCCCCTCCCAGCAGACCCCGCAGCGCCCGCCCACAGCCCCGCTTCGGGCCCGGGGGACTTGCCGTATCTGGACGCGTAGTCCGGCCTGGGGACCAGGATGATCTTCTGGTAGACCCGGCAGAAGGACTGCAGCTCTGCGTCGAAGGGGCGGCAGGTGGTCCCCACGATCAGGATCCTGTCGTTGGGTTTCAGGAGCTTCAGGATCCGGGGGAGCTGCTTCTTCAGGCGCTTGGGTTCGATCTGGGGGGAGGAGGGGGGGACGAGTGAGCCCCCGGGGAGAGAACAGGTAAGGGGAGAAGGCTCCGCGGCCCTGGCTCCAGGGGAGGGGCTGCCGGCTCGTTCGTGTTGGTCGGGCGAGTGGTGGCGGGCGCTTCCTGCCCTCACCCTCTGGGATTCGGATCTGGAAGGGGAGGGAGGAAGCCCCTGCAGAACGTTCTAGCACCTGGGCCCTGAGAGCAGTGGCGGGGAGAGTGGCGGGTCTCCAAGCGCAGGGAGCTGGCTGGCTGGGGTGGGGTCAGCGTGTGGGGCCCCGCGTCCCTCCGGGCTGTTCCGGGCGTGAGCCCAAGGGCCCCAGCCAACTGCTGCGGCGGGCGGGGGCCCAGGCGCCCGGGCTCACGTCTGAGAGATGCCCAGTCATGGGGGGGGGGGGGGTGGGGGCTGCCTTCCCTGAGGCCGCCGGCAACACGGCGAACCTGCTCGCTGAGTCTGATCTGCCCATGCACGAGGGACAGCAGCACGACACAGGGACCTCGAGCTCCAGCTCGAGCTGTGTGCCTGGGCAGGCAGCAGGAACCCCGCTCTCCGAGGGGCGGGCCCAGGACGTGGGGGTGAGCGGGACCCCGTTCCCGAGTGCAGCTGGAGGACACGCACACAGCGGCTCCCTCCCCACGGTGCTCTCGCCTGCCGGGGCGGGGGGCTGGGCCCACACCCCGGGGTGCGGTGTGCTTGGGGTCTTGCAGCCCAGGTGTGCCTGGGGTCGCTCAGGTCCCCGGCGGCCCTGTGGGTGACGGGGACCTGTGTTCGTCAGGCGGTCTGGGTTCACCCAGGGGTCCTCAGTGCTGCGGGCTCCCCCGATGCGTCCATCGGCAGACGCTTCTGCCGCGGAAGCGGATGGAACCAAGGCCCACCAGGGCTGCAGCTGCTGACCGCTCACGCCCCTCGTGGGGGGGGGGCGCTGCACGACCTTCGGGGCTGTTCTCGCTGGAACCCTCTGTGCTCAGAGAGGTTAAGTTACTTCGCCAAGGACACACAGCCAGCTGAGGTGAGCAGCAGAGCAGGCCAGGAACCGCGATGTCCCGAGTCCCCACGGCCCACGGTCTCCCTCCTGCCCACGCTGCCGTCCAGCGGCCACGGAGGAGCCCTGGCCCAGGAGTGAGAGGAAGCTTCTGACTGCATCGGGGTGGATTAAGCACCGCCCTGCTCCTCTCCTAGCTCTGTGACCTGGGGTGGGGGCGGGTCACTAACTCCAGCCTTCAGGTCTGCGTCTTCACCAGCAGAGGGCGCTAGCTGCCCGGCCCGCAGATGCAATAATAAAGGAGTCCTCTAAGCGTCTAAAGCCACGGGGCACTGGAGGCCCGTGGGGGGAGGAAAGACTGAGCTTCCGTTCTTCATCCAAACCCTCTCCACCTGCTCACGGTGATGTCTAATGCCTAGGACCCAAAGTGATTAAAGTCCTCGCGGATGTGATCAGAAATCCACGGTGGACCACCACTATTGGCTTTGGTGCCCATTGACGTGGAACAAGAATCGTGGGTGTCCGAGTTTTTTTTTTTAATTCGTGGGAAATCTGCCAGTGCTCTGCGGGGGGGGGGGGAGTGCGGGGGAGGGGCACGCGGGGAGAGAAACGGAGGAAGGAAGCAATCGCAGGAGGGCCTCCGGCCCCCTCTGACTGACGCTCTGTGTGCGTGAGCCTCAGGCCCTCTGCCACTCCTCCTTGCGAACAATAGGAAGTCCTAACAATGACTCCCGAGTGGGCCGTTTTTTTTAAACGGAGCAGAGTTCTCTGAATGCTTCTCACCTCTGAACCAGGTGCCTGGGCTTCTTGGAGCTCCCTCCCCCCTCCCCTACACGCTCCTTCATTTTCCCCTAAGTTGTGCCCCAGAAAAGCGGCCACCGGGCCCTTCACACACGGGCAAGCCCTGAGGCAGAGGGAGGGGCTGCCCCCTGCCCCTGGGTCCCTTCTTCCCGCGGGACAGTGAGACCTTCTCCAAAAGCAGAGGCAGCCCTGGCACGGGGCCCCCTCGGAGGGTGGGAAGGCCCGGACCGAGACGTGGCGGAGGGGCCTCACCATCCTCTCGGTGTTGGGGACTTTCTTGTAGAAGGTTTTCTCCGTGTCTCCGATCCACACCACGGACGGCTGCAGCTGCCGGGCCACCTGCAGGGACAGGGAGGGTCCTTGAGTCAGGCATGTGCATCCGTCCGTCCGGGCCACACGGCGGGGCCCCAGGGGACAGCAGGATGCCAGGGCTCCCTGTGTTGGCCTTTGGGGAGGTGGCGGGGCTGGTGGGCGCTGCTGCGTGCGGGTGACCGAGTGCTCCTTCTCTGCCACCCGCCGCTCCCACCGCCGGGGCAGGGCCCACGGGGCGCCTGTGGGTCCTGAGCCGGGTCCCCAGGCCTCGACCCCGTTTGGCTTCCAGTCAGCCAGTCAACAACTTTCTGCAGCCGACGGGCGAATGGGGACCTGGGCCTCCCGCTGGAAGGACAGCCGGCCCGGTGCGCCCGGGTGCCGGTAGGTGGGCTCACCCAGAGAAAAGTGGGTTCAGCACAACGCCCCCCATTTTCCCAGTGCGGCCTGCTCCCTGCCACCGAGGGACCGGCTCGGTGCCCAGGGGCGCAGCTTCTCGGACTCATTGTTCCCCAGAAGCTATTTTGAGTTTAAATCCAAAGCTTCCCTCCTTCCTGCCCCGAAGGGAAATAAGAAAATGAGGTTTGTGGGGGAAAGGTCTTCGGCTTCTTAGGGAAAAAAAGACACTTTATTATAACAGAGGTAAGATCTTATTCTTTTCAGTTCCTCTTAAAAATCTCGGTTTTGGCACCGAAACCCCCGGACAAACAATGTTCAGGTGACCCGCTGTCCTGGCCGTGGGTGCGCTCCCGTACCGGCAGCAGGCCCCTCCTCTGCCGTCCACTTGGGGTGAGGGGTCTTCCGAGCCCCCACCTGTGGGCTCCTGCTCGCTCGGTCCAGCTCCCCCCGGTGGTGACGGGACAGCGGGCGGGCGTTCCGGGGACGCCGGTGCGGCTCCTCCTCCTGCTCCTCACGGACCCAGCCCCACGGGCGGGCTGGAAACAGGCGCCTCGCTGGCTCAGGGTGGCCTCAAAACCACCGGTCTTGCTTCTTGCCCCTGACCCGACGTGGCTGTGCCCTGCCGGCCATGCTGCACTGTGGAACTTGAACGTGGCCAGTTAGTCCCTGGACGGCCCGCTCCTTCCGCGCTGGCGGGGGAGTTCCACTCTGCCCGTGCCCTGGCTGCACCCGTGCCGGGACTCCTTCCCCAGGGCGGTCGGTCGCCTGCTCGGGGCGCCGGTGTGCCGTGCGGAGGACGGCAGTTTGGAAAGGCGCCGTTGTTGTTGAGTGAAACGAGCGAGTCCTTCAGCGTTAACGACATAACAACACAGGGAACGACCCTGCGCCTACCGCCTCGATGCCCAGGACTCCCCTCACTCGCCAAGGGCCACGTGCTGCGCCGGGCGCGCCCACACTGTGTCCCCTCTTACAGAGGAGGCCACTGAGGCAGAGAGGAGGGTCAGCAGTGCACCCACCAGCGCTGCAGGAGCGGTGGAGCCGGGGGCGGACCTGCCTTTGCTTGGCACCTGGGCCGGCGCCCCGCACAGCCAGGCAGCAGCCTGTGGGCCACCGTGGTGGACAGGTGCCTGTTCCGGACCCTTCGTCACCCTGGGGCTGCGTCCTCCTCGGTCACCTCTCCTTCCAGCGGCCGAGCTCCCAGACCACCACTGCCCGGTCCCCCGAGACTGGGTCTCTGATCTCCCCGACTGTCCTCCCCAGTGGGCTGGCCAGGGTGCGTGATGAGCGTGCTCCGTCCTGGGCAGACAGGAGGGCCTCAAGGAGGGGCTTTCTCCCACCAGGAGGGTCTAAGGGGTGGAAGCTCCTTCCTTGGAGAAAAGGAGTCTTGGGGAGGAGTCGGCTGTTTCCAACGAGACTGCTGAGGGAGGGAGCCCGGGTGGGTGTACCACGTGGGACCCGGCACGCACGCAGAGGGCCAGCCTCCTCTCCCACTCATGAAACTGTCCCGGAGGGGCTGGGACGCACTGGGCGGGGCCGCGCCCTCTAGGAGCCTGCCAATGGCAGGTGGGCAGACCTGAGGCCATGAGGGGGCCCAGGGAGGGAGGGGCGTCAGAGTGCTGGAGAGGGCCAGGCCTACCCTCTGGCGGGGGGGGCTGCTCGGTCACTTGGGGGGTGGTCACAAAGGCCTCGGCCAGCCCACCAAGTTTGCTCTGACCCGGGCAGCGGTGGGGCATCATCGGTCAGGGACTTAACAATGGAGCCCGTGGACGCTGGCTGCGTGTGCGAAGCACGTGGTAGCGGGTGGCGGTGCCCCGGGCGCCGGGAAATCGAGAGCAAGCGTGCACAGAGGGCGCAAGGCGAGGCTGGAGGCAACAGGTGGACCCTTCCTGACCCTGGCTTTGCAAAAACGAGACGGCCCCTCCAGCGCTGGTGTCACACACACTCACCCAGCATCCCTGTGCCGCGGTGCCCGTGACCTGCTGACCTGGCCCTGGGTTTCTGGGCATCCGGGCGGCTGACGCCCTCTCACTCACCCAAACAGTGCGGGGGGGCGGGGGGAGCCCTTCGGCACGCGTGGCGGGTCCCCCGGAGCGATGGCTGACATAATGCCACCGGGGGCAGGGCCGGGGTGTCCTTCACGCTCTGACACATGTGGCCCACGTGCCGGCCGGGGGGGTTCCCTTTCCCTCCCCAGCCCCAAGGTCGGTTTCTCCGCTCTTCTCAGTGAGTGTTAACGGTAAAAAACTCTTTGCCAGTTTGTTAATGAAAAATGGCATCCTTTGCTCTTTTCATTTCCGTGTAGCAGTGACAAGGCCTCGCTGAAATTACCCACAGGCAGCTGGAGGTCATGGACAATTACATGTAATTAATGCGTGATTGGACTTCACAGGTTCCATGGGAGCGTTTCCTGCGACGGCCACCAGGGGGCGCTTCAGTCCCACCAAATGTCACTGCGGGTTTCCGTTTTGTGTAAGTCCTGGAATGAAGACCGATTGCCACCAACGTGTGCCTTTTCAGATTCCGGAAAGTTCTGTCAAAGACTAAAGACTCTCCACCCACGTCAGTGTTATGAGTTTGAGCTTTGGGGTTCCCCAAAGAAACACTACGGAACTCTCGGGGCCAGAACTGGGCTCCCAGGTTGGGGTGAGGTGGCGGCACAGGGAAAACCCGTGTGTCTGGCCGGCCGGGTCTGCCCAGACCACCCCGGGACGCCCCGGAGATTCTTCTTGGGAGGGTCCTACTTTTCTCGCCACACAAAACCCAGGAGAAGGTGCCTCCTTTTTTCAGGAGTTGCGTATCGGTTCACCAAACCGAAAAGGACCACCCACCCACTCGCCCACCCACCCACCCCACACACGTTGGCTGGGCATCAGCGAGGGGTCAGGCTCTGGGGTGGGAGGCAGGGGGCATCTGGGAACAGAGAGAGGGGGCGCTGCCTGCAGAGAGCGGAGCCCCCTATGTATGCACGGGGGTCGCTGGGCGCAGGGCACCACCAGGGCGGTGCTGCCGTGCTGGGGAGGGTGGGGGGGCTGCGATGGGACGGCGGGGCACACTTTCCTGCACTGTGGTCACGGAGATTCTGTTCAAATACTGATATGTGGGACGTGTTGTATTTCTACTGTTCTAAAGTATTTTGGATTTCTCTGCCCTTGCGTTGCCTTCTACAACACTGCGGAGTCCAGCCCCGGCTGGGTGTCGGCTGGGATAAACTGCGAGTGACCGAGTCAGGAGCGCGGCTGGGCTGACCCTGCGTGGAAAGGAAGGTAAACTGAGGCAGCGAGGAGGAGAAGGCTGGGGATGCAGGTGCCATGGACAGACTGTGACAGGTGACACAGTGGGCGGAGCAGCCTGGTGACAGGAACGCGTTAGTGCCACTGCTGAGGACCCCGCTGCGCTCGCAGGGGCGGGGCCTCGAGGGGGCGGGACCTAGAGGGGCGGGGCCTGGAGGGCGGCAGGCTTGCAAAGCGCGGGGGGTGGGGGGGGTTCCCTTTGAACCCCCTTCTCCTTCCCAGCCGCTCCTGCTCCTGGCGCCAACTGCGAGAGGCACGGGCCTGCACGCCCGTGTGCAAGGCCACGCTCAGCGCCTCCTGCCGGCCCATTTCAGCCTCACTGCAGGCGCCCCGCTCTCGAGTGTCTTCGCGCTGGTGAAAAGCCCCGTGGTGCCTGCGGCGTCGACTCCGGCCCCGGCTCGTCCCTGGGACCCTGGCCCCTGCCCGGCGCCCCGCTCCCCGCGGAGCGCACCTGCACTGCTGGTTCGGCTTTCCCGGGAACCTGAAACCGCCCTGAAATACGACGGCTGGGTTTAAAGAAAACAAGCAGAAGTGGGAACGCGTCCGACGTGCGCTCGCCGCCTCCGCCCGGCGCGGTGCAGGGGACCGGCCCTCTGACGGCGGCCCCTTTATTTTCACACCTGAGGCGGCCCCCCCTGTGTCCCCCTCCCGCTCTGGCTGGCTGGGGCAGCTCTGTGTGCTGGGTCAGGCACAGGTCTCCGCTCTCTCCGTATTGAGTTTCACCGTGTGAAGGTGGGACTAACGCATTTATTACATTTATTGCACATCTGTGTCTGTGTTCTTTCAAATCACCCCCGAGTGGCAACACGGCCGTTGTTTGGGTTACCAGCCCGGAGCAGCAGCCCCCACGCCCCACTCCGGCCCAGCTGCCGACTCCGGCCCATCTGGACAGGCCCCTCGGCGCGCTGCCCTGGCTGCCCGCTGCCAGCCCAGCGAGGCTCCGGGGTGGCACCAAGGCGGGGGCAGCACCACGGCCTCCCTTGGTCCAGACTCTCTGGCCCCCGTGGCCCTGTGGCCCCGACCCGACCCTGGCGGGGCGGGCCCTCAGCCTGCTCTCCCCTCTGACACGGACCGAGGCGTGGCCTTGCTCCCGGGCCACCCCGAGGACACGGGTCCCCGGGGCAGGGTGCCAGGGAGCCGCCTGTGCCCCGGAGGCCGGCTGGGGCCGGGAGGGGCTGTGGGGACAGACCTTGAACGTAGAGGCCGGGCCCTGCGTTTCTCTGTGTTTGGCTGGATGGGGCACTGTGGGCCACGGGTTTCTGTGTGTGAGTGGGGGCGTCAGTTCCGGCGTGCGAGGGGAGAGGGAGGGTGCCCGCAAAACTCCTCCGTGTGGGCAGCGCTCCCGGCCGAGGCCGCGGGCAATCCTTCCTGCGCGCCCACCCCACGTCCTGTCCTGCACACAAGCCCCAGGGGGCCGGGGCTCGCTGAGTGGCGGCCTCGCCTCGCTGACTTCCTTTGTCCAGGGGACACGGGTGACGTGCCCGTCGTCTGTGCCGCTCCCCGGTCGGCCGGGGACTGCGCGTGTCCTGCCCCCACTGTAGAGGTGGGTTTCTCTCCCACTCGTGTGCGCGGCTCCGGCCGAAGGAAGAGCCTTGCGTGAGCTGCTCGGCTGCAGAGAGCGTTCTAAGTGGCAGTAAACACACTTCTTCGAGGACTCCGAGTTGCTCTTCCGTTGCAGTTCCTGTGAGCGAGCAGAGGAAAGGAACCCTCCGGGAACGCTGGGAACGCGTGGACTCGAACGCCTGGCCGTGGAACAATCAGAGACTCGTCTTCCCGCCGTGTTGTCACACGTGCAGGGCGCTGGGGCTGGAGCAAGGCCCGGCCGGCCCTGACCTTGTGGCGGGTTCCCGGCTGCTGCGGCCTTTGCCCTCCGGGGACTAACTGGGGAGCGGGGACCCTTTTGCAGAAGACAGGAGGAGTCACCGGGCCTTCTGTCGCTGCGCCTCCCCAGCGAACACCATGGGCCCTCCTCCGCCGCCCGCCCCCCGCTGCGGCCCCCGAGCTGCGGCCCACCGAGCACAGGGCGCACGCAGGGCGCCTCCCTGCCCGCGTCTCACCTGCTTTCTTTCGCTTAATGAAAAGCAAACACCCCCACTGTCTGCAGCGCAGACAGCTGGCCTGTCACGCATGCCGGGACTTGGCATCCTCCCGGCATGAGCCTTTTAATTGAAGGACTCCCACCCTGGGCCTCCGGGTCCTCCACAGATCGGTTACACACACAGTGGGGGCGGGGCTTCCCGAGGCGTGTGTCTGCGCTGTCCCACGGAGCGGCCACGGTGGACAAGGGCGCCGGTCCACCTTCTGACAATTTGACACATGGCATTTTGTGGGTCATGTGATGTCGGGTTGCAATGATTCTAAAAAAAATGCCAGCGTAGCTTATCTGATACCAAGAAAACTACCTCTCAGTCGCAGAAAAATTTCCTGAGTGTCAGGACAGCATGGTCGTGCCAGGGGCCGTGTCCCAGAATCCCACAGGAGCACCGAGACATCAGGTACGTGGGAGCTGACAGGCTGAAGTCAGCCCGACTTCAGCAAGAGGCCGGTAATGCACTCAGACCTGGGGGCTCCCATGCAGACGGGGACGGGCTCACATGGCAACATTGTAACTGCTCACATGGCAACATTGCAACCGTCCACGCGGCAACATTATAAACACTCATGTAACAACTCATGTGGCAACATTGTAACCACTCACATGGCAACACTGTAACTGATCACCCGGCAACATTGTGACTGCTCATGTGGCAACATTGTAACTGTTCATGTGGCAACACTGTAACCGCTCACGTGGCAACACTGTAACCACTCACATGGCAACACTGTAACTGATCACACGGCAACATTGTGACTGTTCATGTGGCAACACTGTAACCGCTCACGTGGCCACACTGTAACCGCTCACGTGGCAACACTGCCACCTAGGGAAGTCACTTAAACGCCCTGCGCCTCAGACCATGGAATAACGACTTTGAAGGGCTGAAAGAAACAAGTGTCAGCCCAGAATTCTATGCCCAGCAAAGCTATCCTTCGGAAATGGAGCTGACGTGAAGACACTGTGAAATGAGTGAAACGAAAGCTGCGGGAAGGAACCCGCTGCCTGTAGACCGAAGGCGAGCACGAAGGGAAGGCCTGTGGCCGGAAGGGAAGTCGCACGGGGCGGGAAGTGGACCGGCGGCACGGAATAGAAAGCACTGGGGATGGGAAATACTCAACCAAGGGCAAAACACGGACTTCCCCTGTTCTTTTCTTTAAAAGGCAAAGGACTCACCCAAAACCCACAACACGCTCTTGTGGTGTTTACCACATTTCCAGATGTAAACTGTATGACAAAAACATGAAAGACTGTGCTGCCGTAGGTCCTCACGTGGTATGTGAGACAGCACCACGCTAACCCCACGGGGACTGTGGTGAGTTAGAGACGGCCCCTGCAGCCCGCAGAGCAGCCAGGAAACACAAGAACCAGGCGGTGCCACAGTGCACGGCCCACCGTCTGAACTGAAACGCACTCAAAACAACGTTGGGTGCAGCTGAGCAGCCCATGGTCTGCCCGGAAGGGATTCAACCACATAAAAACGGAGTCCCGAGAAGTTTTAGTGTTGTACATAAATACTCTGCACCAAAACGCCTTAAAGCGGAATAATCCCAGTGTGCACATACGCGTCCTGTCTGCCCATCTGTCAGTCACCTATCGTCTGTCTATCCATCTGTCTGTCCATCACCATCATCATCCACAGACTGTGTCAGGGAACCACCGCTCTCGGGTGGACAGTGCGCCCCCACCACCCGGCCTGGCCCATGCACTGAGGGGGCTGTAACTGGGGGGCTGGGGAGGGTGAAGCTTATCCAAGACCGCAGAGTTGGTGGCACATGAACCTCTCAGGACACTCCGTCCACCGGCCTGCGACACAACCGAGCATTTGCATCATTGTAGCCGGCCCGGCTGCCTGCGGGCGCCCCCTTGCTCCCCAGGTGAGGCCCGTCATGCAGACGGTGCCTGCCCGTGACAGCTCCGGCCGTGTGATGGGAGAAGGGACCGCAGAGTATGTGGGTGCGGAGGCCGCTCCTGGGGGGAGGTGGGCTGCCGGAGAAACCGGATTCAATTTCCGACGAGAGGCAGGAGCGATTCAGAGAGCGCGCCCGTGGCCCAAGGAGGCCGCTCTGCGGGGCAGCGCGGAGTGATGCTGCAAAGGACGGAGCCGCCTCTCACCGCTGGGTGCCCAGCCCCACGCAGCACCCACGGAATCTGCAGGGAGACGCGGGGAGACCTCGCGGAAGGAGGCTCGCGCCGGCCTGAGTTGCTGACCGGCAGGGCCCGCTCCACTCGGCCCGAGGAGACCACCGCGGGGTCTGACGCGTACACGGGAAGCCGGACGCGCGCACGTACCTTGAGCACCAGGTGCACCATCATCTGCAGGCCGCTCTTGCCGGGGTACTTGCCCGCGATGTTGTCCGCGGACAGGTTGAAGAGGTTGGCCCCCGTCTCGCTGCAGATGGCGTGCACCAGCATCTTCTTCCCGACGCCCGAGGGTCCGGCCAGCAGCAGGGACTTCACCAGCGGCGCCTTCGCGTGCACCTCCGCCGAGCCTGGAAGGGGCGGGGCCCGGGCTGTAAGTCCCGCCCACCAGCGAGTCGGTGGCTGCTCCTGGACTCCAGGCCCGGACTCCACAACTCCACGGCGGGGCCCGTTTCTGCCACCGTGACGAGTGCGTGGTCTGAAGCACCGCAGACCAGAGGCGCGCCTTCCCGCTCGGCTGGCGCTGATTTGTGGCGGGGGCTGGAGGCGGGGCCCGGGGGTCTCCTTGGGTAACTGACTGACCCATTGTTCCCCCCCCCCCCATTTTCCCCACACTCGTGGTTTAAAGCCTCTGACAGCTTTGGGGGCACAGAGGGGGGGTTCTCCGCCTGTCAGCAGCATCTCGTCCTTTGAGAGCGCGGGAAGGGGTCCTGGAGGTGGCCAGGCAGGGGCTGACACGTGTCCGTCAGTGACTCTTAGGGGACGAAGGGGACCCCAAGATCTGGCGACCGGAGCCAGACTTGCTCTCCCGCCCTTTCCAGCCGGTCAGCCGGGGAGGCCACCCGACCCTCAACGGGAGAGTGACCGGAGTCACTGTGTCGTCACCGAGGGTCCGCGCCTGTGTGCTCGACCACGCGGTCCGTCCCTGGTGGGGACGCGCCCCGGCCCCGGCCCGGCCGGCGTGGAGACAGCCGTCCCCCCGGTGTGCCCCTCCTGCTCAGCCGCTGGGCACTGCCCATGCAGCCGTGCCTGTGTCCACAGTGTAACCATCACGGTGCTTTTCTCTGTTTCCTCTCCTCGTGCACTTGAGAAGGCATCGTGCGTTCGCCATGCACTTGGGAACAGTGTCTGTGGCTCCCCGGCGTGCCCCTCGTGCACCTGGAGACGGTCTGGAGCAAGTCCTCCGTAAAGTGACATTAAACGGGCACGTTTTATCCGTGGCGAGTGGCGGATCAGGGAGACCGTTCTCCGCGCAGGAGAGAGACACCTGTTCGTGGGGCCTCCTTGGCACCTGGGCGCCGAGGGCCGCTCCGTTCCTGGTCCAGCCGGTGGCTTTTGGGTTCCCACGAGAAGGCAGCCAGGAAGTGCTGGAAAGAACTTACTACACCTGAGTGGGCGTGGCCAGGATGGAAGGGGAACGGTGCTGAGATCCGAGAGAGCCCGCGAGAGGTCAGAGAAGCTGCTACAGTGAATGGGGTGGTGGGGGGGCCTGAGTGGGGGGGTCTCAGGTGGACTTCCAGGAGGAGGTGGCACCTGGGCCAGCTTGGAAGCACAGGCAGAAGTGGAGCCTGCAGGGGAGGGGTCCTGTGGGGGGATTCCAAGGGAGGGGTGCAGGCCTGGCCTGGGGAGTCCGGTGGTGCGGGGGGGGGCAGATGTCTGATGGGTGGTGTGGCAGGGGCATCGGGGGGGGGGGTGGGGGAGACAGTGCCGCCGGCCTCGGGGTCCCTGGAGGGCGGTCAGGGCTGCGGACTGGCCAAGGTGCTGGCTGAGGCCAGCGTGGAGTCGAGTGCTGGGGACAGAATCCGGGGGAGGAGGGGAACAATTGGAGGGAGGGTCGAGGGTCGGGGCGGGGGGACTCAGGAGAAGGTGTGCATTTGCCCCAGAGAAGTGACTTCCCAGAAGGAAGGGGGTGGTCGCCAAGGTCACTGGGGCAGGTAAAGGCGGGGCTGGGAAGGCCTCTGCACCCGGGGCCTCGCTGACCTCTGAACCGCCGATGGGCAGGGACAGGTGTAGGCGGTTGAAGGGGACACACCTGCCACCCCGTCCACGGCTCTCCCTGCCCATCTCAACTTCCAGTGGCAGAAAAACGACACAGCATTGCTGAGAGACGGACTAAATCCCCAGGCCCTCCGTGTCCGGAGGGTCCGCGTCACGAGGGTGTGTGCGTGTCCGGAGCTGGCTCTGCGGCTCCCCGGTGCTGGGCTCCGCGTGGCCCCCTCGTCTGGAAAAGCAGGGCCAGCGCCCA